>NW_022145960.1:64055-664055 GCF_002938485.1 Sitophilus oryzae | reverse complement strand
AGTCACTTACTAGCGAAAAGATGTTCCATTATTTCACTCAATTTTTGCCGAGATCTACCGCACGCTACACAACCAACTATTTTAGAGTCTTTTTCGATAAATCGCGATAGTGTCACTGTTAATTTAAGTGCTGCCACAATTTCCATCTAGATTTACTACCTTTATACCTATCAGTAGTAGAATAAATAATAAATAACATAAAATAAGCTCCGTAAAGACTGACAAATCCACAAAATTTCAAATCAAATTCAAATGTGTCAAATGAATCGTCAAACAGAATTGTCAATGATCCCCACCCTAGAGTGCTTTTATGGCGCTTTTTCCGCCCACCATGCATGAATACATGGATAGCATTATGCTCCTTCCTTAGTCTTCTTATTCAAAGGTCCATAAAGATGATGACAAATTGACAACAAATTTCTTCTGTAGTTCAAAGAAGTAAGCAAGCAAGATAGTTTCGTTTATATCTTTGACATGTTTTACTTTCATCCACTCTTCAAACGCCTTGAATTCCCTATCATATACGCCACGAGACTTTTCTGGCAGTATTTGTGCTGTAGCCGCCTCTGCCTGGTTAATAATTTCTTGCGGAAGATCTTCCTGAATCATTTTTCTTTAAAATCTGACTTGCTGGTTGACAATTCACTATTTTATCGTTAAAAAATCACGATTTATCTAAATGACGTCTTAATGTCAGTGCTATTTATTATTTACAAAAAAACAAAACGCACATCTATATTGCATAGCAACATAAACGCACCCTGATAATTTATTAATTCGCAACAATGAAAGTAGAACTGGTAGATCCTTTTAAATCAATTATTCTTTAGAGATTGGACATGAAACACAGTTCTGCTGTTGGATAAAATTTTGTATGGCACTCGCGTGTTATAACATATAATGTTTAGGACATATATTCATATGAAGTTTTTTTTTCTTAGAATAGGTCCAAGAATCATCCCCCTAAATATTAGCATGTCATTAAGGAAGACCCTGTATATCAGAAAACAAAAACAATGGAAGTTAATATCAACCGTTCTATTTATATGTACTAGACATATTATGTTCAATTTTAAAGTTAAATAAGGAGTTTCTTCCTTTAACTGTCGATACTTCAAAAGTAAGTTTCCTGAGCACAATCCCAAGAGAAAAACCCAAATAAATCACCTCTGGAAATTGCTGGCTGCCGATAAAGAGAGCCGGAGCATGCCCTAAACGTAATCTTTTGTCTCTGTTATTGACGACCTCGCAGGCGTGAACCATTCCGATGCAATTCAACAGCCATATGGACGGCGAGAGCATTGGATGGAATCAATATTTTGAACGGCTCGCCAAAATATTTGCCACCAACTAAGTTTCTTAATAAAAAGCACACTTGTATAATGCAGTGAAAGTAACATTTATAAATTTGAGACTACTAACTTGTTTTATACCGTATGATCGAAAAAAACAGCAATGGGGAATGACAATAGATGAGACAATTTTTGCAAGGTGCATTCCTAGACGCCATTTACTAAAAATTGATAGCAAAATAAAACACTAAATCACCACAATACACCAAAACACTTTACTTTTGCATTAGACATGTTAGCATCATCAGCAGATAATTAAAATATAATACAAATTAAGCGTTTATATAGGCACTCAGTTGGCACTGAGTAGGCGTAGCATAACTAACCTAGAGATTCAAAACCAACCGAGTGTAACAATTAATTACCCAGCGAGAGCAATAGGAACCAAAAACTGGAAGGAATTAGACCATTATCTCTGTTCATATGATCTTTACATTTATTAATTCTGAGGCTCTCATATGCATCTAAATGCCAGTAACTTAAGACTCGTTTAATTTTAAATTATTAGTATCTATACAATGATCGTGATCAATAATATATTGAGCAATGCAAGATTTATCCGGTCTACCATATACATATGTAGAAGGGTCCAGGGTAAAAACATGATAAGCCTCATTTTACTAATTTTACAGGAGAGAGGAGAGCAGTGGACAACTGGTGGTTATTAAGTTCTTTCCGTGTATTCTATATTTTTACTATATACAGTATGTCCCCGAAGTGTATATACAAGAGGAAAAACTTTTTTATTATTGACAATTTGAGAAAAAGGCACTCTTTGTAAAAATTTTTGCTTGGTCTAAAATGGTTAATCCCGTTTATACTACTTTTCCAAATATCCATGCCGTTTTGAGAAAGTTAAAAAAAATGAAAATGTAGTTGAATTTAACTTAAGTAACACATAAAATTAAACTGTCAAAAAACGGATTTCGATAACGTCCCTAAAATACAAATATAAAAAATATATTAAACTTCTTCCTCTTCCTTAGTTTCTTTTTTTTTATATTAAACTTCTTCCTTTTCCTTAGTTTTTTTTAACGAGAATGAGAATATGTGTATCGCAACATCTGAAATTATGATATAAATATTTTTAGATATAACTTTTAATATATACTTAAAATCTTTTCTTTTCGTTCTTTATATTATAAATATTTTTAATAACTGTAAATATTTTATTGATGAATTAAATACCAAGATTATATCAGGATTATACAGTATGTCTCCGGACTGTCTTTACAAGAGGAAAAACTTTCTTATTATTGACATTTTGAGAAAAATGTGTTCTACATATAAATGTTTTCTTGTTTTAAAATAGTTAATCCCGTTTATACTAAATATATAAAAATCAAAACGCGTTTCCATGGTAATATAATTTCGTTTTCAACCTTTGATAGACTGTTATTGATAGAAGTTTAATTAATGTCATATTTTTTGCTATTCTAAAATGTTAAAGAAACACAAAACTTATTTAGTTCAGTACTACGGAAAGAGTGATAATAGTTGAAATGTGATAGTTTAACAAAGAATAATGGCATTCATCAAAATTAATAATAACTATCTATCAAAAAATTAAATCGAATTGATATTACCATAGAAACGCCTTTTAATTTTTCGAAATTCAAAGACTCAACCATATTTTCACGATTTTTTTAATTTCCTCTAAAATGGTATGGAAATTTGGAAAAGTTTAAACGGGAATAACCATTTTAGAATAAGCAAATTTTTTTATGAAGAATGCATTTTTTTCAAAATGTCGATAATAAAAAAGTTTATATATAAA
This sequence comes from Sitophilus oryzae, assembly GCF_002938485.1. NCBI lineage: Eukaryota > Metazoa > Arthropoda > Insecta > Coleoptera > Curculionidae > Sitophilus > Sitophilus oryzae. The sequence continues at coordinate 660,926 of NW_022145960.1, read as the reverse complement.
ATATAAAATGAATTCAAAAAGAAGAAACAAACTAACAAAAATTCAAATACATCAAGTAACGCATAAAATAAAACTGTCAAAAAACGGATTTCGATTTCCTCGCTAAAGTCTCTAAAATACAAATATAAAAAATATATTAAACTTCTTCCTCTTCCTTGGTTTCTTTTTTTTATTCAGTAAGAATATGTGTATCGGGGCATCTAAAATTATGATATAAATATTTTAGAGATAACTTATAACACACAAAATTTATTTAGTTCAATAATACGGGAATTTACTTAAAAAGTTTTACTTAAAATGTATATTTTTTACTCAGCAGTTTTATTTTTTTTTAAGTTATTACTCTTCAAACCAGTTAAAAAATATGTAGGTGGTGCCCCCTACAAGTAGGTGTCATATTGACATCGAAATAAAATTTCCCGTGCCAAAAAACTCCTAGAAACCAAGTCTCATCCAAATATCGGCATTAGTTCAGAAATTATTTCAAAAAATCAAAATAAAAATTAAACTTTTTATACCCTGTATCTCGAAACGAAGCGTTTTAGGGCATATATTTATACCAACTTTTTTGCTTATTTTCTTCCGCTGAATATGCTGCCAAAGTTTCTCGAATACAATTCGAACCACCCTGTATAATAAATAAAAAGAATACAAAATAGTGGCCTCTATTATACAAAAAAAATAACGAAATGAATTTGAAAAGTTTAAAAAATAACATAATTGTAGCTGTACAAAATTATTCCTGGTTAATCAACAACATTCGTATTTTAAAGTCAATCTAAACTTTTCTATAAAGCAATAATTAGTAAAAAACATCCAGTTGTAAATAGTCAATATTTTGACAACAATTTCTCCCGATTTGCCGCATCAGCGTTACATTTTATAGAGCTTTTCCACCTTACCTTCCAGCTATTTGAACCTGTGGGAATACTTATTACGTTAAAGTTACCTTTCGACGTCAAAATCGATAGTTCTGATAATGTCGCCAAACCCTTGACGGAAAAATGGCTCAGCGCCAAACGTTTCCGAATGCAAGGGAAGATTTATAACGCAACAAAGTTTCTGTAAAGGAAGTTTACGACTAAATATGCTCGTTGATTGAATACCTTTATAACGTTGGACATTAAAATATGCAAGCTTAAATTTTTCGTACAGAATATTGTAAATAGTATAATTATTAATAATAATATAATAGTATAATAATTTTTACTTCTGATCATTTGGTAAACAAGATCATTTTCTATAGAATATAGTAAAAAAATACAGATGACACCATTTAAAAATCAAAAATTGTAGTCATTTCCGGTGAAACAGGAAGTGACAGAAAACAATTGAATACGTCAATTAATCCTAATTTATGACATATACTAACATACCAAATCTCGTTTTTTTAACTGAAAAAATAAAAGAGTTATAGGGGTGAGCCACTTTTGAGACGCACCTGGTGTATTAAAATGTTTACGCAGACAGGTGAGTTTTGCGCTTTTTTATGTTACATACTTATATGCTCGTGTACTTTCCATTAGTAATAAAACAAAATAGCGAATAGATGGAAAAATATAATTACAATATCTGTTTCATAAAATATTATTAATCCGCACATAATTCATTAATACCTAATAGTAATTTTAAGTCAATTTTTTACAATATAACACCAAAATGCATTTTTATTACTTTAGATGCTATAAAAACTACCACCATTAACCGATAATTAAAAATATTTAAATATATTAAGATTTAATACACTGTAATTGATTACTAATTTCTAACAGTGAAATTTACTACTAGTATCATAACTTCATAACATATGATACACACATACTATTTCATTAAAATATAAAAAATAAAAATTTGTAATAAATATAATTCCACATTTTAGATGACTGTACTAATAGAATAATTGTTGAACATGTATTTTTTAACTACCTAAAACAGTTACTTTAGTAAAACTGTATCAAAACTAACCTGCTAGGCATTAATAATTAAAAGCAAAAGAAGTGCATTAAATTGAAAACTGAAAAGTAAATAAAGAACATGTGCCTAAATATTTTTATATAAGCCCAACTATTGTTGTACTATATTTGTATTTTATATTTTGTTCTCTTAATAAATAAGTTATTATTAAAAACTTCACTTACTTTGACTTGAATATTTCAACTTGTATCTTAAAACTTGAAAAAGTTAAATAATGCAGTCACTAAAAAGGGTAGGTTTACGTTATGAGTAGGTATTATAATATTATTATATCTATACTACTATTGTGGGAGATACATGATTTTGTCATAAATATGATGCAGGTTTTAACCAAAATTTTAATTTTATGTCAACTACAAGCACTATAAATATGTCATAAAATATTCATTTTTTCCATAGCAACTGTTAAAATTGTCTTATATCTATCAAAAATAGAAGTTAAAATAGTACTTTAACCGCAAGAGTAGATTAAATAATACTTTAACAGCGAGGATAGATTAAAAACTTTATTTATTCACGCAAGTTTTTTAATTGCTTCCATTTTTGAAACTTTTTGTATTCCTTTTCATAAGTTATTCGAGGTTTAAATAGAAGTAGTTTGGATATGGCGTTTGTCGCCTCAGCCTGAATATCTGTCGGTAATTTACTTATTTCGTTTTGAGCCATTTCTGGGTCCAATTCAATCAGCAATCGACACGAAAGAGAATTAAAAAATATTGACTCAAAACTGACTACTAAAGAGACAGCTTTATTTATTTGTCAAATTACATAGAAACCAACACCAACCCAGCACAATATTTTTTCTACTTGTAATAAATTCCTTAAAATAATAATTCCTGAATATTTTTTAAAACGTAACTCGCTATGGAAAAAAATATTGTTTTATGCACGGCGATAAAATTGCATTATCGTTTTCCGAAATTAATTAACTCGCGATTTCATCGCTCGTGAATTAATCTTTTCGGTCGACGATAAAATATCGTTTTATCGTCTTGTATAAAAAATAACTATTTCTTACAAAGACTAAAGTAAAGTCTCAACGTACTGTAACACGAGAAATGTAATTAGAGAACGCTTTTCGAGTTTCATCGATGTTCCAGATTAGTTTTAAATCATCTCCTAGAGGAGATTACATATATGAAATGCCATTAGGAGTCGGGAGCTGGAAGTCTGCCAAAATCAACAATTCAAAGCCGCTCGTTTGCGCTCGTCACAATATTATTTCGCTAAAGATTGTGGAAACAAAGGAGAGCTTTCTGGATTTATATAATTTCCTTTGCACAAAGACTTTAAGAATTTGTGGAAGCTGCATAATTTCATTTAGAAGTACTGCTCTTTATATGACGTGTAACCTAAAACATTCCATATAATTTTAAACATGATGAATAATGGTTTCTTATTTTATATTAAAGAAAATTTTGTATACAACTACTTAAAGAATTCTCATTAAAATGAAATTTTTGATTAGTTTCTACTAAGTATTTTTTTTTAATTATCAAGAAAAGATGACCCAGTCCTGAATAAACGAACACACAACATGTTATCAATATCATATCATAATTTTCCGCTTATACAAGGATCCAGCTTTTTTTTAGCGGTGATTAACCCCCTCCCAAGCTCGTTCTCAAAAAGGTTTGTGGTTTGATATATTCTCCCTAATTTCTTTAACTTTTCGAAACTCCGAATTCTAATTCGAACTCTAATTCTAAACCAAACCACCCCTCAAATAAACTTATGTACATAGAAATCGGCCCACTGTGAACTTTTGATTTTAACTGGGTCTTTTAGAATCTATTTATCAGAGCAAGTAAAAAATATGAGCTGTTTCAAAGACAATTTAACATGCTTTAATATGAGTATAAATTTATCCAGGGTACTTATCGTTTATATGTATAGCAACGGGTAAACAAATGAAAGGTATTTGTATTGTGGCGACAATAAAAATAACAAACTTGTCAAATATTGCAATTACTACCTTTGTAAGCGAAATTTTCACATTGTTCTTTTATTCTTTGATTAGTTGTGTTTCATTGTTTGATTAGTGTTTCAATTTAATGCATACATCACCGGAAAAAGTCGCCCAAGTAATTGCTTTAATCGAAAATGGACTTAAACAGAGAGCTGTAGCTCGGCAACTACATATGACACGCGGAGCGGTTCGAAGAGTGTGTGAACGATATGAGGAGACTCGATCCTTTCGTAGGCGACCTGGAACTGGTAGAAAGAGATATACAACGGATCGTGATGACCGCTTTTTTGTGTCAATAATGTTAAGAAATCGGCGTCTTAATGCTATTCCGTGAAACACGAGGAGTGACTATTAGTCAGTGGACAGTAAGACGAGGATTGAAGGAAAGTAACATGACACCCCAAAACACCCGAAATTGGTCCAAAACTTACCCCAGCTCATCGTCAAGCACGCCTGCGTTTTGCACGGGAACATCTGAATTGGACACTAGAACAATGGGAATCTGTTTTATTCTCAGATGAGACCAGGATATGCCTCTATGGTAGCGACCGAAGAAGAAAAGTGTACCGGAGGTCAGGTGAGCGATTCGGAGAATGCTGCATTAAGGAGCGGATTGCTTATGGAGGTGGTCCCTGCATCATCAGGGGTGCAATTTCTATGACTGCGCGAACCGACCCAGTTTTCATCCGTTGGGGCGACCATCGGAACGGGAGAGGAGGTTTAACTGGTGCTAGGTATATTGAGGAGATTTTAGCAGTTCATATGGTACTTTACGTCGACTATATTAGAAACGAATTCACTTTTATGCATGACAATGCGAGTGCACACACATCAAGAATAGTACACGATTACATTTCAGAAGTCAGTTTTCGAATTATAAAATGACCAGCATGCAGTCCAGACCTAAACCCGATAGAACATTTATGGGATGACCTAAAACGAAGAATTCGTGCTAGACGAAGAACCCCAACTTTTATCCCAGAGCTTATTGTTGCAGTAGAGAAAGAGTGGCTTAACATCCCGCAAGAAACAATATCAACTTTGATCGAATCTATGCCAAATCGTATGAGAGATGTTGTTAGAGCAAAAGGGGGTCATACCCATTTTTGAAAATTTAGTTTAGTTAATTGTCCATAAATAATTAAAAAAATAATAACATACCTCTTAGTAATAAAAAACGATAATTTGTTTCATGCAGTAATTTAATAATTTTAATGCAAAGAAACCAAAATACAAATTATTATCTCTAAACTCTTTTCAAAGAATATGAAATTGTCTTTCAAACAGCATATATTTTTTCTTAATCTGACAAATAGATTCTAAAAAAATATATAGTTAACTTCAAAAGTTTGCCTTGAGCCGATTTCTATGCACGCAAGTGTATTACAATATCTTTTATTTAAAAACCGGTGAGTTTTTCGGAAAAACTCTTAAACAAGTATATTTTATTTTGTTATTTTACATATTTTAAGATTTTTAAAAAATGTATATAAGGTGGTTCATAAAATATGACCATTGAGTAATCACGATTCTGCTTAAACTGCTTGACGTTTAAAGCTGATTTTTGGCAAACGGATTGACTGTGGGGTGTAGAGGTTTGATAAGGAGGGGTTTCTCAAATCTCAAATTCCAAGAGGGTGAAAACGCCCCTCAAATATTACAATATTTGTTATTTAAAAAACGGTTAGTCTTTCGGGAAAACGCTTGGACAAGCATAATTTATTTGTTTTTTTTTACATATTTTGAAATTTTTTAAAAAAATCATACAGGGTGTTCCAAAAAGTTGGGTAATTTCAGTAATGACGATTCTGCTTAAACTGCTTGACGTAAAAAGCTTATTTCTGGCAAACGGATTTTTCGAAAGTCAAATTCCAACGAGATGAAACTACCCCTCAAATATTACCAAGTTATATAATAATATCGCCATATTGTTTTTTCTCATACTGGCATAAATGTGAGAAAATTTTATCCAGTTTGTATGCTAATGGAAATTCTTGCTTTGCTATATCATCACCACTACAAATGATTAATTCGACGCGAAAGAAGTCGCGGATACACGCTAGTTTCTTTAATACAATATGCAAGCAAGTAGCGCACATTTAAACATGTTTTCCAATACATATACAAGATGTGTTGTATACAGGATGATTGGTACTACCAAAGTTGTATATTTTTAAATGGAATTCTAAAAAATATATTTGATATCAATTAAACTTTTAGTTACGTAATCGAGAGCGCGATTTTTAAATTCATTGTTGCCAACCATGGACATATTCGGCGCCGGGCTGACTAACTGGAATTTAAATTTCCCGCTGTGGATTCAGGTGGCAGCTCTGCTGTAAAAAGTGTCTAGTTGCCACATTATATTTATTTCCTGACATTGTCATTCGTTTTGACACTTTAGTTTTGTATTACGAGTTTTTGGTTTAAATAAAGAGTGTTGTGATATTTTAAGCCTAAAAATGTTAACTACCAGACCTTGCAGTCAAACATTGTTTTCTTTAAAGCCTCTTTTAGTTCGAAGTGTACAAAATAACTTAATAGCCGTAAAAAACTCATCGAAATTTTATTAGAATATTTTGAACGGGAAAGCGATAGTAATGGCCCTTAATTGCTGTTAAGAAGGTGAGTTTTATTGATGTAAATAATGTTTACTCTTTATATATTTATAATGTATTTATTTATGTTTCCTAAAATATTTTGATTAAAAGAAAATATGTAAAAGTGGGCAACGCTGTGCCGGTCGAGCTTAATCACGTGACTAGAAGAAAAAAAATAGAAGTTTATTTGATATGAACTTTATATTTTTAGTTCTATGGATTTGCCATTTAATTTCTATTCCAAAAATACCATAGTCTCGTAGTATGATATTTTATACCAAGTAGTTTTTGCAATATAACCAATTTTAAACTCATTTTAAAACATTTTTTAGGCTCTCCCGCTCGATCGATTTTTTTATTATTTTTAACACAAATCCAAATTAATATCTGGTATATAAAATTACGAACAACACATTCTTTTAATTCCTAAAAAAAAGAATTCATAAACACTATTCAGAATTAACAATTGCACATCGAAGCTCTATCAAAGAAATTAAGCGCTGCCTGTTTTGCGCTAAGATCAGTTTCTAAGGAACTACTACTTATCAACCTCTAGAATAGCCTATTATGCCCTTTTTGAGTCACATCTTCGTTATGCCCTTCCATTCTGGGGTACTTGCTGCGCAACAAAATTTGATCGTATTTTCAGACTTCAAAAGAGAGCAGTTCGATATTTATTGGGACTGAACAGTAGAACTCACTGCCAGAATTTCTTTAAAATTTCAAAATACTGACTCTTCCTTTTTTTATTCATTTTTGAATCCATTTGCTTAATCCGCAAGCATATATCTGCTATTCTCGAAAGGCCATCTAATAACTATCCACTTAGGAATGCGGAACACGATCTTTATCTACCAACCCGAGGCTCAGAACTGGTTAAAGATTCAATGCAGCACAATGCCAAGAAAATGTACAATCTTTGTACATTTGTACAAAAATGTACAAACCTTTGAATATCAAGTCCTTTCATTTCTTTCCCGCACATTTCTCAAAGTTCTGAAATCATACTAACTGGAGCCCTATATGGGGTAAGCAGTTTTTTATTGATGTTTAATCATGGAACAATTTTGAATTTTAAATTTTGATCATCTCACACACACTGGTTCAAAGTCAATTATTAAGTAGGTATTTGTATTTTATAACTCTTAAAATTATACCTATTTACATTTACATTCCCTATTGCAAAATTTTTATTGATACGCCTTTTTTGTGTTGTGTGTTCTTTTTTTGTAATTGTGGTGAGCTTAAATTTTTTTAGGTTTTACAGTTGAAGTTTGTATTGTATATTTTTTATTATTTGTATATTTTTTGTTTTTTGTTTGTTTTGTAAATGGTTTGTCGATAAAGCTATTTTTTGAATTATTCGATTTTGCACAATAAAGCGTTATTTTTTTTGTTTTGTTTGTTTGTTAACAATTCAAATAAGGGTCATAACGTTGTTAAAATATTATTTTGACAAACAAAATGTTTGAATAATTATCATTTAAATCAATCTCAATTATAAAAATTCACAAAGAATTACTTTCTCGATTTATATAATTTGCTACGAACAAAGAACTTAAGAAAGAAATTATTGGAACTGTACAATTAAATTTAAAAAAAACTGTATTTAGTTTGTTAAATAATAATATTTTTTTTTTTTTTTAAATGTTAAGTAAAATATTTGATTATAAAACTTTTTACTTAAAAGTAATCAAAACTTATTTCAAAAAACAAAATTAATAGATGTCGTTAAAAGAGTGGCAAGTCTGAAGTGGCAATGGATAGGACATGTGGCAAGACAGGATCCAGACCGATGGCCCCAAAAAGTAATCCTATGGAGACCTAGGGGAACAACAAGAAGTGTGGGCCGACCAAAAAAGAAATGGGTCGATGACGTCAGGGCAGTGGCGGGAAGACAATGGATAAGATTGGCTAGAGATCGCGAAGCATGGAAAAACCTAGAAGAGGCCTATATCCAACACTGGATGGAACCAGGCTGAGAAAGAAGAAGAAGAAGAAATTATGTTCCTTGTTTTACAACTTCTTTTAAAGTGTATATTCAAATTTTCTTCACACATTCTTAAAATATATCTTACTAAAAGAAGTTTCTTGTTACTGCAATTTGAAAACAATGTTAAGGCAAGTGCTACAGAAAAACTAATAAAATTTAATGAGACCTCACATTTTTATCACATTAAAGAAGATAACCTGCAATGAAATAAATTTTATGGAATTTAGTAGCAAATAGTAGTATGAAGCTGATGACGTTACTCTTTGGAGAGAAAACAAATAAAATGTAAAATATAGAGATCTCTATAGTTTATTTGCAGTATATGCCAAGAAGTTGAAAAATTATTAAAAAAATAATTTTGGCATTGTCTTATCAACTGTCATAGCGAAAATTTACATAAATTCCCGTAAATATATCAAAAGTGGTGTTAGATTACGAGATAAATATTCTGTACCTTGTGTTATACAAAATTCAATTTCAAGGCCATATAAATTATATAATATTCGTAAATATAACTGATTTAAAAAATATAAATTTTTCATTCATTTTTGAAATCAAGTTGTCAAAATAGTATTTTCATGAATGACATAAAATAACGATCATCAAATTTCACATTAATAAAATTGAAATAATTTAATCTTAAAATAAAAAACAATAAAAATTACATTGATATAAAAATACATTACACTGATATTACTAAAGAAATTATTGTAAACTTTATCCCATCAAAACATGGAATGTAAAAAATGCCTCACAGAATATGAAAAAGTCTTGCAACGCAATTCTTCCACTACAAAAGTTATGAGATCTCATGTAAGAGTCAGGTCAGTTCATTTTATTTAGTTTCTATTGAAACACCTATTCATCAAATTTGTTATAAATTGTTAGTATCAATATTGACAACATCATAATTTCTGTAATACACTCAGATGCAAAAAAACGCAACGGAGAAAATTTTGGTCAAATTTAAAGTGTTATATTTTTGTTATTTTTAGCCATATTTTCATGATTTTTTAGCAAACTAATAATATCAATTTTTGGAAAGGTGCTACAGGGTAGGCTCAGGGACAGTATTGGTGACAAAATCTCGGAAGACCAAAGCGGATTCACACCGGGGAAATCTTGCACAGATAACCTTTTTGTCCTGCAGCAGGTGATGGAAAAAAAGATAGCAGTAGATCAAGAAGTCCATCTAGCATTTATTGATTTGGAGAAAGCGTACGACTCTATTCCCCGCAGCAAGATATGGGAAGTCTTGAATATCTTAGAAGTAGATAGACCTTTGCTTAAGATAATAAAAGAGCTATATAAAGAAAATGAATCGTACGTTAAGTTATGACACAGGCTATCTAATCCAATTAACACCACAAAAGGGTTGCGACAAGGATGCAGCTTATCTCCTCTGATCTTCAACGCTTACGTCGAAGTAGTCCTTAGGGAATGGAAGACGAAATGTCAAGGTATGGGAATACCCATTGAGGACAACACACTATTTACCCTGAGCTTTGCAGACGATCAGGTCGTGATTGCGCAGTACTCATACGATCTAGAGTTCATGACTAAGAGGCTTTATCAAGAATACAACAAATGGGGACTTCAGGTTAGTCTAAAGAAGACCGAATACTTAGCTGTCAATTCCAATGCTTGTTTTGAAGTCTTCATTAATGATAACGTCCAGACTCAACAAGTAGACAAATTTAAATACCTGGGTGCTACTATCAACAACGAGGGTTTGGGCAAAGTAGAAATACAAACCCGAATTCAGAAGAGCAAACAAGTTATTGGATGTCTTAACAGCCTCTGATGGGACCGAAACTTGTTTGCAACAACTAAAAAGAGACTTGGAAGAACATTGGTGGAGTCAGTTCTTTGCTATGGTTCAGAGCTATGGACTCTGAGTGCAGACGCGAAGCGCAAAATCCAAGTTGTTGAATGGACTACCTTAGAAGAAGCAGGTATATCTAGGATGGAAAAAAAAGACAAACCTCGAGGTCAGGCGTATCATGAATGCATCGGAGGAGACAGTACTGGATCGAATCGAAAAATCCAGCTTAAAATGGTTTGGACATGTTCTGCGTATGCCGGAGAACAGGTGGCCAAAAAGAGTTTTTCAATGGGCTCCGCAGGGCAGAAGAAAGAGAGGTAGACCTAGAAAATCCTGGAACGGAACGGTTACGGAAGCAATGGAAGCTCGTAACCTAGAAGCTGATGTCGCTCCAAATCGAGATGTGTGGCGTAGGGTAACGGGAAGGCAGCAATAGGCTGTAGTTGGAAATGAGTATTAAATACTTAAACCAAATCCCGTTTATATTATTATTATTATTAATAATATCAACTTTAATTCGTAAACTAAGTTTTTTTATAAACTTTAGTATTTGGCATACAGAGAGTTAACCTAGGGGTTGCTTTTTTACCTCAACTTTAAAACACCCTGTGCAATAATTTCGTGTGTAAGTTTTCCTAAAATATAATTTTACGGTCAGAACCATGACTCCTCAGCATTTTGTTTTTTGATTCATGACAATACATGCTTTGGTTAATTTTTAAGAGCGAAATGAACTTTCGAATTTTTTCAATTATTATTATTTTTTGATGTAATTTTTTAATATGAAGAGATGGTTTTGGTGACCATTGTCGTGACATCACATTACGCTGCATTGAATACTCTATACTAAATTAAAAAAAAAAACGTTAAAGACTAACGATACAGTCCTGATTTTAATAAATATTCATAACGATAACAGAACTATCGATATTAAAGAAAAGATCTGTAATACTTAAGTGTACAAACAGAAAAAAAATTGTAAAAAATACACTAATACTTTGTACTGCCCCTCCCTTGGCTGCTACAACTGCCAGTTGTCATTCCGTTCATACTGTCATTGAGGCTGCATATATCATATTGCATTATGCTTTCCCATTCTTCATTAAGAACCTAGCGTAGTACATTTAATGAAGCTGGTACTGCTTTGCGACCTCTAAACCTCCTGCCAAGCATTTCCCAAACGTCGAACATGATGGGCAGTTCATAGTAGTATGTAGTTCACAATAATCACCAAAGCCGCCTTGTCATATTGAAAAATAACTTCAAAAAGAAATGATAATTGAAAAAATTGCAAATTGTTGGTGGCAAGTTCATTTAACTCTTAAAAATTAACCAAGGCATGTATTGACATGATCCAAAAAACAAAATACTCAGAAGACATGGACATACGAAATTATTGCACAGGGTGTTTTAAAGTTAAGGTTAAAAAAACAGCCCCTCGTTTAACCCTGAATAATATGCCAAATACTAAAGTTTGTAAAAAACTGATTTTACGAATTAGAGTTGATATAATTATATACAGCTTGTAGCATTTTTTATTTCCTTTAATAAAATTGAATTTAAAAATCTATTTTCATTTAAATTTCTTAGTATTGGCGCCATCTATTTGCTAGATGCCAAAGATACCAAACTCCATTTGTTACAGCTCACTTGTCTCGATATTTAATTTTTATTGGCGCATCTATTCACTAGATGTCAAACTTCATTTATTACAGTTCACTTGTCTTGTTTATTAGCGCCATCTATTCGCTATATGCCAAACTTCCTTAATTGCATTTCACTTGTCCGAATCTCACTTCGCTGTGGATTGCGATTTTCTGTTCTAATAATTTCGATCATATGATATCACTTTTTTCTCTCTCATTTTGTCTGTGGTGACAAGGGTTTTGGCTTCGGTTCTGAAACTGAGAAGAAGGTCTTTTTTTCTGAGAATTTGGAATTTTGAATTTGGACAATTTTCTTGGAATGATCACCTTATTTCCGTTTTTTATTTCGTTTATTTGAGTATTTAATTACTGGTTTGGATCGGCATATGGTTTGAATATATTTATGTAAAGCTGATTTTCATACCAGTAACTACCACATGGTACTCAGTAATTATGCAGTAATAATGCAGTAATTATTGTATGTTTCACCCACTTTCATTTTGTATGGACCTATGCAGACCTTAAGACAGTGTTCCTGACATTACAATCGTTCTTTTGGCTGATATCGAAGACTTCTCCTGCCATAGTCATCTGCATCCACTTCTGTTAGTCTGGGAGAATACCACCACCTACCTGTTTACATCATAAGAAATTATACACAGATAAGTCTCTCTCTTAAGTTTGATACACAAGGTACGCTTTTATTTTATAATTTTTGAGACAGCAGATTTAATAACCTGGTAAATTATCACTATTTATCCCACATATTGTAGTCAAAATTATTTTTTATTTAACGTTATAAGTTATAATTTGATTCGTACAGTACACTCTTACTTAGCTATGATATTTTATATGAAAATTATTAACACGTATTCATTTTAAATGTTTTTGTACACGACATGTTTCTGGAAACATCATCGTATTGAGAGATACATAAATTTCACCTGTTTTTATATTAAGCAGCTTACTTAGTTCAAAAGAATACAGTTACTAAATCTCGAATCTATTTAAAATAACTTGCGGTTTTATTGGGATCACTGTAACTAAATTGATGATACTTGTGTTCGTTTTCAATAAATGTTTAATGTAGGATAGTTATTTCTGACTTTTATTCCTGATAAACATAATAGACCCTTAATGCTGTTGATTACTTTATTTTAGCTATGTTTGTGATATAATATATTTTCTTTTTTGGTTTCTTACTTTACCACTCTCCTAAACAAAGTAAGTGGCGCCCTTTTCACTGTCTTTGACCATACCTATTTAATTCTTAACATCAATATTAAAATTTCTGCAGCCTATATATTATCATTTTTATTTTTTAACAACATTAGAAAGTCACTATGAGTCAGAAGCCTTACCTACGAACCCAGCTTTCCTCTAACCCTGAGCAACGGATTCTTTTTTCATTCTATTTGGGTAACGACAGAAAAGTCGTCACACATAGAAGAATAAAGTATATGACGCCCTGTAACGTGGGGCTCGACTTAATTTGATTGACTGAGCTTAATTTGATTGGTTCAGCTTAATTTGATTGGCTCATGTTATATTTAATTGGATCAACTTAGTTTATTTTGTTTGACTTTTATTGGTAAACTTAATTTAGTAAAATAATTTCTGTTAGGCTCAGATAAATTTTCTTTAAGGCAAAGACTATAGTTTTGAAATTTTGTTTTCATTATTTCTGTAATTTAATTTTTATAATTTCAGTACAATAGCAATTTTTGTTTTTTATGTTATAGAGGGTGTTTATCGGTTTAAAACTCAGAGATAAATAACTTGATACTTCTGACTACATAGTTTATTGAAATTTTAATCTTGATATAAATATACAGGTAAGGTTATATTTTGAATATACAGAGTGGACATAATTTTAGTATACAGGGTAGTGTTGTTAGTACTTCGTAATATTTTGGAATTTGTTTTGAATATTTGAGTCTTTTTTGGTTTTGACATTGAACATAATTCTTTCTGATAAATTGCGTCGAGTCATAACAGCTTTTTGTTAAAATTAGTAAATTTTTCTGAATCATTTAGTCTTTAATATCTTAATAATAACAACTGAATTACAATGGAGAAAGAATCTTTTAAAGTTAATCATTTACGACAAGTAGAATTAGATTATGAACTTCTTATTAGGGGTATTAAGACATCTAAAAATGTTGAGAGTAAACGTAAAATTTTGTCAGGTCTTTTAAGTAGAGAAATTAATAACCCTTTTTGTTTAGTTAATATGGAAAATTATCCTCTTTCTTTTGATCAAGAAATTTTCGAAATTAAAGCAACTTTAGATTCAATTTCTTTGTCAATTTCTGAATTCGAGGGTGGAGTAAATGATTCAATGTTTAAAGTTATAAAATCTCGTCTTGTACATTTGGCTGGTAGAATTAGAAAAATAATTTTAGATGAAAATCGTGCTGATGCAGAGACTATTCAAACTGATGTTTATACTAGTTGTTATCAACTTGAAGCTGACTTATTTTCAAAAATTTCTGACATAAGTGAAATTTTAAATGTTAGTTCTGTCCCTTCAGGACCGGTTATTAATGTACCGCCTCCTATTGTGACTTATGTTGCTTTCTGAAGTTAGAGATAAGTTAAAAGATGCTAATCTAACTATAAATATAAAAAAGTGTGAATTTTTTAAAAAATCTTTAAAATTTCTTGGATATATTGTTGGCTCTAATTCATTAAGAACTGATCCAGAAAAAGTTTCAGCCATGTTAAACTTTCCTCGCCCTACCACTACGACTGAAATAAAACGATTTATAGGTTTGTGTAGTTGGTATCGTCGTTTTATAAGAAATTTTTCAACTTTAGTTTCACCCATTAATGATTTGTTAAAAGGTAAAAAGAAAGGTCAAGGAGTTCAGTGGAATCCTGCCGCTGAAGATTCTTTTTTGAAAATTAAACAAATTTCACAAGCTTGCTAAAAAATTCATGAAAATAGAGTTAAAAATAACAAAAATATTACACTTTAAACTTGACTAAAAATGTCTCCGTTGCGTTTTTTTACATCTGAGTGTAATTATAATGACTTGGCAATTGCACGGTATGATATTTTACTAATTAAAAAAACCTTATCCTTAGGGATACTGTTTATAAATATAAACTTAGTAATGGAAATGGTAGATTATTATTTTATAATTTTGGTGTCGTGCAAGTGAGTCAGATTGTTCTATTATCAATAAATATTGTTACTGTTTTCCCACTTTTCCACTTGTTTATATATTTGATGACGTAGATAATCATTTCGTTTATCTTTATTAATAGATATCATTTTTTATCTATGTTAGATTATATAAGGTGAAATTATAAGCTACGTTTACGTCATTATGGCAAACAACGTGTTAGATAATAAGGCTACAAAACAACATATCCTATATAAATATTACAATTAAGAAACACAAGTAAAATATATAAATTAAATGAGTTACTGTAAATGTCCGAAATGCGGTAAAACCTAGGATAAACGCGCTAAACCTAGGAATTACCAATAAAAAACACCCTCCATATAACCACGCTAACTAACTCGAAATGCGGTAAAACCTAGGATTGTAACGTAAGGTTCTGAAGACTGGTCAATAAAACAACTACTGCAGGAAATTTTATCTTTTTTATTTTCCACGCTGATGGTTGTAAGTGTGGTTTAGTAAAAGTTCTACAAAGTTCTAAAATAAATTATAATTAATAGGTAACCCAGTTAAGGATTGTAAATCAATTTCTTACCTAACATCAGGTTTATACCCCAAAATAATAAGAATATAATATATTTGGTAATAAGTCGAAAACCAAAGGCTGTTAACACTTGTAGCGGTAAAAATAAAATGGCGATCATCCGGATTCCATTATTGCAAAAAAGCGAAATTTATAAATTGAACTACCAGGGCCATCTATATATTAGTTTATAAGAAACCTAATGTTAAGATCCAGAAACCTGTTTTACTATTATATTAAATTAATGCATTATATCTAATATTTCCCGCATATTTTATTAATTATGCTACATCTGCCTCCCTGCGAACTGGAAGTCGTTGTTAACAACACTGCAAGCTCGCATAAAGCTTATTCGATGAAAGTTAGGGCGGTAGAAAATGATATGCCTTCAAATGAGAAACGTGAAAAGTACCTCGTTCCACGTTTTTGTCATCCATAAGAACATACGTATCAAAACTTACTTTCTTTTTTATCCTAAATGGACCTTCAAATAGCAATAAAAACTTTTTAGTTTCCGCGCTTAACGCTGAAGAAATCGTATTGGCTCTTAACAAGACCAAATCGTTGATATTAAATGTAGGATATGGTCGATGAGGGTGATTTATCTTCCTTCTAGCAGCTCGACTTATAAGAGTTTCTTTGGCTAATAAAAGTCTTTGATTTTTATCAGACACTTTACCCACATTAGGAGTATGTACCAAAGTAGCTGGCAAATAATTTGGAGTCGTAATATTTCGATGAAGCTCGTTGGGAGAAAACCCTGTTGATTCGTGTACTACGGAGTTCATTAGTTCCGAAAAATTTTGTATTTCATACGCCCAGCGCGTATGATGTCCCGCACAGTAGACACGACAAAGACGGCCGAGTTCTCTCATAACTCTCTCGGATGCATTTGCTTGCGGATGACGAACAGAACTAAAAATAACTTTGATGCTTAGGGCTTCAAGAGTTTCCCGCCACCGTTTAGCGGTAAACTGCGAACCGTGATCTGATAAAATACGTTCAGGACGCCCGTTCTTAGGAAAATCGTCTAGAATCAATTTATTAAGAACTGCACGACAAGTAGCCTTTTTAAGTGAATAAAGTACAACGTACTTCGTAAATACATCCAACACTACGAGAATATACGTAACACTTCCACGACTTTTAGGTAATGATCCATACAAATGTAACGCGACGAGATCTCCCTTTCCTTTAGGAATGACAGGATTAAGCGGTGGTTTTGGCATGATGGACGATTTTGATTTTTGACAAGAATCGCAACAACGTAGTACCTGCTTTATAGTCGTTGCCCAGTGTTGCCACAAGCTTATTTTTCATCGGGGTAGATTATCACGAGATAGAGGGGTTAAATTGTTTTACAAGGGGGTAGGTCTACCCCAAATGGGGTGGCTGTGGCGACACTGCCGTTTATCACTTTTCCTCTCGCTAGACTCGTGTGTCAAGGTCTTGACATTTTACCCCCAACGCGCTAAGGAAGTTTGAAATATATTTTTTAGTTAAGATGTTTAGGACATAATGAAGTTTTTTTCTTAGAATAGGTCCAAGAATCACCTTCTTAAATATTAGCATGTAATTAAGGATCGCCCTGTATATCGACCAAAGAACGATTCTCGCCAGCTCGGTGTAGTTTTCCATAATGAACCCGCCATCGCCAATAAACATTACAATTTTTTTATATTTCTGAAGGAAATTATAACTATATTAAGGCTAACTATTTCATTTAAAAAAGGCGTTCGTTGAACCCAAATAGACCTGATTTGAAATACAAAAGCCAAAGCAATAAGACTCTAAGTCTCGGTCTCAACATTTAATATGATAAAAATTAAATTGTTACACGTGTTTCGCTCACACGAGCATCATCAGACGTAACAGGAAAGAACCTAAGTAAATATTTAATCATAAAAATATCGTCGTAACTTACAAATTTACAGAAAAGGTCACACCACACACGTTTACATCTCTTATATTAAAACAACACTGCGATGAGGTTGAAAAGATAAGGCAAATATTGGTCAATAAAAGAGACATGAACAAAAAATATAAAATAAAATAAAAATCAAAACACAAAAATCTAAAACCAACCTCGTTCCCACCCAGGAGCGCGGGGTTCAAATCCCGAACCCCGCGCTCCTGGGTGGGAACCATAGACTGAAACCACTATGCCAACACGCTATTGAAACATCAACTTCGAAGTGAACAATAACTAATTGTTTATGTCTGTTTTATTAAAGTTTTTAAATCACCCTGTATATTGCAAATAATAATGATTATTATTTTTATGCTATAAAGGTAAGCCAATATTTAGTATAAAAATACAATAAATTGACCAACCCACATAAAAATTAAGGCCTAAAGCTTAAAAACCTATCGAATACATTTTTATGTCTTATATTTTGAGACACCCTGTATATCTGGATTTCCCCAAGGGCGACAGCTTGTCATCAGCCGGATATGGAAAATAGACATATAGATATATAATAATCCGTCATAAAAAAACTTAATCCCACAATTGGCACTTCAGGGAAAAATCCGGGTTCTGCTGCCCGACTATATGTATTTTTTAAACCAAGTCGAAAAAATTATTTTAAATTTTTATTTAAATGCTCTTTCAAACTATATTAGGTTTTCCTATAACTATCTAACTCAGATTTTGAACAAAAAAAGATTTTTCAATAAAATGGCAATCAAGATGGCTGGTGTCGCCATGGTATTTTTCTAGTGACCGACATTAGTTTATGACCTTTATTTAAAATTTATCACAGTTTACTTTTATTTAATGCACCTGCGTTTAATAAGTAAGTGTTTATTATTTTATCGAAAAAAATGAAGAAGTAGTTCTTTGATTTCTATTACGGTGACTTGTAGATATATTGGATTTTTTCTAAAAGAACCAATTAAGGCAAATTAATTTTCTTCACTTGCAACGACAGGTTTCTGCCTAAGAGGTTTTGATTTGGGTGAAGGTTTTTATTCATATACTACACTATCTATACCACACTAGCAGCTTTGCGAAATAAGAAAAGTGTTTTTTTAAGGGAACGCTTGTCATTCCTATTTGGATACCTTTGAGCATAAACCCTTCAGGCTAACAAGCAATTGTCCTCACAAAACATCACTAGTAACATATCAATTTCTTCCGTCAGTAGATGTAGATACTGCTTCATTTTTCTGGGTAAAATAAGAAATACTTACTTATTAAACTATTGTAGGTAAATTAAATAAAAGTAAACTCTGTTATAAATTTAAATAAAGTCCATAAACTAATATCGGTTCGATTTTGAAAATAGCTACTAAATGTCACTAGAAAATTGTTATGGCGACGCCAGCCATCTTGATTATCATTTTAATGAAAAATCGATTTTTATTCAAAATCTGAGCCAAATAGGTATATAAAACTCTAATATAGTTTGAAAGAGCATTTAAATTAAAATTTAAAATAATTTTTTCCACTTATTTAAAAAAATACTTAGTGTTGCATTTGAAATAACGAAATTGTTGTGTAAAATAAATATTTAAAATAGACCAACAGTTTTGATACCCCTGTATACATTTAAGGAAACAATCAAATTTTTTAATAAAATTTATTTCTCTGGCTTAAAAGTCGGCACAAGAATTATTTCTGAAAAGGAATGTACACGGTGTTGACAAACTTTTTTATTTAGGTGCATAACTTGAAAACTAATGTTAAATATTATTAAGTATCACAGGTTCCACAGAATGGCATCGTTAACTGAAACCGAACACATCGAAATTAATTAAATCAAATTGTTTAAGTAATATTTTCAGAAGCCAATCACTTGGAAACAGGTTGGTTTGAGGTACATTGTATGTATCTCGATTTTTGTTTAGAATTCAAGGAAGAACCGAAATATGCAATAATATACAGGGGTTCCATTTAAAAATGACACTTTGATGTGCCACGACTCTATGACCGATCCCTGTATACTCAAATTTGTTTCCCGCTAAAAGATATTTAAAAACCCTATAGCTTTTTATATTTAACTTTTTGCGGTACCTACCATACATTATCCGGACAACCCTGTATATCAGACTTTTCAGAATTTTCTTCTGGCCCACTACTTTCCAACGTCAAAAGTTAAACAATAGTCAACTGAGACTTGAATCAACTCACTTGATCAATTTACAGGATTTGTCGAGTTTAGACGGTCCCCATATAGCACGTCCAAATAAAATTACGTTTCTACAAGGGAGACACATGAGAAACAACATATGTTAAAGTGAACCTAAGTGTTCATCTAGTTCTAACATATACATATGAGATACACGCAGGTTTATATTGATAGAATTGTGTGATACAGTGTTTACTAGTTGTATACCGTATGCATTCAAGATTCTAAAGAGTTTTTTGACGTAACAAATAATTATTAAAATGATGAAATCTGACGTCGGTATATGAGACATACAATGTATAAGTCATATGTATGTGTGATACTTCGTATCATAGTTGTGCCTATAGTACACACCTTGTAAAAATGTGACGTATACACATAATATAAATATCTATATAGACACTTTGTAATAGTTGTGTCTATTGTGTATAGTTGTCTCTGTTGTGTCTACATTCTAGCATGAAATGAAGGTGTGCGCATGCGCGGATAGCCTCAGCGTAGATACACCGACCAAGTGTATCTTATGTGTCCTCTCTCCTTTCTCCTTTCTAGGAGTGGTATGTGTTAGCAGCCATTATTGTTTTATCATTCGGAAGCTCTATATAAATGTTCTGTTTGTGTGTAGTTTTAAAAGAGATTGTAAAGGTAAGTACAAGTTTCAATTACCTTGTTACACCTTCATAAGAGTATTATTAATATTATTGTTTTTTTTTTTTTTTTTATTTGGTTTTTTTACCAAATTTTGACTCAAATGAATGAAAACTCCAAATATTGTCGTATAATGATAAAGAAGATAGCTGAGTTAGCTCTGCAATATAATTTTTTTAATTTGGAAATAATAAAAATCTAAATGGACCAGAGAAAGAAAGATTTAAACACTTCAAAGAACTTCTTACACTGATATTCGGTAAGTTATTGATGGATCAATATACACAGATATGTTTAATATTCAATAATCAGTTTCATATAAAATTTAAGGGTGAGATTGTTAATCTGGAAATAAAATACAAAATACAACAAAGTCCAACAGAGTGGTCGATGAAAGAATATGCTAATAAACCAACTGCTTGGAGGGAAAAGAGGAGAAAAAAATGACTAAACGAGGTCCACCAAATCGTGGCGATATACCAGTGTTTACCATTTTAGTATGTTGTTATACTAGGTACTTATATTTTTAATACATTTTGATACAAATTCTATTCTTTTACAGTGTTTTCTTACTTCTGGTTTCTGCAGTGTCAATAATTATTATTATTGTGTTATTTGCGCTATTGCGTTCCATGATATAAAGAAATAAAAGAATTTTTTTTAGCCATTTAACCCATTTTATGGAAGAAAAATGGTACATTTAATACAAAACAAAAATGGAACAAATTTTAGAACATTTTTTTTTTAATTTTAATTTTCTCTTGAACTTACGATCGAGATACTTTTGGAAAATACAGAGTTTTGCCTTCCTAATTTTTGTTCTAAAAAGATATGATTGGTATCATTGAATAAATATTTCTTAAAAAGAACGAAAATTTAGGCATCAAAACTTGTATTATTTTCTAAATTCGTTCATAAGAAGTAGTTTTATCTAGCACAAGATGTATATACTGACTTATAGAACTATTTACAAACGATTTATAACTAAAATTTATTTTGAATTTTAGCGCGTCAACTGCACTCGTCTATTTATAACTGCCCTCTTTAGGTCACAGTCGCCGGCTTTTATACCTACAGCTAAAGGTCTCTAGAATAGTCCATAGATCGTTAGGTGCATAGAGAAGGTTTCGATTGTTCTCGTATGTACTACTCCATTCCAGTAGAACTCGATACTCGAATCTTCGATGAATCATTACGGTGTCTATTCTTTAATTCGATGTTAAGGTCATCCGAGGCGGGCCATATAGTTAGGTTAAGAGTCGAGCCCACACCGGTCCGCAACAATACGAAACAAAATACATACGTATACACGCGGTAGTTACAACTGCAATGTGTAAACATAGTTTAAAGGTAATACACAAGCGCTGTGTATCCTACGGCACACTGCGTATCCCTTACTTTGTGTATGCGTAAATGCTATACTGTGGCTACATTGTGAGGCGGACGTTTACAAGTGTAAACGTTAAACAAGTGTAAACGACTTAGTTGTAAAAGTAATATACCCATTTTTTCGCGATAGCGTGTGCTAGTTAAGTACGACATGTGATAGATAAGAACTTAGTTAGGGGTCGCCCGATTCTGCTTGATTCGCGATAGCATGTGATAGATATGGAAATGCGGTCCGGGCCCTCCGAGGGCCCGTGTGCTTCGCACACACGGCACATCGATAGTTACGCCACTGATCAAGTCAATTCTTGACTCGTATAAACGCGCCTTTAATAATACGAAATTAGAATGGTAATGCACTACTTACTTTGTCAAAGGCTTTTGGCCTGTGGCATCGGTGGTCCCGATGGTCCGGCTCCATGTGTGAGCCGGCGCGGGCGGCGGCGGGCCGAGGGCGGAGGGGCGGCCGGGCGGCCGGGCAGGGGCGCGCCACTCTAGCCGAGCTCCATGGGCGAGCTCTGCCCCCGCCCCATCACGCCCGCACTCACCCCCACATACACGCCACCACTGCAACAAACAAAAAACAACATTAGGTTATTGTAATGGGAAGGCTCGCTTTTGTTTTTCCACCAGTTATATTTGCTCCCCTATACAGGGTGAGTCTTAAATAAGTGCAAATAATTTTGCCTTTTAAGATTTTGAAAAAAGTTCATGGGTTACTAGATATTTCGAAAGAAAAACAAATTTCGTATTTTATAAATTGTCTCTAGTTCCATTATAATCAATTTTAGACAAAAGTTTTCAGATAAAAGTTGTAAAAATAATCACATCCTTAATGAGACTTTGTTCTCCCACGTTTTCCAGTCTTCCACGTTTTCAGTAATCAAATTGCTGAGGTAACAGATTCTTCACCTAGCATGGTTAAAAGAGTACTTAAAAAGAATGGATACCGATCGTATAAAGCGCGCAAAACTCAAGATATTTTCCATGAGGCCAATTTCGGCGTATGGCGTTTTGTGAATCTGTAATGGAAAAGGCCAATTTAGATGAAAGCTTTATTCGGCGTATAGTTTTCACCGACGTATCAAGTTTTCCTTTATTTAGTCGTCATAACCCTACACAAATACGATATTGGTCTCGGGAAAATTTGCACAGATATTTTGAGGTACGCACGCAATATCCTCAAAAGCTAAATGTTTGGGGTGGTTTTGTAGGGGACCATATGATTGGTCCTGGCCACATAGAGGATAGTTTATCTTGCAAAGTATTTGAACTTGTTACAGAAGCAGATTGTCCCTAGAATTTGTGAGTTATTGGGAGAAAGATTCCACAATGTCTGGTTTCAACAAGATGGTTGCCCTGCCCACAATGCGCGTATTGTTCAAGAATATGTGAACAATACTTTTCCCAGCCGTTTAATTAGTGGATATAGAACTATTTTGTGGCCCGCTAGATCACCAGATCTTTCTCCCAATGATTTATTTTTGTGGGGTTATGTAAAATCCAAGTGTATGGTCATAATGGGGCTAATAATCTGGATGAGCTTCAAGTAAAAATACGGGAGGCTTTCCAAACTATTAGCCCTAATATGTTAGCTAATGTCAGACGGGGATTTACGACCGCCTAGGTTTCTGTCTAGCACAAAAAGGTGGTCTTGCAGACACTTGTTATAACTTTTTTTATTTATAGTAATATTTTAGTTTTTTTATTTTATTGATGCATTTTTAATTTTGGAAATAGTTTGGGTTTAGAGAATATACTTTTATGACGTTTGAAAAAAAAACATATTTTTTTTACTTCGCTCTCCTCAAACAAGCCTTATAAACATGTGCAATACTTCACTGGCTCAATATTGGACCGCAATAAAACAAACTGGAAAGTCGGTTAATTAATTATTAGCAGAGTTAGATCTCTGTACTGTTCAATTCGTGAGGTTTGGCACTTTCGTCACAGATTGTCATTCTCTCTCTTATCCATGTTTATCACATGAAATGGAAATTTTGTGTCAAAAACGTAAGTCCATTATATTGATTACATCGTACGATTATTTTATTCTTTTTATATACTGATCACATGCTGATCACTATTATTACGGATAAAATATTTACGTCCTTGTCCGATAAGCACGAATAGAAAAGGACAAACATCGTGTTTGTATTACCCGCCGAAATCGAACAATACGGATCTCCGACTGTCAAAGTTGTCGTTAAATTTTAACGGTTCCGATAGTTTCCCGTAAATTTTCAAAGAGGATTTTTATCACTTTTGATATTTTGTGGGAGATTTTCTGTGTTTCCTGAGTTATTTGTGATTTAATTTGTGTTTAAAATGCCGTCCCGTTTTAGTGAAAACGAACAACGGCTCATATTAAAAGTTATCCAGTATTTCAAACTCGAAAAAATGCTGGAAAACCCCTTTTGCCTGTGTCGGCTGTTTACGATGTAATTGGACAACTATCAAGTTAATATTTTTAACTAAATCGAAAATATTCACGTGTTTTATAGAGAGCATCGGAGGCTTTAGGAATTTCACGCACGACTGTGCAAAGAATCAGTTCTAGAGGAATCGTGAAAGATGAAGAACAAAAAGCAGCAACAAGTCACAGAATTGCTTTGTCCCGTGGAATTCCTGCTTATAAGATACATGAACATACAATTAGAACACGTATTGGTACCCACGTATTTATTCAATGTATGCTGCAGGTAGGCTACAATAAATTTATTATTGTTTAATATTATATGTATCTAATTTTTCACTGTATGGGATTATATAGGGGAACATATTACATTACAAACTTTGCAAGCAAACCTTCAAAACATTGATGATGTTCAGTTGTCTCTGACTATGTTGGGGAAACGACTTAAATATTTGCAGTTTATATGGCAAAGTTGCAAGCATTCTAACAGGAAGTATTTAATGGAGCAGCCATATATTGCACAGAAGAGACTGCAATTTTTACGACAATATAAAGAAAATCAAATCTCTGATTGTTCTTTCAGACCAGTATTTCTTGATGAAACCTGGATTTACAGTAAGGGTGGATTTAGAAAGAGCTGGCAAGATGGCAGTCTGCAAACAGTTCGTAAAACATCTGGAGAAGGAGTAAGGTACATGTTTTTTACATATTCATTGGTTCACTTATAGGTCAGTTAGAAGGGAACAAATAGAGATACACACAATAATATATGATAACTGTTAAGTTGTTTCTAGTAAGTAACATATGAGCCAAGCACTGCACAACTCAGTTAACTCCACTTTTAAAAATTTTTAAATTTAAGTGTAAAACCAATTGTAATATTCAAGCAGTTTTCCAAAAAAATAGACAAATAGACAAATAATAACCTCTGATGTTTGGAAAATGTTAAGTTATTAATATACCAACTGGTTACACTTAGAATTTAAAATTTTCAAAATGTATTGTTCATCACTTAGACAAGGAAAGGGGGGACGGGCATTACCAGTAGAAATTTTGTGATGGAAAATCGCTAGGCTCCATGCCAAGGCCGTTTGTGAAAAGTGATTCCTAGTTCTTCCTCTCATTACAGATCTTAGAATTGTAAGCACAACAAAACACCACTACTTAAATAATAATTATTTCAAGTCTTTAAAAAGCTTTTTACAGCACAAAATACAAAAAAACACACAATTTTGAGCCAATCACAAAATTTGATATTGGCCGTAGATGTCGATTACGCGTCCCCTCTCTTTGCTTGTCTAAGGTGCATGAGCAGTAAACAGCTGATATAACGATAATGTTTCTAACCTAAAAGTGAATGCAAAAAGAAAAACATAAAAACGATTACATCTGCATAGCAACAAGTGTGCACCAATAAATGCATGGGATTATATCGATTACATTGTAGTTTAACTGTAAAGAAATGTACCTTGTACTTCATTTTTGGGTATGTATGATAGTGATTTTTTAAGGTATATTGTATTGCATGCTGGGTCAGAAGATGGATTTGTGGAGAATGCTAGCTTAGTTTTCAAATCAGGCACTAAATCGGGTGACTACCATGATTCAATGAACTCGGCAAATTTTGAAAGTGGTGTGAAGAACAATTAATTCCAAATTTAGGTGATAATTCACAATAAGCTCTTAGGAATTATATTATGATTTTTTTTAAAATTATATTATGTTTAATGGGAAAATCTAATATTGTCTAATCTAAAATTTAGATGAACCATCTCTGATTATAATGGATAATGCTCCATACCACAGTACCCTTTTCGAGAGAACTCCAAATCAGAGTTGGAGTAAGGAATCCCTGATTAATTTCTTGCAAGGAAAGGGAATTCAATCACCACCTCTGGCAATGAAAGATCAGGTTTGGAATATAGTCAAGCAGAATGTTGCACCTAAGAAATACAAGTAAGTCAACAAACAGTCTTATTACTTTGACATGAATGCAATTGTATATGCGATATGTTGATTTAACATTATAACTTTATTCCATTGCATTTATTTGGCAGACTGGACGAATTAGCCAATGAGAAAGGACATCGTGTGTTGAGACTTCCTCCATATCATTGTCAGTACAATCCCAGCGAAATGGTATGGTCAGAATGCAAGCGCTACTATGATGCCAAGATTAGTGCCATTCATCCTGTTACAAGTGATGCAGTATTAGGTCTTTGGAAAGAAGCACTTGAGAAGGTAGATTACATGTGGTTTGAGTATTTTTATATTAAAGTTTTATTTTAGGTTACACCAGAGAAATGGAAGAATTATATCAGACATACCAATAGCATAATCGATAAAGCCTGGGCCCAAGAACAACTGATTGATGCCTCCGATATTCTACCTGTAATTATCGACACGAATGATTCCGATTCAGATGAGGACAATTATTTAACTGAGGGAGAAGAAAGTGTGTAGTGTTTAGTGTCTAGTATTATTTTTCATACATATTGTTTTATGTTGTACAGTGTGAGTCAGTGACAGAGTATAGAGTAAATTTAATTAGTAAATTAATTTTAAATAGGGGACTCCAAAAAGCGAGGCAGATATATATTATAAATAATGTTCATATACCTAGAAGTAATAGTTTTCTTAATATTTATTTAAAATGTGTTATGCCAGCACCGACATGGTAGTGGCATTGTGTAAAATCTTTTCTATGCTAATCACTGGTATGAAAGTATTTACATATTGCCACTACCATGCCAGTGCTGGCATACCAGTTAAATTGGCGATAGCTACAGTATATAATAAATCAACAATCAATCTTTATATACAAAGGTTATAGAATTTTGGGCAGAATCTAAATATAAAATAAAAATTATTGTATTGGGTGTTACATTAAAAGATATTATATCTGCCACACTTTTTGGAGTTCCCTCTTATTTAAAATTAATTTTTAAATTGTGTACCTGATAACACAGGATCCCAGGGATTTGCAGGATTATTAATATAATATAATTAAAATATAATTTTTATATATATTTGTGAATAGGGTAATACACTTTTAACGGGATGCCAATCAAAATGTGGCCACAAATAGGGGTTGCCACAGTTCGAAGTCGTTCCTACTACTTTATCCGGGTCCGGCAACAGTGAGTCAGGCATCTGTTGCTCCTATAATAAAAAAAAAAATTGTATGAATGCAAACTGAAAGTATGTATTAGGGAAGTATTTCATGAAAATATTTTAACTTCTACAGGGTGGATCAAAAAAGTGTGAGTAGATCGGAATGATTTTTTAAAATGGAACACCACATATATTGGCCACGAATAAAGCAAAGAAAAACTGTTTTATTTTGTTTGGCATAGAATTTTAACACCCTGTATGATTTAAGATTACGATATTTATAGCAAAATTAAGTAAAGAATAAATATAGTAAACACCTAATATAGTTTTGATTTGGTGACATTTCTTGTATTTAAAAAAAAAGAAAGGGTTCGAAATATTTTTTTTTATTTATCAGTAATTGTTCCGGAAACTAACAAAACATATTTAATAATATCTTAGGATTATGTAAAGTGACTGTGAAAGGAAGCCAAAAAATGTAATAAAAATAATCCCAATTCACTCAATTTTTGGAGCCCCCGTAGAAGTTAAACTATTTTCGACAAATACATCCTAATATATACTTTCAGTTTGCACTCATATAACATTCCTAAGTTGCGGCCACTTTTTCATTGGCACTCTGTTAAAAGTGTATTCACCTATTCATAAATATATTTAAAATTAGGATTTGGATTATCTACATGATGAACGTAATAATCCTGCAGCCAATCTTAGACTATGATCATTCTCTAAAATTATTCAATTCTAATTTTTTTTGTTAGTCTCGAAACAAATAAGATAATGGACTTACTCTATTGACCCACCCCATCTTAAGATTTATATATTAATATAATATACATTACTATAATGTCTAGTATATTTTTGTACGTATATATTATGTTATGTATTATGGAGTCATATTCTCTTGTATTGTCTGTTGCATTTTTTTGTAATTTACTGTAGGCTCTTATTGTACATTTGGGAGTTTTTTTCTGGTGAAATATATAATTCCATATTCTATTTTCTCATTTCCAAGAGTTTTTTTGCACATCCCGAATATCTGGCTTACGTTATGTTATATTGCCAACACATCTATTTTTTGATCTTAGCTTTTATCTTCACTACACTTTATCTAAATACAGTAAACATAATTTTAATATGTGTGTTTCAAATTTAGTAGAATCTAATTTTTAGACATAGAATAAATTTTAGTAGAATGATTAAGAAGAATAATGATGAACATGATTTTAATCATTTCTATTATTATTAACCATTAACTTATTAATACTTTTCTTGTGGTTCTAGAAAACTTTTTCAGAATAAATTTGTAGTTCTTTCATAAAATTAATAATATTTTTTTATTTATAAACTAAAATAAATATTTACAGCTTACATTGTAGATATAGTGCAAAAGCCAAATTTAACGTTAACGGTGTAACGCTAACATGAATACAATAGCTCCCTACTAATAGCGATAGCACCTTAAATGTTTACATCTATGGATCAACTCAGGAAATACGTGAAAACCAATATGGCGGCGAAAAAGATGACGAAAGTGCCTAAGTTCCCGAATTGAAATATAGTAATATTGCGCCATAAACTTTTAATGGCCCTTTCCCGACTGAAAGCATAATTTTACCATACTTGTCACGACAGTATATGTAGCTGGAATCCAACAACTTTATTAAAGCATAATTTTGCGTTGCATGTAATTAGTGCATACAAGTTCACTTGAAAAAGGTATGCTTCAGCAACGAGAATTACAAAAAATACACTTGAGTTTATAATTGGACTAACTGCATTAAAAAAATTATTATGAGTTCTAACCTAGGGGTTATACAGGGTGAGTCTTAAAACAATTTCTAGTGGTATATTTCGACCCCAGGAACATGTCTATGAGTAGTTTTTTCGCAAAAAAAAATGTTGAAAATCGTGCATTTTATTTTAAATTTCCCTGTATATTTTCTTGAAAATTTTAGAACTGCCTGTTCACTGCAAATTTTCACACGGTATCCATCCATACATATATAAAGCTCAAAGGTTTTTTTTAATATATTTTTTTTTTTTTTTTTTATTTTTATATTGATTATTCTTTTTAAATGAAAGATATACATGTCTAGATTTGTTATGAAGTATTTTATATATTGTTTAATGGCTATTTCTTTGTGTAAACGACTAAATACTAACAAACATACCTGAGAAAAACACCTAACAACATTCCAGAAATAAATTATTTGTCATTGTCAGTAGTGTGTCAGATTATATATCAAGTTTTTAGATATTTTCATAATAAGCTATCACCGCCAGCTTTAGATACATAAATATTAACACAAATGTTCGTTTAAATGACATTGGTGATTAGTGAATTAGCTACGAAAAGCGATTTTAGGCAATTCATCCTCTTAGAGTGTAAAATTATGAACAATTTGTTGTATGAAAATTTACTATCTGGTCTAGAAGAATGAAATTCTACAGAAGGAATTAGAAGAGATTATTGAAATCAACCAAATGGGTAAAGTTAGTAAAAGTTAAATAAACCTTCGTGACCTGGATTATACACATAAATATTTGCACAAAGGATCATTAAAAAGACATGAGTTAATTATTTGGACATAGCGAATTTATGAAATTCAAACCCTTAGGGAGTAGAATAGGGAATGAAAGTTTGCTGTACGAAAATGCATTCCTATAACATCTAGACGTATAAAATTGTATACAAGGGTTTAATTAGTGACATCAATAATATGAACGAAATAGTTCTTCTTCAAACCATCCTTCTAGGAATAAAAAATAACGTATATCAAGAAAAGCAAGAATTGAAGGGGTAGCTGCAATAACCAGGCAGCTCCATTTTAAGAAATTTTGATAATCAAACCAAACAGTTCTAATAGCTGTCCGGTTTTTGTTACAAACCGAAAGCAAGGTAGCTCCAGTGACGTTGCCATATAGATACTGTTCCACAGCGTGGCCTGATAACTGCAGAGTACGATCGGTCTATTTTTAGAGGGTAACTAAATTAAGATATCATTTTCGTAAGAAAATGGAGCGGCTTAGTTATTGCACCCACCCCCTCAATTGGCAACTTCAAATATTCAATTGAAAACTTTATACGTCAAGGATATTTATTTTAGTAATACAGTTTATATGGGACCATAGGTAGGGTTCTATCTATAGAGGGTAAATTGTCATTTCACTATTTATTATTTTTGTGAAATAAATTATATATATTAAATATTGATTTCTAAAATACCCTATACGTAATGAAAAAATAAGAAACCACATCCACCCTCTATCCAACCATACATAATTAGTGTCAGTCAATGAAAGTAGGTAGTTAGAAAAATTTGAAAAAAAAGTGTTAAAAAGCAAGATTTCAAAATCATTTTGGGGCCAAAACTGAACCTCTTTGAAATACTTTGATTTCGATAACTTCTAGAAATATTAAGATTATTTAACTTTTTAGATTTTTGTTTTAGTTTTTAGTTAAAATTTAGTTAAAAATATAGCAACATAGGTAGTAGATTAAATTTACCATACAGAAAAATCCGAAAGGCTCCAGTAGTTCTCAAAATTTAAGCAAAAAATATTTTTTTTGGAAATTTTTAAAATAAAATAACTCGGTTATTTTGGAGTTATTTGAAAAACGGTAAAGAGAAAATATGTTTGTTTTATCGAGATCTACCAGCCCTGAAAATATTTACACTTATTCAAGACTCGCCCTGTATAATGCCCAGAAAATCGACAATTGCTAACTTTCATATGAAATACGAGTAGCTCTAAAATTCTTAAAAACATAGTTTAAATATTGCATTTGTAACGCTTGTGCTAGCTCTATCTATAAAGAAGCAAACAATCATTTAAATCAATGCATGAACGATTCGACGTGTAACGCGAACGTAGTCGCGGGATAAAGCTAGTAATTTCTTAATCTGCGATGTTACCATAGTTACGGCTTTACTCCATGGTTACAGCACTAAAAGGGTTGCAAATACAGAAAAAATGCGGTGGTTGTTCAATTTTTTTCAAAAACTCGGTTATTTTGGACTTATCTGAAAATAGTAAAGAGAAAATATGTTTCTTTTATCGAGATCTACCAGCCCTGAAAATATTTGCACTTATTTAAGACTCACCCTGTATAGTCAAAGGTTCTAACACTGCAATTAAATTAGTATATTATTCACAGATATTATTCAACGAACATATAATGGTGGCTGTTATTCACGCGGATGAAGTTCATGACACGAGCCGCAGGCGAGTATCATAAATCGTCCATGTGAACAACATCCATTATATGCGAATAGAATACTACACTTTATCCAGAACTATAAAAAAAATAGATAATATTAATATAAGTTTTTATTTTTAATGTCAAAAAAATATTGAACGAGTATAACGAGTAAGTAACAAAACTTTGAAATTTTCTTTAACTAGGAAGCTAACTAATTTAGCTACAACTAATTAAAACAAAAATTATTTATTTACATTAATGGTAACGTTTGACAGCTCTTGTTTGGAGTTTGGATTGAGATATCCGTGGAAGCGGTGAATAATGAAACCATTATTCACTAGTGAATAATGAATATTATTATTATTTCATAAACTCATGTATAATAATCAAATTATAGACGAGTCGTGGATAATAGTATATTATTCAACGAGAATATAATGGTGGCTGTTATTCACGCGGATGAAATCTATATAAATCATATAAATATAATTACATAAATCATCCAAGTGAATAACAGCCATTATATGCGAGTAGAATACTACACTTTATCCAGGACTATCAAAAAAAATTAGATAATATTAATATAAGTTTTTATTTTTAATGTCAAAAAAATATTGAACGAGTATAACGAGTAAGGAAACAAAACATTGAAATTTTCTTTAACTAGGTAGCTAACTAATTAAGCTTTAACTAATTAAAACAAAACCAAGCCAGTTTGGATCGAGCACAGCTCTTGTTCGGAGTTTGGATCGAGATATCCGTGGAAGCGGTAAATAATAAAACCATTATTCACTAGTGAATAATGAATATTATTATTATTTCATAAAGTCATGTATAATAAACAAATCATAGATGAGTCATGGATAAATTAAATTAATTGTTGATTTAAATTCAAAAAAGGGTTGGTTCTAGAAGAATTGCCCGAAAACAACTGACCGAAGGAGAATAGCTCGAAACGAATTGCCCAAAAGGAGAATTTTCCGAAAAAAAAATCACGGAATTACAAATTGACAGAAATAAAAATTCCCCGAAATATCGATTTTTTGTAAAAATTGCTTTAATACAGGCATTTGAAAACGGTCAATTTAATAAAACCCAAACGAAACGAAACTAAACCAACCCTTGTCTTTTTGATACAAATAATTGTGAAATAACAGTTTCTGCTTTCCCTTTTCACTTACAAGAAATTCGACTTAATTAAACTTGACGTATTTAAACTTGGATTATCACGGCACAATAAATACAATTTTGTGAAAATTTGCTGGTATGACAACGGCCTGACAATGACAATGTCCTTATCATTATCGCTTTTTTCAGGCAATTTTTCTGTTCGATATAATGCTCTTAGGGGAATTCTCTTTTCGGGCATTTTTCCATTAGGACAATTTTCGTTTTGGTGATCTTCGTTCGGTAAATTTTCCTTCGGTCAATTGTTTCGGGCAATTTTCCGAATACCATAAAAAAATATATTTTAAATTTAATATTAATACAAGACTAAAAAAATAATTACTTTAAATTCTCTCTTACCCAACTTCTAATATCTCGTCTATGATGAAAAAACGAAAATTGTAAAATAAGTTTTTCAGAGAAGAAAAAGCATTTAAATATTAAATTTAATCCTAGAACGGTTTACGGAATAATAGTTGAAATATTTAATTTCCATAAGATTTACTAGTGTATAACAATGTAGAATTTTATAGCTTTATCTTCTCAGTTATGGCCCCATCTTGTACTCTATTAAACACGTTTATTACTTAAATAGGCAGATCCTAAAGCATTTCAACTTTATACAACAACGGATTACTTGGTAATTAGTATAGATACATGATATATACGAGAGAGGATTTATTTCTAACATAATAAAGCCAAGATCCATTCTACGTCCATTGTACCAGGGACACATGACACATAGGTATATGACCTTATCATTCTACGAAACACTGGATGTGTTATAAATGTTGACTTTGCAATTAAAATATCGAAATAACTATACTCAATTGAAAGAATTATCCACTCGATTGAAGTAACTTTTAATATATTATAGCGTTTTTTAAACCACTACCACTGCAAACGGCAGCTTTTCATCGGAGAGCAGTCGTGGATAAGGTATTCCACTGTAAAGAAAACTAATTAATAACAATAAACAAAAAATATAGATATTGGGCGCCAGGCATGTACAGAGAAAGAAAACACAGTTGTATATTACTTAAAACTAATGACTAGCTCTTTGATGGTAAATAATATTGTAGAATTCTAGTAAATTATTATAGTGGTTGTATGTCGAGTAAAGCTATGTATGCAAATAATATTAAATATGTTCTATGAAAAGACTATGGAAAAATACAATGCGTGTAAAGTTATAGAAAATATATGAAAGGTAGCATTACTTTATTTAATTTGTTAAATTTTATGCGATGTTAAATCTGAGATATTGCAACCCGTAGATTCTAGAATCTATGTTTGGTTATTCATCTGTTAAAATAGCGCAATAATAATATCTATAGAAAGTAATACTATTACAAGACGTAATGTAATGAAACCTAAGATCTAAATCATATTGTAACTACTAAATCGACATGAATGTTCTTAATAATCTAACCACTAAACATAGTCTGTACGATATTATTTAAAATGTACGTTATTATGTTAAGACAGAAAATGTTTTAAATGTTAAATGTAAAACTAGAACTTAAATCTACACTTAGCTATTCTTTATGTAATCTTGCTTCAAACAGTAACAGCGTGAAGTGGGCTCGCATCTGTACTGTCTGTCGGCTATCCTGTTGGCCAATACAACAAAAGAGGCCAGGATGGGGACACCATGAATCCATACAGCCGTAACTACTGACTAGGCTTAGAAATAGGAACAAAGCAGCATGGGGCTTACGCTACATCCATATTGTGGCAATATGTGGACACTACCCGTACCTTGAAACACTACTAGGACCTTGGATAATGCCCGTACCTTGGATACTCTCCGTACCTTGGACAATGTCCGTAATTTGGACCATAACCTTGGACCATAAAAATACGAAACTCTTGTTTAAAACCAAACAAGGTCTAATAAGCAAAATAAATCTACCTCGAATTACTTCCGAGGGCTCAATAATAAACAAAGAAACTGTCCTTTCTTCCATGTAACATTCTGGAGGACAAAAGAAAATCAACGTGCCAGCAAACACCAAATACGAGTTTTGTTGGGCCAATCCAAAACTCTACTCAGTAAGAATAACAAATCTATAAAAGATAATAACTCATCTTTACCTGTTGCTTTGAAATAGCAGCTGATTCAGATTATACAGCAAGATTTAATTAATTGCCATTTCTAAAAGCCGGGATGGTGTGTTGGTGATGACTACAGAGCGGAAAAAAGCAAAAGTGAGTCCACAGCGCAGAGAGCGAAACCTTGAAGCGATGTTGACAGCGCCCCCACAGAGCAGTCAAACGATAACAGGGTTGTGGACTAGAGAACGTAAAAATTACGCCAAGCGTGCCAAATAAATTATCAGGCCTGAACGATACAATCCGGTGATGATACGCCAGACATCATAAATCATATATAAAAAAGACATGTAACAAACTAAAAACGTTACAATATTGTATTTATAAATTATTACAAATACAAGATCTGTCCTAAAATCAAAACTATATTAAGTATTTACTTAAGATAGTATATACTTAAGTTTGCTATAAATATCGTAATCTTAAATCATACAGAGTATTCAAAATTCTACGCCAAACTTTCTAAAATATAAAATAATTTTTCTTTTTTTTTAATGGAACACCCTGTACGTCATTGATTAATTTTTTTATTCGATGATCTAAAATGTGGGTGAAAGTATCTAAAATGAAGCCAAACATGCAATAATATACAGGGTACCCCGTTTAAAAAAATATCCCTATCCTCTCACTTTTTTGAGCCACCCTAGAAATGTTAAAATATTTTCATGAAATACATCCTATTACATACTTTAAATTTGCACTTAAACAAAATTTCCAAGTTTTTTTATTCTAGGAGCTATGTATAGAATCAGATATGTAACGATTTAGTAAAGTTTAATTGTAATTTAGTTTTTATAATGATTATAATGTTTAAAATAGAGATAAGTAGACATAAATAGACAATAGAAAATTGATTAATGGATTTATTTCAGTGTATTTTAGTAGATTTGTGTAATATTCAATTGTATTAGATCAAGGGTTCTATAAAAGGTCACATTCACGAATAAAATGTGACTATAATTTGTATAGAAAAGTAATAATAGTATAATACAATTTTAATGCTTATGTATTCTTATTTAGATTTCTTCCAAGTCGCAATGGCACGTTTAAACGAACTAGAAATGTTGTTTCGTTTTTATGAGTCATACTACTCTTTTAGAACGGGAACGAAACAGAAACAAAACAAACATTCAACTGGAATTGTGTGATTTCCTGTCAGATCCTTTTTATATGGAGAACCGAAATAAATTGGATTTTTTATGTTAATCTCAAGAGAATGTTTTCTCATCTTACGAAGTGTTGACGTTACAAGAGACGCAATACTAGAACG
This sequence comes from Sitophilus oryzae, assembly GCF_002938485.1. Taxonomy (NCBI): domain Eukaryota; kingdom Metazoa; phylum Arthropoda; class Insecta; order Coleoptera; family Curculionidae; genus Sitophilus; species Sitophilus oryzae. The sequence continues at coordinate 624,746 of NW_022145960.1, read as the reverse complement.
AACTTTTGTTTGGTAAAGTAGCTGAATAGAAAATTTAAAAAACCAAGTAACAAGTTAATCTTAATTATTTTGTTATTAACTGTAAATATTATATTGATTACAAGAAACCAAAAGGGTTGTTCGCAACTGAAATATAAATATAAATAAATATACTGTAGTAGTCACTTCACTAATTCGGTCACTCCACTAGTTCGGCATCTCTTACCCACCGGGCAATTTTGATATTTTTACATCTTTATTCCGGATACCAACATAAATCAAAGGCAAATAAATAAAAATCCGCATTTTTCTTGAATGGTGGACGGTTAGATACAGTATGTAGTCTTTTCTTTGTAGTACAGCAGAAGTAAGGAGTATCAGATATTGCTATAAAATAGAGCCAACCAAACGACTCTTGCTAAGAAATGCAAAATTGGATTGCATTGACAAGGAAGAAAGGATACGCAATATTTCTGTTCCATACTAACATTCCACTTTTTTAATAATTCAGATATAAAAAATCAGACATTCCAAGAAGAAAAAATTATATATACCAAAAACAAATAAAAAAAATCAAACCATGTACAAAATAAAAAATTGTAAATGAACTTAAGGAGAATAATAATAAATATTGTCTCTGGTTTGACTGAAGAGTATTATAATAAGGCAGAGACAAATTGAAAAGAAAATACTAGGCATTGGAAACAAAAACATACAATTTAAGTGAAACAGAAGATAACAATATTGTATTGAAAATGAAACTTAGCAATGCTGTAAACTCTTTATCAAAAAGTATTGACTGGGTAAAAGACTACTATTACGATGTTTCTACACAAGATATTTTGCTTTCTAAAGGAGTAAAAGAGAAGGCTGCTGAGGCAGCAAAAAAAAGTTTTTTTACGTGTAACAAATAGTTTTTATGTGTAACAAATAGTTTTTACGTGTAACAAATAGTTTTTACGTGTAACAAATAGTTTTTACGTGTAACAAATGCTTTTTACACGTAATAATTTGATTCGCTTTTACAAAATTTGTATTAAAATATTAATATTTTTGATAAACTCGTCGACTGCTCATAAATACACGTCGCGTCACTACGTATTTCTAAACCGTTACCACATTTCGTTGCCACTAGCTCGTGTGTCAGGGCCGTCTCGCTAGCTCTTATGTCACGGCCTTGAATTTTTACACCTAGCGCACGTAAAGAAGTTTCACTTCAAAAAATTCGACAAATCATGTTTTAAAATTGCGTTAGAAATTAGTAATATTTCTATAGAATCTATTACATAATTATAATTATTTATTATTATATTATTATTATAATTATAACACACAAGTAACCACAAAACTACAACATAAAAAATCTATACACAAATAAACTAAAATTCCTAAAATAAATGGAAAATAATAATAATTATTTTTACACACACCACTGGCAATAGCAGTAGATTGTGTTTGTGGTGAAATATCCAGTTCGTTCAACGATCGATCTGACCATATCTTTAATCTTCGTCTTTTCAACGCTCATCGCGCCAATCTCGCCTATGTCTTTCTCAAAGAATTGATCGTTGAACGGGCTGGGAAATCCACGAGCTTCTTCGTTAGTAATTTAGTCCGATTTGCGAAAATCCCCCTGGTTTCACCAATATTAAATTTATCACATTCAAAACCAAACTATATAGAGAAAGATTAAGGCTTTTTTATTCTACCTCATTACTACTACTACTGTCATTACTCGCTGACGTGTATTTGACACGCATCAGAAGATGGTCACTCAAGGCGTTTTCATTCATGAGCTTTTCTGTGACTGAAAAGCCCGATAGGTGATGTTATCTGTCTACCGCACTCCAGACATTCAAAAATCCCATTGCTTTGTTGCTTATTTACTTTTTGGTTGTCGCTGTTAACTGACTTTACAATTCTTCTCCATTCAGTTCTATTGTGAGCTGCTTCTTCCCACTCATTCTGCTTGTTAATTCCCTTTAAGTTTTCGTGGAAAATATCCTGGTACCTTTTGAGTTGTCCACCCGGCCCTCCTCTTACCGTCTAAAAACTCACCGTAAAGCAGAGATTTTGGTATGCGGTTTTCTTGTCTGTATACGTGATACGTACTGTCTTTCTATTCTGTATACGTGACCAGATCATCTTAAGCAAGACTTTGTAGTCATAGCTTCAATACTCTCGCAGTTAGCTTTTTCAAGGACCGATACGTTTGAGACATAATGGAATCATTTTATTTTTAAGAGATGTCTCTGTTGCAACTTTTTTAATGCGTTCATGTGTCGGCGGTACGGCACCCAGGTTTCGCTTCCATATAACATGGTGGGAATTATTATTGCTCGGTACACTGCAAGTTTCGTTTTTGTGCTCAAGTCGTGATTGTAGAAAACCCTGCCTTTTAGTTTCCAGATATGACATCGAAGATTGCCTTAAGATGACCAATAAGTTCTTTACTTGCACGCTTATAGATTTCGGCCGGAATCGCGTCACATCCAGCTGATTTGTTGCCAGCTGAATTATGGGTTCCTTTATTTCCTGTTAAGTGATTGGAATGTCTAATACATCGAGGCTGTTATACTGAGGTATTATGTTGAGTGCTTCTATATTGGGGTTGTTTTCTTGATTAAGTATATGGCTGTAATGCTCTTTCCATCGGTTTCTGATTTGCTCTTCCTCTTTTAGAAGTTCGCCATTTTGTGCCATGATTGGACATCTTGCCTTCTTAGTTGGGCCGTATGACCGTAATATTTACGACCACCAGTTATCCTTTAGTTGGCGCAGGTTTCTTTGAAGCGTGTTGTTGGCTGCTTTAAAGTTGTCTGCTAGTCTTGGATTTTGTGGATTTGCAGTGACAGGTCTCTGGTTGTTTCTTTTTGTTGGATTTTCCCAGTAGTGCTTCGCTGGTTTTATGAATCGCATCTCTTAGTTGTGTCCAGCCTTGTTCAGCATCCACGATTGAGATTGAAGTTATCGGTGGAAGTGATTTTTTTTACCTCGTTAGGTTATTGTTATCAGGTAGTAATTGTAAGTTTTGAAGTTAGGCTTCATATAACGTCATTTTAACAGAACACCAATGATTTATAATAAACATAGTATCGGCTAAAAAACTAAAGTGTTCTTGAATAGCTGTATTTAGATGTTTAAATAGATTACTGATCTTACCCCAGAAAGACTGCATAATTAGCACATTAGCACAATAGACCTAATGATATCGAAAATAAAACACAACCCCGACAGTTCAATTTAGGTTAGGTTAGGTGAATAATCGAATTTTAGGGGTTAGTTACCGAAATATACTCTCAAGAGGTATATACCCTTTACGTTTTGGGTATATACCAGGTATATACCCTTTACGTTTTGGGTATATACCAGGTATATACCCAAATTTCTTTCTTATACCTATTGGATAATTACCCACCGCCCTGTAACCCGCACAGTTAGAATTTAATTAATAAGTCATTATTAAATTATAAATAATGCATTCTTTGACTTTACTCAATTTTAATTAAATTTTTCTTTGGACAAACACAGAATAATGGTAAATAGATATGTCAATATAATTATAAATGCATATTTGTGAATTAAGCCTAACTCAAACAAGGCTTTGTGTAACTGCCTAGTAATAATTTTCTGAATTAGATCCGCCCGCCATTTGCACCCGCGAATTAAAATCGATATGCGTTATTATCTACATATATATGCATGTTCGAAACTATTTCATATTTATCGGAAATATTGTCAACGTAGAAATGGTAAAACCTAATAAATAATGACATTTGGAAACAATTTAATAACTGGCATGAAGTGGATTGAAATTGATATGGTTAGATTAATGAAATATGTCTATTTGTATATGATATTTGTAAAATTAAATTTAGTACGAGGAATCAAGAAATCTAGAGGAAAACCAAATTTGAGATGGGACCATGATATTACAAATTAGCAGGGATAACATGGGCCCGCATGACCAACAATAAACAACAATGGGCCCAACTACAAAGAGAGTATCTAAATATGAGAGGGAGGCTACAACATAATTGGAAATGGTTGAATAAGCTGAAAATGGTGATGATGATATACTAAGGGCTGGCAAAGGTTAGTCTGGGGTCGAGATTTCCGTATGTAAAAAGAGTACAATGCGTTTATAATGTACTGAACAAAGAGAGAAAAGTAAACACGTTGCCAAACGTATGAAATAAACCGAGAAACTGTGCACATTGCTAAAAGATATAGAAGAGGCTATAGCAGATTTGTCGCAGTCGACCTTTTGACCAAATCAATACCTCTGTCAGTACTAAAGTTCTAGGGAAAGGTGTACATCATGCGTTCAGCTTCACAATTTAAATACGTCTGGCAATTCTTTATTTGTTTATTTATTAATGAGTCGTTTATTAACGAACGTTATTTGTTTAATTACCAACATATAAAACTATAACTTTAAATTTTTAAGTGCAAGTTAGAAATACTTTTGGTAAAAATAAGTGGAATTGAGTTGGTGTTCAACAATGGTCGCGCTATTTGAATTCAAAAATTAAGAATATCTCTAATCTATTAAAAATAATTGATTGTATTTTTTTCAAAAACTTTCTTAACATTTCTCCTATATTTCCTTCGCAGACAGTACGCGAAAATTTTTATAAATAAAAAGTTACACGATTTCTGAAAATTGCTATGCACTAAAAGTAAATGGAGTTTACGTTGTACGTATAGGTTGTTTAAAATTCTTGTTCCAACATGTTCCTCTAGAAACTTCATAGATTTTACTATAAAAAATTTGATATAATATCTTTGAAACGGTATCAAACTAACCCTCAAATATGTAGCCTAAATTATTGGATGCCTCTATAGTCATTTGATGACGAATTTCAATTTAGCATTTCTGGGTCATTTAGCGTCCCTTCTTCACATAGATCCGAGCCCTATGGAAAGCGTAAACGTTCCCTCTTATGTATATTTGGTGTGTGTATGTGTATGTCATTTCAGACATGCTTAAATTACAGAGAACCTACCAACCCAAAACCGACACAACGGTTCGGATCCGGCAATAAATTCCACAAGATATACTAGACAAATATATTTGTATACTGTAGGTTGAAATTAATGCGCCATTTTCTCTATTTAAATAAAAGAGCAGTCAGTTATTTTTATTTAATTAATAGTCCATTATAAATCAGAGCTAAAATATCAGATCATTGAGGGCAGTACCTACAGAATCTGACTGTAGGATTAGTACGTTCATCATGTAATTAATCAAAATCTAATTTTTTCGTATATCTGTGAATACGGGAATACACTTTTTACAGGGTGCCAATCACATTTTGAAATGTGACCGCAAACAGGGGTTGCCACGGTTCAAAGTCGTTTCTACTATTGTTCATACTATTTTATACTGGTCCGGCAACAGGGCATCAGGCATCTGTAGCTCCTATAATAAAAAACTTAGAAATTCTGTATAAATGCAAACCTAAAGCACACCTAAGGTATGTACTAATATCTGACAAACGAATCTAAAACAGCGGAAGGAATTCGGGCAAAAAAAGTCGATGTTGTCACGTTTAATTATAAAAAAGCAAAGTTGCTAGATATTACCTATAAATTGAATATATTTTAGTTCATTTCAGCATACATAATTATATATATATATGCTAATATGTTGACGTAGTTCTTATTGTAATAATGTATATTTATCTAATTAACTGATTTCGTTCATTCTGCCTACTATAAAAGGTAAAGTATTTCCTTAAGATAACGTCCGCTTAGGGTAAGCTGGCAACGCTGACAAAATTCATCATGGCATCCCGGATTAAACCAGTCTGATTGGTCGAGATTCTCGCACGTCTTGTTGCCATTACCCCCAACTTTATGCCCCTCTCTAGGAATAGTAGAAACAGTCACTACTATTGAAAAATCCAGTGGCGGTGTTATTGTATTGTGTTTTATATCTTTAACTTGATTTGTGTTTATTGTAATTAGTACACGCGTTTTAACAAATATTACTATATTTGGCAAATGACTAAACAAAATGTAGGTACATTTAAAGTAAAATATTATTATAAACTTTACTGGAAAATATTATAAAAATTCCTGATATATTTTTATGAAACCCCGTACGCTCGTGGATATTTTATGAATGAAATCGGTCATGATTTTAGAAAATTGCGATCCCCTTGCCGTTGCCCCGTTGTTTCAGATCCGTTTGTCAGACTGTAGGATGTATTTCAGAAAATTATTTTAACTTCTACAGGTTGGCTCAAAAAATTGACATCAGGATTTGAGACAGCATGTTTAAATAAAAAATAATGATATTTGAAATAATTATAAAAAACCTAATTTTTAAAATTTTTAACATCCTGTAACTCTAGAACTATCCATTTCCATATCCATGTTTATAGGAACTATTTTCGTATTTTTTGATGAGAAATCAATGAACACTTATTAAAAATTTTCGCAAGTTAATGATATTAAAATGTTTTAAAGATTGCTATTAGACTTGGACAAGGCAAATTAATAAAATTGCGTTTATCTCATCAAGGAGGCCGAAATCGACAAAATATCAAGAGACAACTTTTAATTGGCATTAAACTGCTTACACTATTTCGCTAACAAAATAAAAGTCAGTGGCGTACATACTTTTTTAGAAAAATATTCTAATGATAACCTATATGCACGTCCCTGGTGAATATATCGACACTTTTTTAGCTTTAAAATATGTCACATTTATAGTAACTTTTACCCTCAAAATTTCATTCGAATCACTAAGAGTACTGGATGAAAATTATAATAAATCGAAAATATATTAAAACTTTAACACCCTGTAGCCCCTAAACAAAGGAGAATCGGACCTATGTTGATATGAAAAATAAATCTTATTTTTATGTGAGGAGTCTCCCCACAAGAAATAGCGCATGTTTATTGAAACACCCTGTATAACTATTTAAAAGGAGCGCATCTGTGATATTATTGTACTGGACGTTAACGCTTTCAAATAATAAATTGTAAATCATAATTTTACAAGTTATAAAAACAATAAGAAAATCTAAAAAATTTATTTTATTTGGGACTATTTACAAAAACAAAAACAAATAGGCAGATGTATACCGTGCTGGCAACTGTTAATTTTGGGTCGGCATTTACATGTGTGGAAGTAAATCGCATAGGGATCTTATTAAGTCGGAGTGAGAGAAATGCGACCGACCGACGCGACGCGCGCCGGTTTGCTGTTGCGGCGTTGCCGATACGCCTTTCCCTATCAAGTAAAGTAAAATCTCTATCGCAAACCGCTTATTTTTAAAAGACTTTTTTTTCAAGAGATAGCTAGATAAAATCATTAGACATGTTTCTGAGCATCTGAAATGAAATTATAAGGATATCGTTAGGGTGTCATTTTTTTTATAACGAGAAAACGTCAGTAATCGCGATAATTTAAAAACTCAACTTTTTAACACATAACACGCCATAACTGAAGAACCACTTTAGATATTGAAACTTTTTTTTATTTTCAAAATCGGATATTTTACAATATGTTTACATAAGAAAAATTCGATTAAGTTTTTTTTCTATTCAAAAATTGTAAACAATCCATCCTTTTACTTTTAGAGCATAGCAATTTTCAGCAATCGTGTCTTTTTTTAATGATAAAGATTTTAACACACTGTCTACAAAGAAAATACAGCAGAAATATTAACAAAGTTCTTGAAAAAACTACAATCTATTATTTCTAATAGATTTCGAGATATTGTTTTTTGAATTCAGAGTTCTAATAATGCGACCACTATCGAACACCCACTCAATTCCACTTATTTTTAAAAAAAATGCAAGTGTTTCTAGCTTGCACTTAAAAAAATTCAAGCTATAGGGAAAATTACAACGATTCGTTAATAAATGAACAAATTAAGTATCACGAAACGTAATTAAATCTTGAAGCTGAACGCATGACGTACCCCTTTCCCTAGAACTTTAAGGACTGACAGAGGTATTGATTGGGTCGACCGGTCAACTGCGACTATAGCTTAATTCGGGTTTCTCTTATTACCGATTCTGAACCGTCCTAGAACTGTGATGCCTATGCGCAGAAGGAAATATAAAGACATTATTTCATTTGCGCATGCGTTGCAGAGTTCTAGGACGGTTCAGAATCGGTAATAACAAGAACCCGAAAGCTTTTAAATCTGCTATATCCTTCCACGTCTCTTAGCGATGTGTACAGTTTCTCGGTTTATTTCATATGTTTGGCAACGTGTTTACTGTCCTCTCTTTGTTCAGTACATTATAAACGCATTGTACTCTTCTTACATACGGAATCTCGACCCAAGACTAACCTTGCCAGCCCTTAGTATATTTTACCCAATTACAGGGAACCAAATAAAATAATATAAGCTGTAGATCATAATCTTACAAGTTATGAAAACAAGAAAATCTGAAATGTAATTTTATCCAAGGACTTTTTAGCAGAGCAAAAATATATAAACCAGCGCATATAATTCAGCCAATTACAGAGAACCGAAGGAAAGCAAAAACAAAGAAACCCGAGAAATATATTCCGACTTGCAAAGTAAGTAATAAATGTGTTTTGATCACAAGGGCAGCGGAGGTCTTCCGTTTAATGTCGAGTAGGATTTTATCATTTTTTTTAACAATTTTCTTACTGAATACCATGCTAGGTTAAATTAAATCCGGAAGTTTTAACTCTTGTGGTATTACTAGTGAAAATACTCTATCTTGAAATCTGACATTTCCTTATTAAATGTGATTATAGAAGTCGCTTAAGTAATATTTTAAAGCTCTTTGTATATTTATTGAATTTGCTTCTTTTAGCAAACATGAATTTAATTTAGAGAATTATTTCTACACGAAAGAGTACTTTTTAGCGATGCAACCGACCCAATTTATTTCGCGTTACAGAACTGGAAAACTTTCCTTTCAGATAATCGAGAAATCAATAAGGCAATTTTCGAGGGGCCAGGCGGCGAGCAGATAGTAATTTCCGAAAATCCTCGAACTTTATTGCCAATAAATCAGGACTTCAAACTTACATCTGAACAAAGTTCAATCAAATCATTAGATACAAACAATGCAGACCGATCAATTAATCACCAGATATTTCGGGCGAAGATATTTCAGTTTCTGTTTAGCCAATAACTATTGGAGTTGAACAAAACGAAAACAAGGAGATAATGAAGTAATTGTTTCGCTTTGCAGATAATACGCATTTAACTGAAAATGTTCTCAGTATTTATGCAATAGCTGACTAAGCAGACGTATTGTTTATACAAGGTGTCCCAGAAATAAGTGCAAGTATTTTAACTGGTAATAATTCAACCCCAGAAACGCGCCCATTAGTTTTTTTTTTGCGAAAGAAAATGTTGAAAATTTATTTTTCAATAGAATTTGCCCACTTTCGGTATATTTATAAAATCACAATAATTTTAAGTTTCTACACAAAAAATGTGAAAATTAATTTTATTCATATTAATGTAGATTGCTATACTAATTCTAGAGAGACACGCACTGTTTTAAATACTTTTTACAGTTGAATCGAATTTTTCTTATAAACATATTGTAAGAGATCGATCTTCAAAATAAAAAAACTTTCAATATCTAAAGTGGTTCTTAAGTTATGGTGTGTTATGTATTAAAATGTTGAGTTTTTAAATTATCGCGATTACTGACGTTTTCTCGTTATTAAAACAAATTGACACCCTAACGATATCCTTATAATTCCATTTCAGATGCTCAGAAACATATCTAATGATTTTTAAAAATAATGATTTTTAAAAATAAGCGGTTTGCCATCGTGTTTTTACTTTGATAGGGAAAGGCGTACCGGCAATGCCTCTCACTCTCACTCCGACTTAATAAGATCCATATGCGATTTACTTCCATACAATGTCCTGCGTGCCCCCACAGATGTACCCTCGAAGACCTATGGCTGGCTAAACGGGAAGCATTGGACGTAGCCCATTACTGGGTTAATATACTATAATATAATCCGGATACGAAAAAGTAAAGTAAGTACTTCCATACATGTAAATGCCGATTCAAAAGAAACAGTTACCAGCACGGTATAAGGCTACTTATATACAAAATCTGCTCGATACGTTTTTTTTAAAGCTTACTTAAAGTTTGATACTTTATTTTATACTTTCTTACACTTACCTTCACTAACAGCAAACATAGCAAAATAAAACTTATATAAATGCTATTAAAGAAATAATCTGCTACTAAAGTGACAGCGAAAAACGTTCAACGGTTAATTCTTTATTGAGTAATTGTTTTATAGAAATATAAACAAATTTTTGTGACCTGGAGCCATTCGTGGTAATTTTTTGCAAGTACGGATATTTTACTGCTAAAATAATACATTCTTTAAATTCGAATTTAAATTTGGATTTTCGTATTTTTGTCCATGGGCAGCAACATTGTGCGGCGCGGCGCGGCGGCTCGACATGACAGTGGCGGGACGTTATAATGAGAATCGCGCCTTACTAGTTAAATAAACAAGAATAAATTTCAAATAAAATATTTCATAGTGTAATGCAATATAATGTAAAATATGTATTTTAATTAAATATCTGTGAACATACTAACACAAGACTCCAACAATAACACAACATCCATTTAATTTTACAGTCAGCAACTTCCGTTTAGTGCCGAGTAGCACAAAATATTTTGTCATATTCAACCGTCGTCGCCCTCCTAAGCTTATAACTTTGTGATCAAAACACATTTATTACTTTGCAAGTAAGAATATATTTCTCGGGATTCTTTGTTTTTGCTATTCTTCGTTCCCTGTAATTGGCTGAGTTATATGCGCTGGTTTATATATTTTTCCTCTGCCAAAAAGTCCTTGGATAAAATTACATTTCAGATTTTCTTGTTTTCATAACTTGTAAGATCATGATCTACAGCTTATTATTTTCGAAGAGTTAACGTCCATTACTACTTTCTTCATTTATGTTTTAAAAAGATTGAACAAAATGAAAATATTTATGCTTTTCTTTATTTTATTTTATATATTAATCCTTTAACGTACATAGATACAAAACGAAAATGAAACACTGCATAACATGTGTAGGTATTTAAATCAGCGGTATACTTAGTGCATATAATTCTTATAATCGGGTATTTTCAGAAGAATGTATACAGAGTGTTCCTTAATGACATGTTAATATTTAAGGGCGTGATTCTTGGACCCATTGTAAGAGAAAAAAATCATAAGAATGTATGTCCTAAGCATCTTAATTTCTGAGATACAGAATTTTATTTCTTTCAACCAGTGCCGTCCATACGGGTTTTACATTGAACATTTTTGGAGAAAAAAGTGGTACACCACTGACTTTTTTTAACATAAGAATTATTTTCAAAATCTCCATTCATTTCTAAACATTTTTTTTTCCTCTTGATTTCTTTCGTCCGACGCATAGTTTTTGCTTAAAAAAATAAAGCCAGTTTATTTCAGGGTCAATCGCTGAAAATATCGGTTGGAAGGAAATTAAAAAACGAAACATTTTTCTTGTATATCAAAATAAGCATTTTGATGCATGGAAGACATGTATCAAATATACCGCCAGAGATATTTTGAAAAAAAATTAGAAAAATTTACCACCCTGTATCTAAAAAGTTGTAACGTTTTTAGTTCGTTACATGTCTTTGATTATGATATATGATGTCTGGGCACAACCCTGTTATGGTTTGGCACAACCCTGTTATGGTTTGGCACAACACTGTTATTGCTCTGTGGGAGCGCGCGCTGTCAACATCGCTTCTGGCAATTCTCTGTGATCTAACTTCACTTTTGGTTAGACTGTTTGACCTGTCAGACGCCATTAGTCCCAGTTTTTGAGAAATGGTGATTATTTAAATCTTGCTGTGTAATCTGAATCAGCTGCCATTTCGAAGCAACAGGTAAAGATGAGTTATTTTCCTTTTAGATTCGATATTATTAGTGAATATTTTTAGGGTAGAGTTACGGATGTCCCAACTTGTATTTGTATTTGGCTGGCACGTTGGCGTCCCTTTGCTTTTGTCCTCCAGAATGTCATTTGGAAGAAAGGACAGCTTGTTTATTATTTATTGAGCCCTCGGGAGTATTTCGAGGTAGGTTTATTTTGCTTATTAGGCCTTGTTTGATTTTAAACAAGAGTTTCGGTTCTTAGGGTCTTACGGACGGACTATTTACAAGGTACGGGCATTATCCAAGGTCCTAGTATTCTCTTTTACCACTGTCTTATGGACGGATGTCCCATGGACAAGTGTCCCCTGTAGGATTGATTTGTCTTCACATAGAGTGCCCCAGCGTGGGTGTGGCTTGAGCCCCGTGCTGCTTCACCCCCATTTCTAAGCCTGGATCGCCGATGGCAGACAGTGCAGAGATGCAAGACCTCCCTCGCGCTGCTACTGGTGGTTGAAGCAGGGTTACATTAAAGAACAGCTAAGTGTAATTTTAAGTTCTAGTATTGCATTTAACACCTAAAAATGTTTTCAGTCTTAAACAGTAACGTACATTTAAACTATAGCGTACAAACTATATTTAGTGGTTAGATTATTAAGAATATTTATGTCAATGCAGTAGTAAAAGTGTGATTTAGATTTTAGATTTCATAATATCACGCATTGTAATGGTATTACTTTCTATAGACATCATTATTACGCTATACTAATAGATGAATGACGAGATAGATTCTAGAATCTACAGGTTGCAACACATCTGATTAAACACCGTATAAATTTAACAATTTAAATAAAGTAATGCTACTTATATTTTCTCTAATGTTACACGCATTGTATTTTCCTTATAGTCTTTACATAGAACGTATTTATTATTATTTACATATATAGTTTTATTCAACAGGTAACCACTATAATAATTATTAAAATTGTACAATGCTATTCACCATCAGAATTCGTCACGAATAAATATAGTCATTAGTTTTAAGTATTATATAATTGTGTTTTCTTTTCTCTGTACATGCCTGGCAATATCTAGATATCTTTTTGTTTATTATTATTGATTAATTTCTCTCTAGTGAAATACCTTTATCCACGACTGCTCCGATGAAAGGGCTGCCGTTCGCAGTGGTAGTTGTTTAAAAACGCTACACTTAATTTGGCACCCATAAACGTGGGGCCTTGAGAAATTTTTACCTCGTAACATTTCACTGGAGTCTGACAATTTTTCTTATTAATTTTCTTACATTAATTTTTTGTAGTTTAATCTTTTTTTGGCATGATACAGAGGAAGAAACGGTTAGTAGATTTCTCTTGGTACGATTTAAGACTGAAATTTCTATTCTCTCTTCTTATTTTTGATATTTCTATTTATTATTATTTGGGTCTGTAGAATTTGTACAATTTCATATTACGGAGATATATCAGCTGGGTATGTTGGTATTTTTGATATTTTGATATATTTTTGAACCTGGTATACAGGGAGGTCAAGATTTAATGCTTGGACCTGAATTTTCTTTGGGGTTAAAAATTTTTAATAGTTTAAAAAAAATTTTCCTGGTAGATACACTTGAAAGTTTATCTATTGTGGAACTTCCTTATACAGGGTGGTCAACATATTTTTTTTGTGACTTTGAAATTTTTTAAATTTCAAGGTGTTTGACATTTGATAAAGTTTGAAACTTTATATTTACAGACATTTTGGTTTGTATTTTTCCCTATACAGGGTGGACAAGCATTAAATTTTCGACTTTGATTTTTTTATCTCTAGGTGTTTGAAATTTGATATAAATTTTGGACGTTATACTTAATTGAGATTATTTTGATAATTTTACAATACTGGGTGGTCACAACTTGACCATTTTGAATTTGTTTTTGTTGATTAATTGATTGCAATTAATTTAACAGGTTTTGAAATTGTCGATAACGACAGGCTATATTATTTTTGATTTTTATCTTGACAATTTTGAATTTTTTTAAGATGGAGGTTACCGCTTTCCAGTCGGGTCATTTATTGATCGATGAGCTTAATTATGAACTTGAGATTAGACAGACTATCACGGAGCGTCCGATGAATGAGAAACGGAAGATTTTGTGCCGTTTATTAGAGAAGGAACGTATGAAACCTGGTTGTCTGATTGACATGTCATCGTACGATAAACCTTTTGAGCAAGAGTGTACTGAAATTAACTTTACAGTAGATTCTATTAAAACTTTGATTTCTGATTTTGAAGGTTCAGTTTCCGACTCTCTATTTAAGCGCATAAAGTCTAGATTGTTTCATGTGTTAGGCCGTATTAAGCGAGTTCCCTTGCCGTCAGTTGAAGACGAAGACGTGTTGAGACGCGCTAGAACTTTTAAAAACGAAACTTACGCTACTTGTATACAGTTAGAAGCAGACTTGCACGAACGCGTACAGCCTAGTAGAGCTGCCTCTCCAAATCTTTTAGGTTTCGGTGACCCTAGTAGTTTTCAGCCCATCATTAATGTACCTGCACCGGTTATTAATGTTGGTAGGTCTATAAATTTATCCGAATGGGGTATCAAGTTTAGTGGGGATGGTAGACAAGTTTTTAACTTTCTTGAACGCGTTGAAGAACTGGCATTATCGCGCAATGTAAACCGGGATGAGTTGTTTAGATCTGCGGTTGAGCTTTTTACCGGCGAAGCTTTTATCTGGTTTCGTAGTATTAAAGATTCGGTTCATGATTGGGAATCCTTAGTTAAACGGATTAAGTTAGATTTTCTTTCGGCTGAAATTGATGATGACTTGTGGGATCAGATTAAGGGGCGTAAACAGAAGAAAAATGAGACTGTTGTAATTTTTGTTTCGCACATGGAAGCTTTATTTTCTCGTTTGAGTCACCCTCCTCATGAAACGACTAAAGTTAAAATCTTGAGGAAGAATTTATTGGCTATTTTTTCAAATCAGCTCGCGTTAGTTGATATAGTTTCAGTATCAAATTTAGTGGACATGTGTCGGAAACTAGAGGCGAATTTACGTCCAGTTAACGAGCAATCGGTTGCTCATGTTTGTAGTTGTAGTACTAGCGGTCAAGCTGGATCCAGTTCAAGTCAGTCACGTAGCGTGAAGTCTCCTGTCTCAAATTCTGTTAATAATTTTAGAAAAAATTTGAGTAAAAATTTTAAGCAAAATAAAGCAGCACATCCTATAAATACTCCAACCAGTACATCTCAAGAACCAAGTACAAGTTCAGTACCTAAAAACTCCTTTACATGTTGGAATTGTTGTGGCCAACAAGGACATTTGTTTTATAATTGTAAATTACAGAGTAAAATGTTTTGTTATCGTTGTGGTTTACCAAACGTAACTTATGAGAAATTGTCCTAAGTGTTCAAAAAAAAAACTAGTGATAGAGGCGCGTAGGCCCAGTCGACGAACCTCTTCTAGATTTAATATCACAGATTGGGAATCTTGGCTTCGGACAGTGCGGAATTTTCTTAAACGAAGAACTCCGAAGAGACTAAAACTGATTCTAAAATTTCCACCATTTTATTTAAAAACTAACTGGACAATAGATTTTTATTAAGATAGATGTTTTTTCTCATGAGTTTACAGTACTTATTGATTCTGGTTGTACAACCACAGTGATTTCCGTTCGGAAGGTATAAATTTTTCTTAGTAAACTTGGCAACTAAAAATTCTTCTAACTTTTTCGACAGTTAGTTTAGCCGATGGTTCTAAAAAAGAGATGTAGTGGGTGTAATAGATCTACCGATTGTCGTAGATAAGTGCTGTTTTGTTATTTCTGCTTTTAGTAGTACCGTCATCTTAAGCTCAGTTTTGATTTTTAGGCAATTTCGACTTTTTTACACAAAGTGCTGCAATTATTGATTTTAAGACAAATAGTTTTCGCATTCAGAATTGTCAAGATTGTGTTCTTGGTGCTCAAGACTTTGAGGGCGATTTTAATTTTAAAAATAATGATTTATTTTCGATTGATGATTTAACGACTAGACAGCAGAACACGGCTGAAACAATTATTAGATCTTTTGAAGTAATTGATAGCGAACATCGTCTTGGAAGGACGAATAAAATAGAATTAACTATAGAAACGGGAGACGCAAAGCCTTTTAAGAAAAGACCTTATTTATTATCACCGTATATGCATAAAATTTTGAATGATGAGTTGGACGACATGCTCAAATTGGGTGTTATTGAACCTTCTTCTAGTCCTTGGTCTTCTCCAGTTCTTTTTAGTTAAAAAAACTGGCGAGTATCGGTTTTGTTTCGATGGACGTCCACCTCAACGAGGTGACTAAGTTATGACAGTTATCCTCTACCCCGTATCGATAGGATTCTAAATATGTTGCGTGATGCAAAATTTATTTCTTCAATAGATCTCAGGAAATCTTTCAAGCAAATTCACCATCCTTCGTCTAGAGAAAAGACAGCGTTCAGTGTGATAGGACGTGGATTATTTCAGTTTGTAACCATGCCTTTTGGTCTTTGTAATGCTGCTCAGACACAACAACGTTTGATAGATTCAATTTTTGGTCCACAATATGAACCAAATATTTTTTGTTATTTAGATGATATTATAGTTTGTTCTGCTACTTTTGAAGAACATATCAAGCTGTTGTCCGTTGTCAGAGATAAGCTTAAAGAAGCTAACCTTACTATAAATACCAAAAAGTGTGAGTTCTTTAAAACATCTCTTAAATTTCTTGGATATGTAGTTGGTGGTAACTCTTTACGCACCGATCCAGATAAAATTTCGGCTATGATTAATTATCCTCGTCCAACCACCACAACTGAAGTCAAACGCTTCATTGGTCTTTGCTCTTGGTACAGACGTTTCATTAAAGATTTTTCTACGTTAGTTTCGCCGATTAATGATTTATTAAAGGGCAAAAAGAAGAAGAGAGAGTCTATCTCTTGGTCTTCTGAAGCCGAATCTTCTTTTATTAAGATTAAGGAAGCTTTAGTTTCTTCACCTGTCTTGTCACAACCAGACTTTTCGCAGCCTTTTACAATCCAATGTGATGCTTCGAATACAGGACTTGGAGGTGTCCTTACACAAGTCTTAGACGGAGAGGAAAAAGTTATAGCTTATGCTAGTCGTTCATTGTCTAGAGCGGAACGTAACTATTCTGTTACGGAACGCGAATGTCTTGCGGTCATTTTTTCGATCGAGAAATTTCGTCCTTATGTCGAAGGTACTAAGTTTACCGTTATTACTGACCATTATTCTCTACTTTGGCTTAGTAATTTGAAAAACCCTACAGGGAGATTGGCTCGTTGGTCGCTTAGGTTGCGACAAAATTCTTTCGATTTAGTCCATCGTAAAGGGGCGGATCATGTTGTTCCAGACGCATTGAGTCGCATGTTTGAGGAATCAGTTCCACCAGAAATATCCACCCTTGGAGTTGATATTGATAGGATCGACCCTTGGTATGCGAACTTGCGCGAACAGGTTCGTGCATCACCGGATCGGTACCCTCAGTGGAAGCTCGAGAGTGAGATGCTGTACAAGTTTGTCCCTTGTTACTTACCTGTTAAAACTAACATTCTGGAATGGAAAATTTTAGTTCCTAAGCCTCAAACGTATGATATCATTCGCTCTTGTCATGACCCTTCTACTTCAGCTCATCTTGGCTTCTATAAAACTTTATCTCGCATTCGGGAGTTATATTACTGGCCTAAAATGCGCCATCAAGTACTAAGATATGTTCGTTCATGTAAAGTTTGTGGAGCACAGAAAGCCACAAATGCTGCGAGAATAGGTTTTA
The DNA here is from genome assembly GCF_002938485.1 of Sitophilus oryzae. Lineage (NCBI taxonomy): Eukaryota > Metazoa > Arthropoda > Insecta > Coleoptera > Curculionidae > Sitophilus > Sitophilus oryzae. The sequence goes on along the minus strand of NW_022145960.1, from coordinate 607,067 downwards.
TGGGGAAAGAGAAAGAAGCAAAATTTCCATGGCAGATTATTGCTGTAGATCTTGTAGGACCTCTACCGCGTTCTAAGAAAGGGTTTACATGGTTATTAGTAGTTGGAGATTGGTTTTCCAAATATACGCTAGTACATCCTCTACGTACGGCTACAGCCAAGAATATTAGTAACTTTATAGAGAATAATGTGTTTTTAGTCTATGGTGTACCTCAGTATGTGATTTGCGATAACGCACCGAATTTGAGTGGTAGAGTCTTGCGTGATTTGTGTTCTCAATATCGAGTCCAGAAGATTCTGTTCAACGCTGTGTATTCGCCTCAGTGCAATTTTGTAGAGCGCAGTAATCGAACGGTTTCTACGGCAATTCGTTGTTACATTGATGAACATCAAAATTGGGATGCAGAGTTACCTAAAATTCAGTTTGCGATTAACACCAGTCGTCACGAAATCACAAAGGTTACACCTTCTTTTTTGAATTTTGGTCGTCATGTACCCGTGTCTGGGGATTATTATGGTTCAGATGCCATGAATAATGTTGATTTTGAGATTTTACCTGGCGATAGAAAGGGTTATGCTGCCGAACTTGGAGGTTTACGCGATTTATTTTTGGATGTTAGGAAAAATATGCATAAGGCTTATCTTCAGTACGCAAATGCATACAATCTCCGAAAGAGAGAGATCTCGTTTAGTATAGGAGATAAGGTATGGCGTCGCAACAAGGTTTTGTCGAATGCAGCTAACAAATTCGCGGCTAAGCTAGCACCCAAGTTTGTTTTATGTACAGTAACTAAGAAACTTTCACGCCTTGTTTATACTTTGTCGAATCCTGATGGATCTACTGCCGGAAATTGGCATGTTAAGGATCTTAAGCCTTACAGTCCCGTAGAAGATGATTCTTCTAGTTCGTCTATGCATTCTGATGCATGAGACTTATGTTTTAGTTTTCCGGCCGTGCGATATATTTGTCTGGATGACATCTATATCGAATATAGTTTTTCTCGTTCTCGAGAGATACATTTGTCTTGATGACATCTGTATCATATTTAGTCTTTTTTTTTTTGGGGTCATTCCCATGAGATATATTTGTCTTGGTGACATCTATATTATATTTAGTTTTGGTTTATTCCATGGGATATATTTGTCTTGGTGACATCTATATCATATTTAGTTTTTTTTTTTTGGTCATTCTAATGAGATATATTTGTCTAGGTGTACATCTATATCATATTTAGTTTTGGGTCATTCCCATGGGATATATTTGTCTTGGTGACATCTATATCATATTTAGTTTTTTTGGGTCATTCCCATGAGAGATATTTGTCTTGACGACATCTATATCATGTTTAGTTTTTTTAGTAAATTTTGGCAGCAAAAATCCCATACAGCCGGATTTACAGATACTTAAGATTCTTATTAGCATACATAGAGGGGTGACGATTTCTCTATTGTACAGATTCTCTATTTATTTTTGGTTTTCGGGTGGTTGTTTCGCGAGCAATCATACCATTATTTTGGTTTAGGATAGCAAGATCAGCAAGATAGTTGTTAGTCTAGTGTCCGGATGAGTTGTCATGAAGACAACTACATCCTGTGTGACTGTTGGGAAATAGTCATACGTTTATTTAGTTTAAGTTTAAAAACTTAGTTTGGTACTTTAAGGTTATGTACAGTAGTTGTACATATTGGAGTTTGGATTGGAGCAATGTCGCTTCGGACATTTTTGTGACTTTAGTCAGTTTTGGGTTGAACCTAGTACTTTGGTTTGTTGTAACTCTTTGAGTTTGGTTGTCATTTTGACATTTGGTTTTGTGTTGATCTATGGCTGCTGACCCAGCCTATGGTCATGGTTTGGGCCGTGTGGCTCTGTATCCGCTCCCCACATGGTGGGCGAGTTGAGTGTGCTACTGGTTAGTTGCATACCTCAACAGCAAAGAATAGCCATGTACGGGTTCCTCGTGACGGTAAGAGTCCGTCAAATGCCACCGTAGTATATGTGAGTCTCAGAACATCGAGTGTTGGAAATTCGTTCCATACTCCTTATCCACATACTACGTATATGGTATTGCGTGTGTGGTGTTGTGTGTGGTGATGTTGCGTATGGGGTACTACGTGAATAGTACTACATATGTGGTATTACCTGTACAGCACATTTCATCAATAATATGCCATATTTAATAGGTTTTACTTTAGTAAGTAAAACCTATATTTATTCATTTTTAAAATTGATTCGATTGACATACCTGGTTAGGGTTCCGTCGCCATTTGCTTGACAGGGCGTTGACCTTCCGTCGACCAATTAAGGCGTGCGTATATTGTTTTTTTTCTTCTTTCTGAGCTAAGGCTCAGAAGGTTTTCAGTTGCATATTTTTGTTGTTGAATGTACACGAGTCGGCTTGTGCGATTGGTACGGCGTAAAACGTGGCTAATAAGCATAAATTGAACTCGGCCATTCACATGTAGAATCATTTTGGGATATCGTGTAGATATGCTCTATTTATCCCATTTTAGATTGATGTACACTACAGTGCATCCCCTCGTGCTGACAGATGTAGGGTATTATTTTTCCATATTCATTTCATTTTAACTTTTTCTTTTACAGTTCTGTCTCTTGGTGATCATTTCTGGTTTATGTTGGTGCAATCTGCTCCGTCTGAGAGAAGGTGCTGAATTAGAGCACAGTAAATTTGTCTTTATTTAGGTCTTAGAGTACCTGCTTGTTGTAAAACCTATAGCTGCTCTAGTAGTGTATTGTTCCTTCTCTGGCGTAGTTGATCTGACATGAACTAGAATGTTGGTTCCAGCAACTATCACCAAGATTATAAACCGGAGACAGTATCGATACCATGAATGGATCGACGTTCTCTTTTAATGATTGTTGAGTCGCGTTGTTTTAGAACAAAGCGTTATTAATTTTGAGTCTGCACCTGTCTAGTCTGCATTATCCGATAATTTACACCTATATCGTTTTATAACACCTAACTATAACAGTATTTTTTTAATCTTGCATACCATAATAGCTGATATACCTCCGTTTTATTTTTTTTAGTGGAACAATGGCTCGAGTATCTCTGTGCTTTACGGCGTATCCAGTAACCAGCAGCTTTAGTAATTTTACACCTTTATTTTTTTTTTGATCTCCAGCGTCATGTATTCTGAAATTTACGAAGTAGTTTTCTTCTTTTGATTTTTTTACTATCCCCAGATTTGTGAAAAAGAAAGTGTACCTACAGGTCCATTTCTTTCTTTTTCGGAGGAGGAGCAGTGTAACGTTTTAGTTCGTTACATGTCTTTGATTATGATATATGATGTCTGGGCACAACCCTGTTATGGTTTGGCACAACCCTGTTATGGTTTGGCACAACACTGTTATTGCTCTGTGGGGAGCGCGCGCTGTCAACATCGCTTCTGGCAATTCTCTGTGATCTAACTTCACTTTTGGTTAGACTGTTTGACCTGTCAGACGCCATTAGTCCCAGTTTTGAGAAATGGTGATTATTTAAATCTTGCTGTGTAATCTGAATCAGCTGCCATTTCGAAGCAACAGGTAAAGATGAGTTATTTTCCTTTTAGATTCGATATTATTGAAGTGAATATTTTTAGGGTAGAGTTACGGATGTCCTAACTTGTATTTGTATTTGGCTGGCACGTTGGCGTCCCTTTGCTTTTGTCCTCCAGAATGTCATTTGGAAGAAAGGACAGCTTGTTTATTATTTATTGAGCCCTCTGGAGTATTTCGAGGTAGGTTTATTTTAAGTTTATTAGGCCTTGTTTGATTTTTAAACAAGAGTTTCAGGTTCTTAGGGTCTTACGGACGGACTATTTACAAGGTACGGGCATTATCCGGGGTCCCTAGTATTCTCTTTACCACTGTCTTATGGACGGATGTCCCATGGACAAGTGTCCCCTGTAGGATTGATTTGTCTTCACATAGAGTGCCCCAGCGTGGGTGTGGCTTGAGCCCCGTGCTGCTTCACCCCCATTTCTAAGCCTGGATCGCCGACAGACAGTGCAGAGATGCAAGACCTCCTCGCGCTGCTACTGGTTGAAGCAGGGTTACATTAAAGAACAGCTAAGTGTAATTTTAAGTTCTAGTATTGCATTTAACACCTAAAATGTTTTCAGTCTTAAACAGTAACGTACATTTAAACTATAGCGTACAAACTATATTTAGTGGTTTAGATTATTAAGAATATTTATGTCAATACGGTAGTAAAAAGTGTGATTTAGATTTTAGATTTCATAATATCACGCATTGTAATGGTATTACTTTCTATAGACATCATTATTACGCTATACTAATAGATGAATGACGAGATAGATTCTAGAATCTTGCAGGTTGCAACACATCTGATTGAACACCGTGGCGTAAATTTAACAATTTAAATAAAGTAATGCTACTTTTCTTATATTTTCTCTAATGTTACACGCATTGTATTTTCCTTATAGTCTTTACATAGAACGTATTTAATATTATTTACATATATAGTTTTATTCAACAGGTAACCACTATAATAATTATTAAAATTGTACAATACTATTCACCATCAGAATTCGTCACGAATAAATATAGTCATTAGTTTTAAGTATTATATAATTGTGTTTTCTTTCTCTGTACATGCCTGGCGCCCAATATCTAGATATCTTTTGTTTATTATTATTGATTAATTTTCTCTCTAGTGAAATACCTTATCCACGACTGCTCTCCGATGAAAAGCTGCCGTTCGCAGTGGTAGTTGTTTAAAAAACGCTACAAAGTTAAGATGTTTAGGACATATATTCATATATTAGCATGTCATTAAGGAACACCCTGTATAATCACGCCACCGACGCGCGACGGCGACGGCCGATTTTTTTTAATGATCCCTCTTGTATTCACTACATTTTTTATCTCTTGTAAAAAACACCACCGTGCATACTTTTTGATAAAAAATATTTTTCCAAAGCTGACTTCCAAAAAATGTTTTTTGTTACATCATGCTATGGAGGCGCATAAAATCTATTATGCTCTATTAATCTAGTTGGCGAAAATATGGAGTTAATTAGTATCACAAATTATATTTCTTAAAAAAGCTTAAAAAAATCAATATTCCTCTAACAGACAAACAAAACCGGTTTGTATAAAGGTAAATTATGTGCAATTAACTTATTTTGATCCAAAAATTACGTAGTTATTCTATGTCCACGGAATACTGGAACTCCCTGTAAATTTTGTAGGTCTGCTTGTAACAGTCAAATTTCCTCGCAACGACCTCTGTGTGCTAGCTCATAAATTATCGCAAATAACTATTATTTTTGCATCATGTTTACTATAATTTTATTGTTAAATATTATTTTATTTAAATTTTACAATTTTGCAACCCGATATACACCGCGCTATAGATACACAATATTGTCACTGGACCAGGCACACCAGCAGTAGTAGGCTTTTTGTCCGTCTCTCTATATCTTTGATCATTACCTCCGTCACTTGTCACTGTCAGATCAAATCAGATGTTTTTGGATTTATTTATCCTTTGTTTTGGTTATTGAGATTTTATAATTATCAGATAAAATTTCGTAGTTAAATTGGTTATTTTTGATGTGGATCGCAGTGTGCAATTCGTTCATTTAATTGTGGGAATTTGTGAGTTTAGTTCGTTCATTGACCGGATATCGAAGATGGCTGTGAAAATAATCTAGAACATCGTTTTTGGAGAGAACATCACTGGACCAGGCACCACTCTAGAACATCACTGGACCAGGCACACCACCAGTAGTAGGCTTTTGTCTCTCTACATATATCGAAGATGGCTGTGAAAACAATCTAGAACATCGTTTTTTATTTATGCCTTTTTGTGAGTTGGACTAGTCAAGATATATAGTTCTCTATCTATATCCTGGAGAGAGATTTCCGGTTGAAATCTGATTTTGTGAAGGAAATCGAATCCTTGCATCACTTCTTGTGTACTCCCCGACCGAGAATATCGTCGTGAAGAACTGGCTGCCGTTTCGTGAAGCATTCCCTGTTGGTGAATAGCAGGTCTTCATAAAGAAGGATTAAGGCTTCCGAAACACATTTGGTCAGAAACGTGTTTGGATTTTGTAGAGTTTATATGGACCACCGACCAATTTCCGTAAAGGATTAAATAGCCAAATTTTTCCGACCGATATCCCGATTCCACGTGCCCAAGAAGTCCCCGAATAGTTCCAAGGTGTGCTATAATTCTTCTGCCTATTCTAAGTCAATGCTCAACTGATTTTTGTTCATATTACATTGTCTGGTTTTCGACTTTTCCACGCCCACGTGGTGGCAGAAAGATTAGTTGAGTGTTATCTTTCTTAAGTCTTATTTGGTTGTTCGTAATTGTAGAGCAAGAAGACCGATCCAGACCGTACAGCACAGAACAGTCCAGAATTCCATCCGTTCCTGTTGCCCGTGTGTAGAGTTACCCGTTGGACATCATAAACCCTAGTTGAGGTAAAGTTCAGATTTGATTAGTCGTTCTTTATTACCTTTATTAACTCCTACACGTTGTGCTAGTCCTTGTTCTATAATTGAGGCTCTTATCTAAGACAATCAATGTTATTTAGGGTTTTTATGTTCACCATTTGAAATCTCAACACCTACCTTTCACCTGTACCTCTGCTGACATCCGTGGGCTCCAGTGACAGTACACCAAACTGCTGTACACCGCCTTAGCAACCCTGTAGCTATACGCCGTAGCTCAGCCGGAGGAAGTTTTCAAGTATATCACATCGAGTAGAGTAAGACTATTTAGATATTTGTATAATTTTAGATTTGATTTATGGGTATAAACCACCCTTATTGTATCTAGTATTAAGTTAGATAAGGGGGTTTGACGTCATAGGTTTAGTTATTTCTCATTTGATTTAAATTCTATCTCTTCTTTTTCTGTACATTTCAATTCAAAGTTTTCAACACATTTCATTACTCTCTTACATTTCATTCATTACTTTATATATATTAACTTTTTCATAGTTTAATAAATTGATTAAATATTTTTAGTAGTCTTATTTACAGTCTAGTCTCACAGTTAAGTTAGAGTCACTTAAGTACAAACAGTTATAGAATATTTGAAGTTCATGATAGTTGCACTCAACAGTTCGAGGTTAGTGTTGAAGTCTACTTAATAGTTACATCTTTATTGCCGAGTTCATAGAGTATAATCTCGTGGCGCCCATTTATTAATATCTTTGAACCCCGACCACCCGGCTGTTAAAATTAAAAAGCTAGTGGCCTCTATGCAACTCATTCAGATTAAGTAAACTTTGTGTTTTATTGAGCTTCAAATTAAAAAGGGCGTGGCACGCTTTGGAAAAATAAATCCTCCAAATTTTTTTTCGCAAAAACCATGCGATGTAGCGTTTTTTTACAATAGTCAAAAAATATCCTAACAATAAAAGGGGCTATTTCACAAAAAGAAAATCTGTCTTCGATGGGGTTGGAAAATATTTATATCAAAATTTATGTAGGGGTGGAGGTAGTTTTCACTCTTTCCGTACTTTTTCTTGATTTTTGTGAAAGACAAATGTTAAAGCACTTAGCAAAACATAGACACCCTAAATATCATTCAAGTTGGAATAAGGATTCTTAAAATATCTTAAAAAGCATGTGTTTTTTTAAAGTTTGATGCCCTCTAACGGACAAACGAAGCACTTTTGTATAAAGGTAAATTGTGTCCAATAAACTTATTTTGATTCCAAATATACGTAGTAGTTCTATGTCAATTGAATATGGGGACACCCTATATATACAAGGTGAGTTTCCTACGATGTTCTCTATGGGCATCTCGGAAACTACTGGAGATAGAGAGTCGGTTAAATGGGGAAAGAATTGCAGTTTTGTGAGGTCATAAATATGGGTCTTTCAGATTTTTGAAAAAGTTCATTCAAGTTCATCAAAGTCAATTCTTATCTTTCTTGACTAATTTCACTTAGCCATGGAAACAAGTTCAATCGTCGTTGCTCTCAGAAATGTGAAACTGTCACATCCAATATTTGTAAATTAAAATAAACAAAAATTGTAAATATTTTTTTTAAATGAAGAAAAGCGTGTAGGATTATTGGTTCAACTTTTCTTGACCGTACAAGATACGTTGACCAATGAAAGTTACTTACGTTTTTTAGATTAGGCATGTCGATGTAAGACACAATGAGTTATTATGACATGAGGGATCTCTTTCTTGACAAAAGCCGCGAAACCAGACGTATTACCAAGCATTGCAGGAGTTCCATCGGTGCAGATACTACCAAGTTTAGTCTTCCAGTATATATACTGTTGGTCGAAAAACCTTTTTGTCATTTCAAAAACATCTGAAGCCTTTGTAGTCTCCAAAAGTGAATTGCAAAAAAGAAACTCTTCTTAAATACTACGTGTGTCTTGTTGTATGTAACGGACAAATACCAAGAGTTGGCTACATTGTGACACATCGGTGCTTTCATCCAACTGAATGCTGAATGGAAACGGTAAAGCACAGAACGGTTTCCAATGTTCTAATTTTGTTATGATTTATAACTTATAAAAAAACAAAATATATTATTAAACGGCTCTTTACAATTTACATTACACAAACTAAAACTTAAAAAAATAATCAAGACATACACTTTAAGTTATTTTAGAAAATGTTCAAAAAATCCGCAATTGATTTGAGTACATAAATGCATCTTTTTAAAACTGAGTTTCTAGCTACTGTCACAGAACGACCGGTCGACTTAATTAAACTTCTCCTATTCCGCCTCTTCGAGTGCCTCTCATAAGTTCATAAGTTCTTTTGTAAACCTCGTTGTTAACCACACCGCATAAAAAAAATATAAAATGGATGGATCAGGTGACCGAGGAGACCCAAGCAATTGGTGCACCTCTTTCTATCCCTGAGTCGACATAATTATTATAATGAAATAATTTTTAACATTTCTTACATTGTGGGGGGGGCGGGGGGTTGGTGTGTCATAATGAAAGTCATGTTGCAACCACTCTATTAATGCGCGAGTATCTAAATTTAATTTTTCTAACATGTGTTGAATACCGTTCTCTAAAAGTCATAAGAAACGTTCATCGGTCAACATCCATTCTCGAAACTGTATAGCCAAGAAAAATTGAACCAACACGCTTTTATTCATCTGAAAAACTCGTATTTACAATTTTTGTTTATTTTAATTTACAAAGATTGGATATGACAATTTCATATTTCTGAGAGCAACGGCGATTGAACTTGTTTCCATGGCTAACTAAGTGAAATTAGTCGAGAAAGATAAGAATTAGCTATAACTCAGTAATTTTGTGAAAGAAACATATTATAGCTTATATCGCAGAAAAGCTTAAAAAATGGCGCTATTTATGAAGGCATGGCCAACTATGGTTTCCATTTAAAAAAACATATGTTTGTGTCATATGTCAAAACTGACAGGCTTTAGAAAAAATCGGAGAGCACAGTCTCATTAGGGATGTGATTATCTACAACTTTTATCTGAAAACTTTTTGTCTAAAATAGATTATAATGGAATTAGGGACAATTTTTAAAATAGCCAAAATTTGTTTCTTTCGAAATATCTAGTAAGCCATGAACTTTTTTGAAAATCTGAAAAGCGCATATTTATGACCCCACAAAACTGCAATTCTTTCCCCATTTAACTGACTCTCTATCTCCAGTAGTTTCCGAGATACCCATAGAGAATATCCTAGGAAACTCGCCCTGTAGAAGATAAAATATATAACAATTTAGAACAAATAATTAAAAAAATAAAATACATTTTGTACTTTTTATAAAAAGAAACTTTCTCACTCTATCTTTATGGTGCAACTCACGGCCTCTGTTAAAATGTTTAATGGCATATCGTAGTTTAGCACCCCCTTTAATATTTACTAAACTATTAACAAACCCGACCGTAAAACGTAACTGCTTCCAGTTAACTTTACGAGCCTAAAATAACAACTAAACTTCATTATAACGGTCTCTGTAGTAAGAAAAAAAACCGCATTCGATCGAAATTGCCCATAAATTTTCTCTGCTAAATGGCAGGGACGTGCAGTCCATAAAAACTAAAGAAGCAGTGTTTATAGAGAAATACAAAACATCATCTTCTAAAATATAATTTTTGGGATAGATGTAGATATAGATTTTACGGGAGGGGGGAAGTTAATCAACCCTACCTTATAGCTATTATTGTGTCCCCTTTTCGTATGTAACTGTATGATGAGTTAGGACTTTGGAAAAAGCCAGTATTTGAGACAGTTTTACAGAGTTTAGGTCGCCATCTCCAGTATTAGTTGTACCAAAATTTATGGCACGAATGATTGTCTCGGCGCACTCAGCTCATAACTGTTTCTTAGCTTTAATAATACGCAGATTGCTTTTACTTAAATCTAGAAAATTCTATTATTTTTCTCGGCCGTAAGTCTTGTGAAATTTCTTCGAGTGTCTTAGACCATTCCAAATTACGAATGAAGTCTTCCAAGATCTTCAGTTCTGCTTTAAGTTGTTTCCACTTGGGAGGCAGAACAGTTCTTATCCAGTTAGTGGAGTATTTCTTTTCTAGCTATGATTGTTTGCTTTATCATTACCTTCTCTACCTTGGTGGGCCTGGCACCCAGAGTAGGCAGACTTTATATAAAGTCTGCCTACTTTATGTTCTTTGCCTAACGTGTTCGGCTTCTCTAGGCATTCTTTGACCAACTGACCAACTTCGAATTGATGGTTACTGAGTTGATCGCTCTTAAGGTTGCTTGACAATCGGGTCTGCTTGACTAATTTTTGGAGTAGGAAACGATTAAGATAGTTATACTAAAAATACTAGAATATATCTTACCAAGTCCATATAATCAAATAGAAGCTATCCGTTTTTTGTTTTAATGACTATACGTATAATATGTGATACGTACGTAATTGAGAAAATGTCATTCCCGTTTTTAAATAAAGAACTAGTGTGGTGTATGTCTTCATATTAAATGAATTCAACATTAAGTTTCCGAAATAGAGTTGCCCTTCCAGAGTTTAGCTAAAACAATCTGGCAACCAGAAGCTAAGCTTCCATTCATGCGGGTGATGCGTCGCATCCCTTCCGTATAACATAAAAAAAATATCGTCGCACGTCGCGATGACCGATTTTGAGTACAGGCTGTAAGACAGAAACAATTCTGCAATCATCCGCCGTCAGTTCTATAATGTATTCAGAAAAAAATATAAACTATTGTAGAAGGACTTCCAAAGCATTTTGAATATTAACACTAAATTAAAATTATGTATGTATTCGTAATTTTAGTAAAAATGTTTATAAAAGCGAACGCTGAATATGTGGTTGTAAGACACTGAATAAACTTTTTCGTTGGCCTTGTCTACTATTTTATCTAACAGATACATTCAGAGCTTTGCTTTTTATCTTAATTTAGTTCTTTTCTTAAATTAGTTTGATTATTTTTTGTACCTGTTACATTTTTTGTATATTTTATTTTTGTAACTTCAAAATTAAAGACATTAATAAAAAAAAGAAAAAACTTTATTACGTTGACCGCTGAGATCAGCCACTCAGCCGCTGACCATCCCTGAACGCACTCATTGTCATATTGTTGTCAATTTTTATATAAACAAATCGGTAATCGCTAATCACAAACCGCTGTTTGGGACCGATTGCAAAAATGGCGTGCGATTACCAATCGACGATTAGTCATCGGAAATTTTCAGATGCGTTCAGCACATAATCAGTAATCGATTACTAATCGAAGATGTCTGCTGAATGCAGCCAGTATCTATGATGACATCCTTGACGAATTTGCAAAAACTGATTGAAGAATCGAATTATATTACGGCGATATAAGTTTCTAAAAATTCGCACGCCCCTGTTAACTGGGTTTAATTTTTCTTGTCAAATTGTGTGCGTTTGAGATAAATCGATTTTCGCTTTATCATTTTAAGACGCGACTCACTGTATAAAACGAATAACTGGATATTAAGCGAATTAATGATGGATTGATGTTCGCAGGTTTATCTGTTCAAACCAATTTATTGCATTAAAGGATAATAATATTTCAGAAGTTAATATGTGTCTGTGCTAATAAAATATTTTATTTCACTTTTGGAGCTTTATATATTATAACATTACGCTCTTTGATGAATAATATAGAATTAAATGGACTACTGTACGACAAAGGATAAAAATGGTGTAATAAAAACTACTATAAAGACTTTATAATAATAAATAATTATATAGTCTATCCAGCAATAAATATATGACAGAATATATTGCTATGTGTCACATTAATTATTCTAAATTAGATTGTTTTATCACTGTTTTATGTTTTCTGTTGAAATTTTAATTTTATTTAAAATATTATTTTTCAGACTTTAAAAAATAAGCCGGCATCTAATAGCAAAATAAAACACCAAATCACTACAATACACCAAAACACTTTCACTTTTGCACTGGACGCGCATTTTGCTAACCATGTTAGCACCATCAGCAGATAAAATAAATAAATGCCTTTATTGTCAAAAAATTTTTCAATTTGTAGACAAAGGTCAACTAACAAACAAAGTAGAAAAAAAACAAGGTACACAAACAAACGAGCAAACAAACAAACAAAAGATAATACAAAACATTATATAAATAATATTGGCAGTCTTATTGTTAAAATAAACATTTATAAATGTTTACGATGTCAAAGAACAAAAAATTTAAAATAATATTCAAAAATATTCAGCCAGTTTATAGCAAAATATCAATGACCTCTAAATAAATTAATTTCGATGTCATTAGTAAATATAGCAATAGCAAACATTAGACCAGTGTTTTCAAGATCAAATTCCGATTTTCAATTCAAATATAATTCATTTACGGCGTAGAAAGCCTTGTCTAGTAAATAAAAGTTCAATGCTTTGCGAAATGAAAAAAATGATGTTATGGATTTGATTTCAAATGGCAGGTGATTGTCATTTTTTTCGAGTTGTATAGTATTGAACTTTTAACTAACTCTGAGCGTGGGGTAGGTAGATAAAGATCTTGCTCCGCGTTCCTGAGTGGATAAGTGTGAGATGACCTTCCTTGAGAAGCTGATACATGTTTACCTATTAGGAAAATGGATTCAAATATAAATAAGGAAGGAAGAGTCAATATTTTTAATTTTTTAAAAAAGTTCTGCTGTTTAGTCCCAGTGAATATAGAACAGCTCTCTTCTGGAGCCTGAAAATGCGGTCAAATTGAGTCGCACAACACGTACCCCAGAATGGAAGGGCATACCTGAGGTGCGACTCAAAAAGTGCATAATAAACAGTTCTAGCCACTGACAAGTTAAGCTCCTTAGAAACAGTACCTTAATGCAAAACAGGCAGAGCTCAATTTTTTGACAAAGCTTCGATATGTATGTCCCATTTCAGAGAATTGTCCACAACAAGCCCCAAGAACTTTACAGATTTGACGACGTCAATGGTGGTGTTGTTAAGTACAAAAGGCTGCAACGAGTTTTTATACGACAAAGCTTTAGTTTTAGAAATGTTGAGAGTCAGGAGGTTCGAATCGCACCAAGATTTAATGGTGATTAAGTCATTTGATATAATCCTATGAAGTGCCGTGATGTCCTTGTTGCTCCAAGTGAAGCTAGTGTCGTCCGCAAAAAGACATATTTTGCCACTGATGTTTATGTTAGCAATGTCGTTAATAAAAAGAAGAAACAAAACAGGGCCTAGTACTGAGCCTTGTGGTACTCCACATTCTATTGGCTTTCTAGAAGACAACGTGGTATCCACCCTCACAAGTTGACTTCTGTTGCTCAGATACGACTTAAACTATCCGAGAGATGATCCCCTGAACCCATAGTGCTGCAGTTTATTAATTAAGATCTTATGATTAACAATCGAACGCCTTAGAAAAATCACAGAAAATTGTTGCTGTAGAATGATGGTTGTTTAGGCTGGAGTAAACTTTATTAAGGAGGGAAAACATAGCGTCATTTGTGGACTTGTTGCTTAGAAATCCAAATTGATATTCAGTAAGTATTTCGTACTTAAACAGAAAAGATACCAGCCTTCTTTTAACCAACCTTTCTATGATCTTAGATAGCGTTGGAAGGAGTGCAATTGGGCGATAGTTAGAAGCTTCATCTTTGTCTCCTCCTTTGTGCAGAGGAATGATTATTGCCGTCTTAAGACATTTTGGAAAAACACCATTTTGGAACGACATGTTTATTAAAGTTGTTAGGTGATTCAGAGTGCTTTCTGGCAGATTCGAAAACATTTTTAAAGTTAGCCCGTCGGTCCCAGAAGAGGATTTATTTTTGATGGTATTAATTGTACTGCGAAGCTCTTCAAGAACTACGGGCGAAAAAAAGTAACTGTGTAAGTTTACATTATCATTAGAGAGATAAGAAAGTGGATCATGAGGAGGACATATGGTATTAGTTAAGTTTTTCGCTACATTTACAAAGTAATCGTTAAGGTTAAGCTGATTAAAACTAAAACAAAACTGGGGTGCAACTTTGTTCATGTTTCAAAGCGATGTAATTTTGTAGCTTGAGGCACTATGTTAAGTAACAACATCGATTCGTAGCGATATTCTGATTTCTCGCTTTGTGACGAGGCGACTGCCTAGACCGTGTCGCACATGTGTGCAAGAGTGTGATAGTGATACTATATTTTGCAGCATTTGCCGAGAATACCCGATTTGATAAAACAACAATAGATTTGCAATGAACATAGTACCGATCGTGCTATAGGTCGCATTCGACATCGCTTCTAAACGATCGATTGCTAACTTGAACAAAGTTGCACCACTGGTTTATATTTCATATTTTAGTTTGCCGGCGTGAATGAGCAGTATGCGTCAATAGACTTTACACTCTTACCATGGAGTTACAGCACAACAGAGTTTCCAGATGGTCACCAGTCTCATCGTCTAACGTCGTTGAACTTCGGTGATCAATTGGTAATCTAACGGTGTTTCGACGTAGCTGAGCCGTTGCCCATATTGAATTATTGCAGGAACAATTTGTCAAAACATAATTATTACTAAAAGCAGCTTTAAGTTTTAAATATACAATACAAAATTTAAAAATACATAAATGCAAAAAAAATATTTTTTATTGTAGTTGTTTATGCACCAACGGCGAAGTTAAAAGCACATAGCATCAAACTGTTAATTTTCCACTATATAGGTAGTATTTTTGGATATGTTTTTAATGCAAAATTTAATCCATACATGCTTGCTTAAAAATTTATTTGCTAATAACATTTTGCTGAATGTTTAACGTGCTTACTGCCGAATGTTTAATAAACTCCTAAAATAAATTTTATTTTTAATATGTTCATATTTTTGTCAAATATAATTTTCCAGTTCAGTTCATAAAATAAATGTATACATAATTAATATTTGTTTCATTTTGAAAACGTATTATTTTCAAGGTAACCGTATTTGTTCTACCTTGTTAACACAAAATAATATAAACCATTATACCGATAATAAAACGGCGCTCCTCTAAATTAGATTTTATATTTCATAACAGGATAAAAAGTTCAACAAAATTTAAATAAATATGATTGAACAGAAAATAAATACATTTCTTGTTTAATTTTCTCTTTGTTTAACTGCTATTTATATATTATAATAGCTATTGGGACTGTAATTTCTACTTAATCACACACCCTTTTTTCTATTTAATATCTTTACTGATTATAACTACAGAAAATTAATTTGACAAAAACCTTTTCGTTCTTCTTCGATCGGCTTCATTGACAGTTCTTTTTTCTCTCTCTCTTTCGTATACTTCCGCTACGGTATAGCGCGCAAAATTTAAAATTTTAAAATTAAGATTTGGCCACAACAATAGCTACTCTATATATAATTTTTGTCTTTATAAAGACATACTAATATAATAAAATCTGCTATATCTCTCTAATTTATTATATTATATACACAGTGGTCCCAATTATATTCGAAAAACTTCGGCAGCATATTTTCTGCAGATAAAAATAGGTAAAAAATTCGTTTAAATGTATGTCCTACAATGCTTCGTTTCGGAGACACAGTTTCATTTTTATTTCGATTTTTTCCAAATAATTTCTGAACTATCGTATGTATTCGGATGGAAATTGGCGTCTGGATGTTTTTGACATAATCCAGTAAAATTGTATCGCCGTATAGAGAGTGAAAAAAAATTACGGGCAAGCTGATTTCGGGCAAGTTAGTCTTCTGAGTGTAAAATTAACAAAATCGGAAATTTTCCCCTTGCGGTTTTTGAGGAATAGGGGTGTTTTTTTTTAAACTGTACTACAACAAAATAATTAGACGCAAATTGTACATAAGAACATTCTCTATAAGTTCGCCTAATGAATTTTTTATAAGTTTATTATTTCTGGACTTAGCGGCCGTTTCATGAGCCCTTTGGGGTGGTTTTCAAAAAATTTGTTTTACAGCAAATTGACCCATATGAAAGTTGTACATAATAAATGGACAAGCAACTTTTCCTCGTGATTTTTTTTTGTAGCTTGATTATTTTTGGAGATAGCGTCCAGTTCATGAACAAATTAGGGTAGTTTTCAATGTTACTCTTTTTTCAGCAAATTCACTCTAGGAAACTCGTTCAAAATAAGAGTACATATACCTTTGCCTTATGGACTTTTTTTGTAACTTGACTATTTTTGGAGATAGCACCCAGACCATGAGCAAGTGGTGGTAGCTTCAAATTTCTTTTTTTCAGGAAATTCACAAGTGCTATTGGAAAATGGATTCGTGTTTTATTTGCAAGAAATTATTGAATGTTGCTGAAATTGTGGACGTTCAGAGAAAACACCTTTAAGTTGGTACATTAGTAGAACTAAACAAAAATTATGAAACTACCCCAATTTGTTCATGAACTGGACGCTATTTCCAAAAATAATGAAGCTACAAAAAAAATGACGAGGAAAAGTTGCTTGTCCATTATTATGAACAACTTTCATACGGGTCAATTTTGCTGTAAAACAAACTTTCTTTTGAAAAACCATTCCCAAAGGGGCTCGTGGCCGGCCGCTAAGTTCGGAAATAATAAACTTATAAAAAAAATCAATCATTAGGCAAACTTATAGAGAATGTTCTTATGTACAATTTGGCGTCTAATTATTTTGTTGTAGTACAGTGTTAAAAAAACCACCCCTACTGCTCAAAAACCGCAAGAGGAAAATGTCCGATTTCGTTTATTTTACATTCAGAAGACAGTCGCTGACAAACTCTGAAAAAATCAGCTTGCCCGTATTTTTTTTTTTCAAATGACAATTTTATTGGATTAACATGAGAAGCCTAATTTTGATGTTAACATGACCCGTACTTATAAGGAGCGCTACCTACATGTTTTTAACGGTACAGACGAAAAGTTATTACTTTTCAAAACAGTTAAAAACATGTAGGTGGTGTCCCTACAAGTATAGAAGCGATATTGACATCGAAATCAATTTTTTTTACCAAAAAAACAACCTGGCACTAGTTTTCATTAAAATATCGCCCTTAGTTCAGAAATTAATTGGAAAAAATTGAAATAAAAGTAAAATTTCTGCACCCGGTATCTCCAAAACGAAGCATTTTAGGACATAAATTTATACAAACTTTTTACTTATTTTTATTTGCAGAATATACTGCCGAAATATCCCAAATACAATTCGCACCACCCCGTATAATTTAAATAACAGTATATTTCAAATTGTTATCTATTGAAAATTGAATAGAATTTCATTAACTAGGAAACCCTTTCGATAAAACCAATTTTAATTGCCCTTTTAAAGCAATTTTTAAAAGGTAGCGCTATAAAAGTTTTTCTGTATAATCCCTTAATTAAATTTGCCGTGGGATGTTCCTTTTGCTTTGCAGCATTATCACCCCACGCCATCTAAAAGCCAAGTAATTAATTATAAAAATTATTCTTCCATCCTTTGGTAAAGCAATTAACTTGCAATAAAAGTCTGTCGGTGCAAATAAAACAAATATTTCTTTCAAAAGTGAAGTTTGTAAAACCAACATTCGAGAAGTCTTTATAAGAATTAAAATGGGGCATATTTTAAATGCTCATTTAAAATATAAGTACTACTGTAAAAAAAATATAAGTCAACATTAACAAAAAAACTACTTAGCATATTGAGATGTGCATAACTTATAAAAATAGGATATACTCTTTATAAATATATAAATATTCATCATTTTATACCGGGTGCGTCTCAAAAGTGGCTCACCCCTATAACTTTTTTTATTTTTTCACATAAAAAAGCGCGATTTGGTATGTTAGTATATTACATAAATTAGGATTGATTGACATTTTCAATTGTTTTCGGTCACTTCCTGTTTCACCGGAAATGACTACAACTTTTGATTTTTAAATGACAACTTCCGTATTTTTTTACTTTATTCGATATAAATTGACATTCTGAATCCAATGACATATTATATGTCAACTTTTGACATATTCACTGAAAAACAAATTGTATTTTAAATTTCAATCCAGAGTACCATGACTGTGGTGTAATAAAGTCCGTATATTTTTTTTTTTATTTAACCGGTTAAATGCTAGGCGTGAACATAAATCAAACACAGCACGATAGCGCGGCGTGAAAGTACTTGGCTAGTACGCCAAAGGGCCCGGGTTCGATCCTGCCTTGGGACCTAACTTTTTTATTTTTTTTTATTGTTAATATTCTCATGGTAAATGTTTAAATATTTGTTTTTTTGATCACCAGGACGGATAGCGTTTGTGGATTTATGAACCATACTGTATATAAGTAGAATTTGATATGTTCATTTGTTTTGAAGGATTATGGTAACAAGTAATTCTTAGAAAAGCTTAGTATGGTTTATTTTTATTTTTAGAACTGTTATGATAGTCTAAAACTGAAAAATACTTTTAATATTAAAAATTATTTGCTGATAAAATTGTGTTAAATATTTCGTCGATTTGCATGGAGACGTTGAAGTTTTTTTGTTGGTACAAACAGCAAATGGTTTTTTGTAGGATCGACGGGTAAAAGCCGTCTTTTTTTACTGTAAGGAATCTTGATGGGAGGTAGGACGATGGTAACCGAACGTGGTTCGTGGTTCCCGACGGGAAAGATTATTTAAGCGACGGGAGCGCGAAAACGGGGTTCTTCCTGTTGAGACTAAGTACCGGTGAACTTTTCTAAGTAAACCTCGCGAGTCTGATCCGTTTTTTTTTTATCAGCGCTGCTGTAAAAACCGAATTCTCGAGTTTTAAAGTAAAAGTACCGTATCTCCGTTTTTGATTTTAAATAAGTATAAATCGTGGTCGCAGAGATTTGATTTAAAATAAGTCTAAACCGTATTTCTGATTTATGAGTATAGATAGTTAAAAACCGAGCATTTAAGTTTTTTATACCTGACCGTGAATAGACAACCAGACCGTTTCGTTTTGATCCGACGCCGATTTTCTTAAGTTTTCTTTATATCTGACCGTGAATAATTAGTGTGCCTGGATTCCGGGCTGCTGTAGGCGATTCAGAAAACCAAACCGTTTCGTTTGATCCGACGCCGATTTACTTCAAAAAAAAAAAGAGGTAATCACATTCTTTCTTTTTTTTTGTAACCGCCAGATACCCCACCAGAGTTCTAGTAATCACAAATTTTAGTTTCAGCGCAGTAGAGTTTTTTTTTATTTTATTTTTATGGTATAAAATTTCTTTACGGAGGAGGAGTTAATTAAGGTTCCTCTTTTATTTTACAATAATAATAATATTTTTTATATATCTGATTTATTTAAAGATGCATGTGAATATGTATTGCTAGTATTTTTCTATTATAATATTTCTTTACAGGTTTGAATTTAAATCATATGAACTTAATTATTTGCTATTGTAATTAACTGATTTAATTTCTCTGTGTTAGATTTTGCGATATTTCATATTTTAGTATTTTCTTCATATTTTGTTTATTTGAAGATATTGGATGCATAACTAATTTAATTTATTAATTAATTACTTAATTATTTGCTATTGTAATTAACTGATTTAATTTCTCTGTGTTAGATTTTGCGATATTTCATGTTATAGTATTTTCTTCATATTTTATTTATTTGAAGATATTGGATTCATAATTAATTTATTTAAATAAACCTCGTTATGGAATATATTCGACTTTAACTGGCTTTTACCCCATTTCCCTGGATTCTCCACTGTAGAAAAGCTACCCGTGGCCGAGGTGGTCTTTCAAACACTTTAAACTTTGGGGGTGGCGCCCGAGAACAAAAAGACCGACTGTTAGGCGTTAGTAATAGCTCTCTAGGAAAAAAGACTGTTACAGTGGTAAAAACACTAATTTTTAATCCAGGAGCCTTGGAAAAATAGATTTGATTGTTTAATGTTTTTAGTGTCTTGTTCATGGCCGTTTAAAAGATACACATATCGTATTTTTAATCATATCTCAATTTTTTCAAATGGAACGAGGACGGCTCATTAGCATATTTGGAAAAAGCATTTTTTTACGAATAATTTGATACCACACACCTGGTATTTCAAGTCAAATTGTCATTATAAACCGCATGTTATAATTTTAAATAAACCATATGCGAAAATGTCAAAAGTTGACATATGATATGTCATTCTATTCAGAGTGTCATTTTCTATCGAATAAAGTAAAACAATATCGATGGTGCCATTTAAAAATCAAAAGCTGTAGTCATTTCCGGTGAAACCGGAAGTGACCGAAAACAATTGAATATGTCAATCAATCCTAATTTATGTCATATACTAACATACCAAATCTCATTTTTTTTATCTGAAAAAATAAAAAAGTTATAGGGGGTGAGCCAATTTCGAGACGCACCCAGTATATTACTTTCTTAATAAGAGAAAAAATTATGATATAACAAGTCATTCAAATTTATCACACAGTATTGTTGTATCACACAATTGTTTACATTAAATTTATATCAATATTTTGTAATAATAATAATCTTCCATATACAGAGTAAATCTCGATAAAAGAAAGATATTTTCTCATTACTGTTTTTCAAAATAACCGAGCTATTTTATTTTGAAAATTACTGGATATTTTCTGGGTTTTCTTTTTTTAAGAAATTATAGTTTTTAACTAAAAAAAATCCAAAAAATGTTTAGAAAAATTCCAAATTTTGCACATTAACCTAACTCACCCTTTATATTATATAAATTGAATCAAATTTAAAAAAATAAACATAGCACAAAAATTAAAAATAATTTATTATAGAAAATGGTTTTCTTTGTCAACAATATAAACCATTTATATCCTAGAGCTGCCCTAATTCCCCTATGTTAAATTAATTAATTAATTATATTATGTTTCGTGGTATTAAATCCAAAATTTAACGTTTACATTGCGGGTTTTGTCAGATTACTCAACGATATCATAATGCCTAACATTAGGGTGTATCTTGTAAGCAATTTAATATAATATCTAGTTACCAATATATCATGTTATTGTTAGTAAGCTCAACAATATAAATCTGCCAAATCTAGGAAGCTAAGAAATATAGTACATATTTTAATGAATGTTTAGGAAATATTTTTTGTATTTCAATTATATCCAATCAAGAGTTGCACAGGGTTGTTCACTGCACACATACGACACGGAGTATTGTAGCTAAACGATTAGATTGATTTTTGCAAATTGTAAGTTTTAGGTTCATTATAGGACTGTTAGAGCTACAATTTAAAAATATTTTTACATGATACAGAGTGTCCCAAATAAATAAAAAAATATCAAAGTTGTATTTTTTAAATGGAATACCCTGTATATTATTACATTTTTAGCTTCTACGATTAAAATAAAGGTAAATTTGATTAAGGTTTGCCGCATTTTAATCTTACCTTTTTTTAAATATTTAGGTTTTTGTCAATATACAGAAATAATTTTAATGCTTCATTTCTATAGGCGTATATAAGTTTTTAAAACCAAATATTGTACTGAAGTATTTCTATTTGCTAAATTTTGTGTTACAATAATAAAAATTATGCATTACAGAGTGTCTAAAAATTTATTTTCTATCCTTACTAGCTTTAAACGGCAGTAACTTGTTTAACCCCTTAAAATTTTTATTTTATTTTTTGACGGATGCTTATTTATAACAACAGAGACGTCCATTTTCATTACTTATTATTATATTTATTAACTAACACAATAAAGTATGTAATTATTATAATAATATTTGGGCGGAAATAATGGTGGTATATTTAATTAATGGTATACTCTTTTATAAAGATTTAAATAGCTTTCTTTTTGTATAAAAATGTGCTAATAATATTATCGTCTTTAGCACCTGTACATTTTGTACATTTGTTGCTTTAAAAACAATCTAAAATGTCAATATTCCATGGGTATATTGATAAATGAGGTCTAAATTATAAGGAAATGCATTTCCTACGAAAACTTGAAGGGATAGGTAAAAGTTGGTATAATACAATTTGATAGAAAATTAAATTATGCATCGGATTCTCCTAAAATATACAGGGTGTTCCATTTAAATTAGAGAAGTTATTGCCGTTTAAAGCTAGAAATTATTTAAAATAAATTTTCAGACACTCTGTATGAGGTAGTATTATTTTTATTATTGCAACACAATAACTGATCAATAAATAAACTTCAGTAAATATTTAGTATTAAAAACTTTAATACTCTTGGAGTAATGAAGCCTTAAATTATTTTCTGCAATTTCACAAAATTGAAAATATTTTAAAAACGGTAAGGTTTAAGTGTAATAAACCTTAACCAAACCTTTATTTTAATCGTAATAACTAAAAATGTGATAATATACAGGGTGTTCCATTTAAAAAAATATAACTTTGATATTTTTTATTTATTTGGGACACTCTGTATCTTGTAATATATTATTAAATTGTAGCTATTAAATAGTCCTTCAACGCACCCAAAACTTACCATTTTAAAAATCTAATTGTTTAGGTACAATACTGTATATTGTTTATAACCATTTTATCAATAAATTAACCAAAACTAATCAAGATCAAATTAACCGAAATGGGTAAACTATTTTTGAAAATGAGATTACAGTTCATTTTCAAAATTTTCCATTTATTTTTTTTGAGATTACAGCTCATTTCCACCGCTCATAATTTATTATTAAAAAAATTTCAACCGCGGCGTCATTAAATTTTCATAAAAAAAAACATAAAATTTGTACAAAGTGGTTAAAGACT
Organism: Sitophilus oryzae; assembly: GCF_002938485.1. Taxonomy (NCBI): domain Eukaryota; kingdom Metazoa; phylum Arthropoda; class Insecta; order Coleoptera; family Curculionidae; genus Sitophilus; species Sitophilus oryzae. Next base: position 583,921 of record NW_022145960.1, on the reverse strand, counting down.
TAAAAAGAAAGACGGCAAGATGAACAAGAGTAATAAGATATTAATGACATAAAAACGCCATTTCCTGAATTAAATTATCTTGCGACAAATTTTAAACTTCTTAATTTAAAAACGGGTAAAAAATATTAAACTGTAATGAAATTTTTGCGATAATACTTTGGTCAGAAAAATTATATTCCTGGAATGAGAAAAATGTCACTAATATAAAGCATAAGCGGTTTTATTTATAGTTGCTGTGGAATCAAACATAATGTGTGATTTTATAAAATATTCTGTATTAACACTTTGACAAAGTTTTTAACATTTTGACAAAGAAATTTTATAGTGTAAGAGCGGCCTTAAACCTATAAGTACGGTAAAGGTATGCCTTAAATAAGAATTATCTAAGTTGCAAATACAAATATTAAAAAGATTCCTGAGGTTGACTCTGCATTACTGTCCCTATTTGCAATATTCTGGTATTCTAGATTATTAGACAAAGATGTGTTCTTTCACCGCTCCTTTTCAACGCCTACTCAGAGGAAATCCTTAACAAAGCCCTCGAAAATGATGCTGGTGGAATACGAGTTAACGGCATACTACTGAACAACTTGCGCTACGCGGACGATACAGTCATTCTCACTGAAAACATGCAAGACCTTCAGAATATGTTAAATAACGTCATCACAACTAGTTGAGAATATCGTCTGACACTCAATGTTAAGAAGACTAAATACATGATTGTCACTAAAACTGGATGGCGTCTTGGTACGCGAGGAGCTCGAAAGAGTAGAGAGGTATGACTACTAAATAAAGATTCGCATTGAGAAGGCCCCTGTATCCTTTGTGAGGATTAAGAAGCTGCTCTGTAGCCGCGATTTGAGCCTAGATCTGAGAACTCTGTGCTCAAATGTTTTGTATTCCCAGTCCTTTTGTATGGTATGGAAGCTTGGACCCTCAACGAGCTTTGTGAGCGGAAACTGGAGGCCTTCAAGATGTGGGCATACCGTAGGATGTTCAGAATACCATGGACAGAACATGTAATCAACGTGGAGGTTCTGAGAAGAATGAAGAAGGACGTAGAGATTCTCAAGGAAGTAAAAAAAAAAAGATTGCAATATCTCGGCCATATCATGAGAGGTCCAAGGTATGAGCTTTTGCAACTCATAATCCAGGGAAAAATTGTAGGAAAAAGATCTATTGGAAGGAGAAGAATATCCTAGCCCAGAAACCTGCGAACATGGTTTAATGTCACGTCATCTGACCTATTTAGGGCCGCAGCTTCCAAGGTCAAAATAGCAATGATGATAGCCGACCTCCGATATGGAGACAGTACATGAAGAAGAAGGTATTCTAGATATTGAATTCAGCACTCTAGTACAACAGCAAACGCATTTACCGCTGAGCCACGGCCGCCCAAATATTTGTAGTACTTATATCAATTACTTAAATTTAGTCCATTAAAAATATTAATTTTATTCTCATTTTTATTAAGATATATTCCTTTACATTCAAAATTTTACATTTCTCTGTTCGTTTTCTGTTATGAAATTCGAACCTATTAAAAATTGTATTTTTATATACGTATACAAAATAAAGCTGCAGATAGTTAATGCTCAACAGCAGCAATGGAGGTCATTCTAGATCTAACACCACTGCACATTGTCGTCGGTAGTTATTGAGGTAGTTATGCTAACGTGACAATGATTAGAATGGTCATTGGCGGATTTAGTACTGCGAGAATTTTCATGTCATGGGCTTGGAACACCCCAAACCAGTAAATTCCACTCCTCCAACTCCCAGTGGATGACATACCAAGAATTTAAAACTTTGAGAAACACCTCACTGTAGTATTGAGCAATAAAAAGAATTGGAACAGAGAAACGTTTGCTCAGTATGTAAAAGACCATACCATAATATGGTATACTGATGCTTCCAAAACCAAAGCAGGGATAGGGATAGGAGTATTTGGACTAAAAACTAAATACTCCGAATCAATGGGCACCATCATCCTTCAGGCATAAATCTATACGCTATCGAAAAGTACATACAATTTATCTTAGGAACTATCGAAAACAGGAAATAGCTATCCTCTCCGATAGTCAAGCAGCACTAAACGCGATCAACTCAGTAACCATCAATTCGAAGTTGGCCAAAGAATACCTACAGAAGCTCAACAAATTAGACAAAGAAAATAGAGTCCTCCTACTCTAGGTGCCTGCTCACCAAGGAATAGAAGGCAATGAAAAAGCAAATGATCTAGCTAGAGAAGGAGCGAACACTCCACTAACTGGACCAGAACCGTTCTGTTTTCCAAACGCGAACCAACTGAAAGCGTAATTGAAGAATCTGGAAGACTCCATTCGTAACTTGGAATGGGTGTCCTCCTACAGTCTAAGAGTAAGACACTCGAAACAGTTCCTCAGAACTTACGACTGAGAAAAATGTCTCCTCAACCGAGACACTGTCTCCTTAACAAACACCTCAGTAGGCTCAAGCTGAGAAACAACGGTGAATTCTGTGGGGAAAATGGGGAAACACCAGAACACCTTATCACTGAGTGCGCTGAGACGACGACCATTCGTGCCTGGAACTTTGGTACGGCTGATGTCGAGGATAGAGAGCTGACCTCTGTGAAGCCGTCTCAGATACTGGTTTTTGTTAAAGCCCTTAGATCTATGATGAATTATAACTCGTTATAACCCAACAAAAGGGAACACACAATAGATCTGTAAGTTCGCGGTGATTAACTCCCCTCCTAAACATTCTACATTATATTCCAATAGTAATAAATAATAGTATAAATTTTGGTTTCTAATAGAATAGAAATACGAAATATTTTATATAAAATAAATGTTTTTAGATAAAGGAAATTATAAACTCAACACATATTCATCGTTAGTAAACAATATTATTAAATGTTTTCATAATATCATCGAACTGTCTTTGAACTTCTGATTTTAATGTAAACCATCCTGATTTTGACATGCTGTTGATTTAAGCCACAAACAATTATATCTAACATTTTCAAAATATTATTTGAATCTTTAAGTGTTGTTAAAAATATGCTAATGGATTATTGTTTATATAGTCCATGGTATTATAATTTCATAATGTATAATAAAATATGAATCTTCTTAGTCTACAGAAACAAACTTTAAGATGTTTTTTCTTTATCCGTCTCTATTTTATATAATTACTATTAAAAACTATATAATTAAACAAAAATAATACCTATATTCTTTTTATGAAAAACTGCAAAGTTGGTAAGTTTTTAAGTAAACTTTAAGTTCCTTTATTGTGTGGAAAAATAATGGATCTTCCAATTAAAACCTACCTTAATGAAGATAAGTTACGTCCTGAAAGAGCACCTAGTTTGAGAAACTGGTATAATACCAGTGTTTTATATTATTATTTTCCTTTTGTACTATCTACTTCGTTACTTATTGCAGTAAATAATATTTTCAAAAATCTGATTTTCAAAAACAATCTAAGGTATTTGAATAAATGCCAGATATTGCCTATTGTTCTTAGAAATTAATATACCGGTTTCTCAAAAGATAAAAATACGATATTTGGTATGTTAGTATATGACATAAATTAGGATTGATTGGTGTATTTAATTGTTTTCGGTTACTTCCTGTTTCACCGAAAATGACTACAACTTTTGATTTTTAAATAATTCCTTCAGTATTTGTTTACATCATTTGATAGAACTGTGACATTATGAATAGAATGTCACAACATATTATGTCAACTTTTGATATTTTCAATTAAAAATAATAGCATTTTAAATTTCATAAAGTGCCATGGCCATAAATGAACTTTATTTTGACTCGAAATACCAAGATGATTTTTCTAAATATCCTAATGAGCCACCATTCCATTTGAAAAACTTAAGTTATGAAAAAATACGATTTGGGCATCTTTTAACAGGCCATGACAAGGCACGAAAAATATTAGACGATCAAATTTATTTTTCCAAGGCTCCTTTATTAAAAATTACTGATTTTAACACAGCCAAGCACTTAGATTGATATTTAAATTACGATTTTCTTTTAAGCGAGAATGTCACAAGTTAACATATGAGTGTCATTTTCTATCGAATAATGTAAAAAAATACCGAGGGTGCCATTTACAGATCAAAAGTTGGGCTCTGGTGCACAATAGGTCCCCAAGCATTTAACACTTTTTTAGGATTTTTTTGCAAGATTATCTTAAATTGAACATTTTTAAGCAAAAAAAATGTTGGATGAATGTGTTTTACCTTTAAAAAGCGGCAAAAAACGTATTTTAGGTACAGGCGACGGACAGAAAATATGTAAAATCTTCTACCCGGATTCAGTAAAAACATCACATATTAGCACTTTATTACCTTATATAGACGTGGAATGACCTAATTTAAGCACAAAAATGTAACAAATCTTCTTTGCAAGCATAAAAATTAAGAAAATATGTTTATTTACAACATCCCAAACCAGCAATTTTATGACTTTTTCGATTGACAGTTAATCGATCGACGGTATGTCATCTACGGCCTTCGCCTAGAATTTGCGACGTTGTCAATAAAATTAATTTATAGGATTTTCTTCTGAAATAAAGTTGACGTGGAGGGGCTCAAAACAGTAGTGATTTGGCCGTCCGTAGACGTTAAGGTAGCTTCGTTAATGACTCGATAAGCGGGTTTTGATTACATTGGTTTTGGGTTGGTCTAGTCACATATTAAAGTTGCCTTAACAGCTAGAGCAATCAACGTTTTGATTGCTTTTAACGCACAAACAAAGTGAAACAAGAGCAATCAAAACACGCGTAAGCGTGTTTTTATTACTATTTTCTCACCTTTTGCTTGGTTTTCGATTGGTAAGATTGGTTTCGTTTGGTTGGTTGGTTGGTTGGTTTTGGATTGGATATAAGCGCGCTAAACCTAGGATTTACCAAAAGCATTAACTAATTAGGTTAGCTTGGTTATTTGGAGGGTGTTAATACATTGGATAGCCTGGTTATTTGGAGGGTGTTAATGTATTGGTTAGCCTGGTTATTTGGAGGGTGTTAATGCATTGGTTAGCCTGGTTATTTGGAGGGTGTTAATGCATTGGTTAGCCGGGTTATTTGGGGGGGTGTTAATGCATTGGTTAGGTGGTTATTTGGTGGGGTTGGTTGGTTTTTACAAATTTTTATTTGTTTTTTTTTGATATTTTAAATCGTCAAAATCCGCATTTTTTCTCATTTTTACTAATTTTTGTTTTTTTCATATTTTAAATCGTCAAAATCCGCATTTTTTCTGAAAGAATACTGCTCTAAAACACCCCTGCTGAAGTCCTTATTTTTCAAAAAAATGCTTAATATCTGTTGCACTAAAGTATTACGGACCCAAAGTTGCTTCTAGTCGCACATTAAAGTTGCCATAATACAGCTGAAGAACAGGAAACAAATTAATTAATATTATTAAATTATGTAATGATTTTAATGTCAATTTTATAGTGTTTTTTGTTTTGCTTTGTTTATTATATTTTTAATTTTTCGTGTGCTTAAAGTACGTACTAACTGTAAAAAAAAACGAATATAAAGTCGAACGTTTTCGTCGATTTTACACATGGTGAGTCTGGCAACACTGTGCATAACCTTGTATTTTACTCGCTTTACGAAGGTTATAATAGGGATTTTTATTTTTCGCATTGAAATGTAGTGAAAATTTTGAATTTTTAATTATTTTTTTTTCTAGAATAAGTGGTTCATCCAACAATTTTTTTCTTTTAAACTATTCCATTAACTATGGGATCCACATTAAAAATTAAAAAAACCTCGAATTCGTCGGGACCTGTTCTGCACAAGACCCCAAAAGTTGTAGTAATTTCCGGTGAAATAGGAAGTGACCAAAAACAATTGAATACGTCAATCAATCCTGATTTATGTTTTATACTAAGGTACCAAATATCGTTTATTTATCTCAAAAAATAAAAAAATTATAGAGGTGAACCACTTTTAAGAAACACCCGGTATGTGTTACTGAAAAAGTGTATAATTTGGCTAGTTTATATCTAGCTAAATTATATTTCCACTAAGATAGCTACGATATAAAACGTCTTTGCGCCAATTATCAAAAATATACATAGTTATTGATTTTCCCGTAATTAATTATCAAATACTACCAAACTTCTTGAAAAAAACCTGGGTATTTCGCCACTAAAGCTTGTCAGTGTTTTTTTTACTCTCATAAACTAAATTTGACTAAAACACGCCAATAGCTAGGAAGCATGTTCGGAAACATGTTAGCCGAATGGAAATATGGCCAACAATTCGGTCAACAAATTTCTAAGCACTTTGACAAGCACGTTGATCAACAATATCTTTAGTGAATGACTTGCTTTACCGAGAAAAAATGCTTAACATTTCATGCGGTAACGTAAGGGGGTAAGATTAAGACGACGATATGATCGTCAGAAGCAAAGAACAAAATGAATGAACTATTTAAAATATCTGAACTATTCAGAGAACACATCAGTTTTTTAGCAGAGACCTCTATTAAAAACAGTTGACTTTCTGTTGTATCATTTTAACAGAGCTTCATATTTTTTTCTCAATTACACTAACCTTGATGAAAAAAAATCAAGTAAATAATATTACATCAAAAGCTGTTTGAACAACTAGTTAGCTTGTATACCGACCAGGATCTTTCATCAATCGACAAATATTTGAGCGGGTTGTTATTTCCAAATTAGAAAACGATTAGAGCCAAAATTTAATCTTCAGCTTCCGACCACTCCTTTGCTTTCATCATATTTACGACCCTCGTTGTCTAAATTTAAAGTCCGTAAATTATTTAAAAGGGTACTTCTATAGTACTTTTAACTTTATACTATACAAGTGGTTCATTAATGCGTGGAAGTCTAATATCGTCTTTGTTGACAAAGATATGAAAAAAAGTTTAATGTAAACGTTGCATGATGTTTAAAGGTGCATATCCTAAAAAATATCTTGTACACAGGGTTAGTACATAATTAGCACGGGTTTGCGTAAATAAAATTAAGCTCACAAGATCGCAATAATAACTTTACCTCGAACGCTTTAAACACTTTTCGGTAGTTTTTGAACAAGGACGGATTTAATTTTTAAAGATTCTGATTTTAACAAGGGAAAATATTAATGCCTATTTAACACGGTCAAGTGTACTTTCACGCTGCGCGCGTCTCACTGGACACTGTTAGAATCGTACATGATTAAAAATGGGTTGATATGGCCCAAGTGGCGTCCAAGTAAGACGCGCGCATTGTCCAAGTGAATTGGATCCAAGTACACTTTGAACATGATGTCAACTAGGCTTTAGGGAAACAGTTCTTACTTACGTATTGTTCTTAGCAACCGCTAGCAGCTAAGTAGACAATCAAAGCTACAGTATACCCACTACAGCTTTGACTCTCTTTCCGTCTTTGCTTGTCAGGTCTGTCGTGAATATTAGCGGATGTTCTACATGAACTTTTTCGCCTGTCTGCCCTGGTAAGTTTCTGCACCATTCTAGAGATTTGTTGGTCACCCATCGTTCCGTAACCATTCTCGTGACTCCTTTTGCAATTTGCAATGCCGCAGAAAGGTTCTGGGTCTATTTGTGACCCTCGTGCCCAGGCTAACGTAGGTATCAATGTAAAAAACTATCACCTAAAATATTTATAGCACGCACACTAATCTAGAATTGACGTCCGTGGAACCGAGTGCCTTTAGACCTGCTTGTCTGTCAGTGAAGATGGCCACCGAACGATGTGTTCTTTGCTGTTTTATTATTCCTTCTACACAATAGTGGATTGCCGTTATTTCTGCCTGAAAATTGTGATATCCTACATACCACTGCAGGTGTATCTCTTCTACTCATTGCATTTAGTACTGAGTTGGTAGTATCATTATTGAATGCTCCCTCAATATCTCAAAAAGCGGCTATTGCTATTCCTTTGTCCTCTATCGACTTTGAAATAAGCCTGTTTAAGTCATCCAACGCAGCATTCGTGGATTTACCAAGTTGGTATGCGTATAGACAATTGCTTAGGGGTACGTATCCCTATTGTCTCTTTTTGTAGTATTAGAAGTACCTGCACACTTTCATGAATTTACCTTTTATCTTACTACCTATGGCAACGCTTGTCAAGTTACATTTGTAGGACTGGCCACTTTTATCCAAGATTCATTAATCTGATTTTAGCTCTGCGATTAACTTATGATTTTCAACACTATGCGTCTGGCTTATGTGCTACTGACCGTGAAATTAACCTGTGCATACCTTCGCCGTGTATGAAAATATGTGGTGGTGGTAAGTTCAACAAAAGTTCCATCGCATTTGTGGGAGTAGTTTTTATGGCCCCCGTTACACACACGCAAGCAAGCCTTTGTGTGGAACTTAACAGCCTTAAGGCAGGGACGCATATTTGTATGTAGCGGATGCAAAAGACTATACCAATACGATCGGGTGTTTCCGAACGGCATCTTGTATGTAAGAGATATATTAGAACAAAAACGTCTAACACGTCTCCCACATACTTCCTTAGCATGCAAAATAAAACATTAGCTCGATATTTTTAAAATTGTATGCGCTTTTATAAATACCGATACGATTAAACAATCTATTCCATTATAGTAAATTAATATGAGTGAAATAAGACACGATTGCTTTCCCGAGATGTATGATTGGAAGTTGGTTAATAATAATACTTTCAAAATGACAATGAAAGCAAAACAAGAAGTGGAGGTAGGTAGACCAAATTTTTAGGTTAGCTTTTTACGCGGTAAAGTGGTAAGTTTCATACGTTTCATAGATTTCTCTTTTCTCTTTCCTTGTCAGCTAGTGGACACCTAGATATATTTTTCTCCAGTGGCACAACGAATGTTTCAATCGTGGAGAATCTGCTGATTTAAAAATGTACAATTGATTTCTTATTTGGAATTCTACAAAATAATAATTGCCGAATCTCTGATTTTATAACTTGTATACAATGTTTTATGTACAGGATGTTCCTAAATATTATGTACAAAGAGAAAAGATTGATTCTTTGGTTTATTTTATAACTGAAATATCAAATATAGTAGAACGAAACGTGGGACTTGGAGGTAAAAAGTCAAGAAAGTAATGATAATATTTAATTATTATTCTATGTTATTTATTTGCAAATAAATCTCTTTCTTTAGCTCCTTGTTTTAAATTAGAAAACTATCCTAAATCAATAAAATTAATGTGTGTAACAATAAAGTGTGTGTAATCACAATAGGTACAATATGATCGAAAAAAGTCGTCAGCGAGGGCTATGAAATGAAGATCGCTGTAATTTTATATGTCAATTATATGTCATCGACCGTCATTTCCAAGCCAACTGGACGACATTTTTTTCGATCATACTATTTACAGGGTGGCGCACCTCATTCGCCTCGGTTGATTATACGAAAATGAAAAGATGTAGAAACAACAAATTTATGGGTATATGTAGAGAGGCAAGGTGCTTAATTTAAAATTATTTTCAAATGTACAGGGTGTGTCAGAACTAAGATCCATACCAAAGTTATATTTTTTCTTATGGAACACCCGGTATTACATTTAATTTTTGGATTCTTGGGCATAAAATAAGGCTTTTATTATAAGGGTTTAATATGTTTAAATGCTTTGATTTTTGAGATATTTAAAGATATTTAAATATGCATGCTGTAATAAAAAACGTTTGTCAACACCATGTACGTTACTTTTCAGAGTTAATTCTTGCTCTGACTTTGAAGCCAGAGAAATAAATTTTACTAAAAAAATTATCACTCAATTTACTCACCTCAATATATCTCACTCAATTTACTCCCCTATTGTTAATAATAACAAGCCTATAAAGGCGAGTCTAAATAATTTACAATATACAGGATAGCATTCTAGAGTAAGAAAAAAAAGAGCGAAAAAAATTGTAACTTAAGAAATCCACACTCTCAAATGATGACATTATACAGATATCATTTATATATTTTTTAAAAAATTCAGTATACTACTAATATCTAAACGTCCGTCGTTCATAATTAACACCTTAGTAATTTTATACGGTTACAAACCGTTTATATTTTGAGGCAAAAAGCACATAATGTTAATAAATCAGTATCATTTTTTTTATAAAAAACAGGGTTTTCTTGTGTGCTACGGTCACAAAATATTTTTTTCGTGGTCGCTTACTAGGATGGTCTAAACGTTGCATTATGAAGCAGACGTGTAAGACAGTTTAGTTCTAATACATCTCTTACATACGAATTGCGCTTCGGCAAGACCCGAACGAAATGGTATAGTGTTTTGCGTCCGATACATACAAATATGCGGCCGGGACACACCTATCATGCACGTTTCCGATCCGGCTCCGATCATACAGTCGGACGACTGTATAAGAGGGAAATCGTACGTTATTTTAACCAGCGTAGTTTACACCTTTCCGATACGTGATTCATGCCCGCTCCTACTCGACTCCGTTCCTCCATCCGTTCGTGTTCCGATTGTCAGTCTATTCGTCGATGCCGGCTGTGGGACGAGTGTCGTTTTGAACTATTTTGTTTATTTTTGTTTTTGCTGTGTTATTTTTGATTTTTACTAAAATAATAAAAAATGTCAACAATAAAACCAGAAGAACTAATTGAAGAAGTGAGAAAATATCCAGTGCTGTATGGCCAGATCAAAGAGCAGTACCGAAACTCCGACTACAAAGACATGAAATCTGCGTTTTTGGCTGTTTTCTATAAAAGCTTTCTCATTTTCCTCATCTTCTTCTTCCAAACAAAATGCCACCATGGCTAAATCACTGTTGCTAAAATTATTAAACATTTTGCGCACACAACTTCATGCGATGATTATTGAATCAAGACTGGCGATTGTATCCAGCCGAAGCCCGAAATCGTGAAGGAGTCGGAAGCATGTATGTATGTGTACTCACCATTTCCGATCCCACAGCGATCCGCTTCTGGGGCAAAATCGGACCGGCGCCGGATCGGAAACGTGTATGATAGGTGTGTCCCGGCCTTTATCGCACCCACTTGTGATGCCTTTGTCCACCACGCCACCGACCTGTAGGTTATCATGGGTCTTACCACCCTTGTGTGGAGATAAAGTCATTTTATATAATAAGTATAACAATACTTCGTAAAAATATTCTGCAAATGTTTTATCGTTTCTTTTTCATCCGTTTGTAAAGATATTGATTAAACCTTCAGTTATTGTTTTATTTCTTCAATTGATTGGTATGAATCTAGTAGAATTAACAAATGTATAAAATGTATAAATTCCGTACTATACTGTAACAGTTTTTATTTAACCATAGAAATTTTGTGGTAGTATTGTAGGTAGTAATTAATAAAACTAATAGATTATAGTTGAACAAACATAAAACAATAAACGTTAAACATTTAGTGCAGCGGCAGCGAGTAAATAATAGCCAGACCGGTTTTTTAATTAAATCGAAAGGGCTTCGATTCCTAATTTGCCGAATTAAGGTCGGTGACATTTCGTTGAAATATATGCGAATTGCCATCGAAAAGTAGTTCCGTGCGATCTATACGCTTCCTTTGAAGCACTCCCACCACGGAAAGGTGAACTCTGCCTTTGAGCCGTCGCGTCGCGTCGGCACGACAAAATACGCCTTTACTTGATTAAAGAGTGTTGTATACAAATGAGTTTGCTCAACGAGGCGATACCATTAACATAAAGCAATACAATTACCGGCATCAATTTGAACTTGCTTCGCCGAGTTCCCGGTGGCTTTTAACATTGCTTTATTTCTGCCTTTTCCCTTTTCTGTCGTTTAGCGAGAAACGAATAATGGTGTTGCGGATGAGGATAAAAAAGTTATATGGAAAACGGAGAGGCCCTTTACAGTCCTTTAATTAGTCGATATATTGATTTTGATAATGTCGGTCAGTTCCTATTATCTGAATGTTATCTGAGTTTCTAATATAGTCTGTGGCATCGCCGACCTGAACATAGGAAATCCCATATAAATTTTAAAAATGATTAATAATTTTTCCGTATTTTATTTTACAGGTAAATTTATTTGAAACTTTTTAAAGAGCTCGTTAAAATGAAGAAAAATTTGTTCATTTTCAATATCTTCTACGAATTCTTTTTGGAGTCATGAAAGATGACGAAATACTAAATTAACCGAAAAATAATCCGGCTCTGATTGGAATAACAAGCATGTCACCTTCAAATTCAATTTTTTTTAATTACGACGTTATTGTTACCAAAAATAAAAAATGAGAGTAATTCGAAATACTGTTGGTAATTTGGAATACTCATTTATTGAAGCTATGCATGGCGCTACCTATTTAAATATGGTATAAACTATTATAGTACGAGAGCTAGCAACGTCGAGAAAACAAGTATTTTAAGACGTCTGGCTCTTTGATATATCTTTTATTATGCTCTCTGGAACAGCATGCGGCCCGTCTGGCTGCCGATACCCGTTGCGTTCACTACTGCGCATCCAAAGAAGATCCTCTATTTTTTACTTAGCGCTTTAAATTCTAGTATTGAATAAAAATCGAGCAAGTCTCTGGCTGGCGCGTAGCCTTCGTATTGATACCGGCTGGGGTGCACCTGGTTGTTTATTCTGATAGTAGTGTTAATATTTGCTTTTATCACGAGCGCAGGCGATCTGCAGTGGCGGCAGAATTTTGATACTTTCATTTGTTTTGAAGGATTATTGTGGTAATTAATTATTAGACAGGTTTAGGATGGTCCGGCTGCCGCACCGGTAGATTGCGTTCACTACTGCGCATCACATGTGTACAGGGTGTCCCATTTTTGTGCGTTTTTTGGGATTTCTCTTTTATAATTTCATTTTAAAGATTTAAACATAATATATAAAAATTAGCATTTTAATACTTTATGAAGGTAATTTCTACCTGTCTTTCTTCAAAATATTTTTTTCAGCTGTTGTTTATTATTTTAATAATCATTTTAATAATATTTTTTTAACAGATTGTTATCTAAAAGCTACACAAATTTATTTTCAGTTCAGTTTGTTAAGATAACGATGGAAAACAAAATTATCTGGTTAAATTAAATTAAATAAAATAATAATACTTTTTAAACAAGATTGATTAATGTTAATGTGTAGAAAATGAGCAAATCTAGGAGCAGAATATTTAGTTACTAAAAAACTAGCAAAGTAATGTGAAAAAAAACGCATCATTGTATCTCCACTCATAAACGAGAAATCCCAGATACCCCAAATCCCAAAAAACGCACGAAAATAAGACACCCTGTACCCATGTGATGCGCAGTAGTGAACGAACCACTTCCATGCGGCAGCCAGACCATCCTAAACTCATCTAATAATTAATTACTGCTAATAATCCTTCAAAAACAAATGAAAGTATCAAATTCTACTTATATACACTACGGATCATAAACCATAAACGCTATCCGTCTCAGGATAAAAAGCAAATATTTAATACTTTGCTATCAGAATATAAACGAAAATAAAATAAAAAGTTGCACCCCAGCCGGTATCGAACCACTGACCTTCGCTTCATAGGCGAAAGCTCTACGCGCTGAGCTAATTGAGACTTTACTCGACTTTTATTCAATACTAGAATTTAAAGCGCTAAGTGAAAAATAGAGAATCTTCTTTGGATGCGCAGTAGTGAACGCAACGTGTATCGGCAGCCAGACGGCCTGCACGCTGTTCCAGAGAGCATAATAAAAGATATATCAAAGAGCCAGACGTCTTAAAATACTTTCTCGAAAACGTTGCTAGCTCTTAGACTATTAATTCAACTTGTATTTAGTGGACAACAGAGCTCAAATATGTGAACAAGTAATTGTGGCGTGACAAAAACTTTTTGGTGGAAATTAAATCGGCAATAATTGCCCTGATTTTTGATTTAAATTAACTTTGATTGGGTCTTCAGGTAAGTTAGGTTAGGTTATTACTGATGCAAATTTGGAATGTAGAGAATGTAGAATGTTTAGGAGGGGAGATAGTCACCGCGACCTTACAGATCTATTGTGTTTTCCTCTTTCTTGAGTTATAACGAGTTATAACTCATCATACAGTCTCAAGGCTTTAACAAAAGCCAGTATCTGAGACGGCTCCACAGAGGCCAGCTCTCCATCCTTGACGTCAGCCGTACCAAAGTTCATGGCACGAATGATCGTCGTCTCGGCGCACTCAGTGATGAGGTGTTCTGGTGTTTCCCCAAATTCCCCACAGAATCTGCATTCGCCGTTGTTTCTCAGCTTCAGCCCCTGTGGTCCCTTTCCTATCTACATCATTTGCTTTTTCATTGCCTTCTAACTCATGGTGAGCAGGCACCCAGAGTAGGAGGACTTTATTTCCTTTGCCCAACTTGTTGAGCTTCTCTACGCATTCTTTGACCAACTTCGAATTGATGGTTACTGAGTTGATCGCGTTTAGTGCTGCTTAACTCTCGGATAGGATGGCAATTTCCTGTTTTCGATAGTTCCTATCTAAGATAAATTGTACACATCTTTCGATAGCGTAAATTTCTGCCTGAAGAATACTGGGGTAGGTGCCCATCGGTTCGGAGTATTTGGTTTTCGGCCCAAATACTCCTATCCCTGTCCCTGCTTTGGTTTTGGAAGCATCAGTATACCACGTTATTATATGGTCTTTTATATGCTGAGTAAGCGTTTCTTCCTTCCAATCCTTTTTATTACTCAATACTACAGTGAGGTGTTTCTCAAAGTTGTAAATTCTTGGTATGTCATCCACTGGGAGTTGAAGAAGTGGAATTTTCTTTTTGAGGGTTTTCCAAGCCCCTGACCTAAAAATTCTCCCAGTACTATTTCCGTCTATGACCATTCTAATCATTATCGCATTGGCATAACTACCGACGACAATGTGCAGTGGTGTTAGGTCTAAAGTGACCTCCATTGCTGCTGTTGGACATGTTCTCATGGCACCTGTGATGCAGATACATGCCAGTCTCTGTACTTTGCACAGGTTTTGCCTTGCTGTACGTTGCTCTAGTTTTGTATACCAAGCAACTGCTCCGTATGTAATCATGGGTCTTACTATCATGGTATACATCCAGCGCAAAATTTTTGGGGCTCAGCCCCACCTATTCCCCGCCAGTCTTCTGCATATCATGAGAGCCTTTGTGGCTTTGCTGGTAATGTTCTTAATATGCCTGTTCCAGAGAAGTTTACTATCCAGGGTTATTCCTAAATATTTCACTTCCTGTGATGGCAATATTTCCTTTCCACCTAGATGGATTCTTTTCAAGTTTTTCAAACTTCGCTTTCTGGTGAATGGAACTACCGCGGTTTTATCTGAGTTGATACTCAGCCCGACAGTCCTGCACCATCTCTCAGTGATGCAGAGTCCTCTTTGGATAATATCACACAGGGTGCCTTCATGTTTCCCCCGTGCAATCATGACTATGTCATCTGCATACCCTATGCAGTGTATTCCCGCTACAGTTAATTCTTCCAGTAGTTCATCCACTACCAAGCTCCACAGTAGGGGGGAGGTCACTCCACCTTATCGAGTTCCTTGCGTTGTTTTAACAACCACAGTTTTGGTACCTATCTCAGCTTCTGCTGTTCGTGTTGAGAGCATTTCCCAAAACCAGCGAATTATCGTATTTTTCACCCCTCTTGTTTCAAGAGATCGCTTGACCACATTGTGAGGTATATTGTCAAACGCCCCTGCAATGTCCAAGAAGGCACAAAGTGCTGTTTCTTTGCTATCCAGGCTTGCCTGTATTAGCTCAATTAACCGGTACAGAGCAGTTTCTGTGGATCTGCCCGCTCTATATGCATGCTGACTATCGTGCAGTAGTTTAACCTTTAGATGATTTCCTAATATGGTTGTCCACTACTTTCCATCGTTTTTACTATGAACGATGTGAGACTAATAGGCCTAAATGATTTGGGGTTAGCCCAGCTGTTTTGCCTATTTTGGGTATGAAGATTACTTTTCGCTCTTTTCTCCAGATGGTTGGTATATATCCCAAGGCTGTTTCTTTGTAATGTTTAATAGATAGTGTGTAGTTATTTCCTGATCTCTTTCTTTAGATAAGATATATATATATATATATATATATGAGCAGCAGTATATATATATATATATATATATATATATATATATATATATATATATATATATATATATATATATATAGCAGCAGCAGTATATATATATATATATATATATATATATATATATATATATATATATATATATATATATATATATATATATATACCTATTTATAGTAATAAATACTTTAGCAAATAAACTATGAACCATACAAATGCAGCAAATGTTTTACAATATACAAATAATGAATAGGTACATAAGATAATGGGTAAAATGTAAAATATATTTTAAATTTTGGGGTTTGAAAGTCGATCTAATTTAACAAAAAACATTCAATATCTACTAATAGTGATATATTATTATTTACATTCACAAAATTTATATGTATATTTTACAAGCATCAATGCTCGAAAAATTATATTTGCAAATAATACAATATCATAGAAAAAAGGCGTCAGCGATGGCTAAGAAATAAAGATCGCTCTCATTTTATATGTAAAGTTATTCTAAGATTGTTGATTTTCTTGGGATTTAGGTTCGGGAAAAACGCTGATTAAGTTTTCATTTGGTTTTTCATTATTTTTTTTGGTTTAAAAAGAAACGTTATAGCTAACGTTTATAGCCTTCATCAGTGTTGTGTCATATGAAAAAAATAGTGTCGTCATTCAGGGTTCGAAAAACTACATGTCACTTTTAAAAACTACATAAACTACATTACATGTCGTTAATGTAGTTTATGTAACCTATATATGTAACTTTCAAATATCAAAGATTTGAGGTGAGGTTATAATAAGTTGAAGCTTTAAAAAACACATAACGTATTTAAGAAAACAACTTTAAATATAATCATTCACATCATATTATTTAGATCCCTCATACAAAGAAAAATTATTCATAATATCAATACATATTTTATTAACGTAGTTTTCATGTAGTTAATTAACGGAAAAAGACGGAGTTTTTGAAGAAAAACTACACGTAGTTAATCAGGTAAATTACGTCTTAATTAACTACTTCCGAACCCTGGACGTCATAAATTTCGCTCCGAGGCTGTTCTATTAGAGACGGCATTGCAGCAGCATGGCCGCAAGTTGCTAACCTAATAAAATTTACACTAGAAAAGCCCGCGGGAACTGTCAAATTCAAAGTTATTCGTTTCACAGACTATATAATAAGGATCATGGAGAAATAATAAATGAAAATAAATCAAATATTCTGTTATAAGTGGAAGATGAAAAACAACTAGGTACCGGAATACTTGGAGAAATAGTCGAAGAACCACTGCTTGGCGAATTTTGAAGAAGCATCATTTTGTGTCGCTTAGATATTCCGAACACCAAGAATTATTGGATGGGAGTGAAGAACGTAGGGCAAATTTTCGCCATATTATATTTAACAGCTACTTAATTTTGCGAAATATTTAGTGTTTAATTAATACTTTTCTTTTGAAGGAATGTGTTTTTATACGAAATATATTGAGATTTCTTAAAGAGTCTATTATGTTTGCAGGAAACTTTTCATAGAGGATATTATCTTAGGATATTTTAACAGATGGTGCGCGGTGGCGTAGAGGTACAGGCTCTCGTCTACCAATCTCAAGGTTGTGGGTTCGAATCCTACACCCGGCATTTCATCAGCCTATTATTTTTATTAAAATAAAAATAGTTTAGGTACCTAGGTCGACTCAGCCTTAAATGAGTACTTGGGATTCACAATGCTGAGGTAATAATAGGCGGTTGAAGCGTAGTGCTAGCCACATTACCTTCCTTGTATACCGAACGGCTCTAGTATGGCAAGCTGTACCTTGCTACTTTCAAGGCGTTGATACCGAAACTCCGACTACATAGACATGAAATCTGCGTTTTTGGCTGTTTTCTATAAAAGCTTTCTCATTTTCCTCATCTTCTTCTTCCAAACAAAATGCCACCATGGCTAAATCACTGTTGCTAAAATTATTAAACATTTTGCGCACACAACTTCATGCGATGATTGTTGAATCAAGACTGGCGATTGTATCCAGCCGAAGCCCGAAATCGTGAAGGAGTCGGAAGCATGTATGACATGTGTGTACTCACCATTTCCGATCCCACAGCGATCCGCTTCTGGGGTAAAATTGGACCGGAGCCGGATCGGAAACGTGCATGATAGGTGTGTCCCGGCCTTTATCGCACCCACTTGTGATACCTTTGTCCACCACGCCACCGACCCATAGGTTATCATGGGTCTTACCACCCTTGTGTTGAGATAGAGTCATTTTATATAAGTATAACAGTACTTCGTAAAAATATTCTGCAAATGTTTTATCGTTTCTTTTTCATCCGTTTGTAAAGATATTGATTAAACCTTCAGTTATTGTTTTATTTCTTCAATTGATTTGTATGAATCTAGTAGAATTAAGGTGATACGAAAATGTATAAATTCCGTACTATACTGTAACAGTTTTTATTTATCCATAGAAATTTTGTGGTAGTATTGTAGGTAGTAATTAATAAAACTAATAGATTATAGTTGAACAAACATAAAACAATAAACGTTAAACATTCAGACCGGTTTTTTAATTAAATCGAAAGGGCTTCGATTCCTAATTTGCCGAATTAAGGTCGGTGACATTTCGTTGAAATATATGCGAATTGCCATCGAAAAGTAGTCCCGTGCGATCTATACGCTTCCTTTGAAGCACTCCCACCACGAAAAGGTGAACTCTGCCTTTGAGCCGTCGCGTCGCGTCGGCACGACAAAATACGCCTTTACTTGATTAAAGAGTGTTGTATACAAATGAGTTTGCTCAACGAGGCGATACCATTAACATAAAGCAATACAATTACCGGCATCAATTTGAACTTGCTTCGCCGAGTTCCCGGTGGCTTTTAACATTGCTTTATTTCTGCCTTTTCCCTTTTCTGTCGTTTAGCGAGAAACGAATAATGGTGTTGCGGATGAGGAGAAAAAGTTATATGGAAAACGGAGAGGCCCTTTACAGTCCTTTAATTAATCGATATATTGATTTTGATAATGTCGGTCAGTTCCTATTATCTGAATGTTATCTGAGTTTCTAATATAGTCTGTGGCATCGCCGACCTGAACATAGGAAATCCCATATAAATTTTAAAAAATGATCAATAATTTTTCCGTATTTTATTTTACAGGTAAATTCATTTGAAACTTTTAAAGAGCTCCTTAAAATGAAGGAAAAATTGTTCATTTTCAATATGTTCTACGAATTCTTTTTGGAGTCATGAAAGATGACGAAATACTAAATTAACCGAAAAATAATCCGGCTCTGATTGGAATAACAAGCATGTCACCTTCAAATTCAATTTTTTTTTAATTACGACGTTATTGTTACCAAAAAATAAAAAATGAGAGTAATTCGGAATACTGTTGGTAATTTGGAATACTCACTTATTGAAACTATGCATGCATAAACTATTAGTTCTTGTACTGTTGTACTTGTATTTAGTGGACAACAGAATTTGTAATTTTTAAATTTATAGTACAGAGCTCAAATATGTGAACAAGTAATTGTGGCGTGACAAAAACTTTTTTAGTGGAAATTAAATCGTCAATCATTGCCCTGATTTTTGATTTAAATTAACTTTGATTGGGTCTTCAGGTAAGTTAGGTTAGGTTAGGTTATTACTGATGCAAATTTGGAATGTAGAGAATGTAGAATGTTTAGAGGGGAGTTAGTCACCGCGACCTTAAAGATCTATTGTGTGTTCCCCTTTCTTGAGCTATAACGAGTTATAACTCATCATACAGTCTCAAGGCTTTAACAAAAGCCAGTATCTGAGACGGCTCCATAGAGGCCAGCTCTCCATCCTTGACATCAGCTGTACCAAAGTTCATGGCACGAATGGTCGTCGTCTCGGCGCACTCAGTGATGAGGTGTTCTGGTGTTTCCCCATATTCCCCACAGAATCTGCATTCGCCGTTGTTTCTCAGCTTCAGCCTACTGAGGTGTTCGTTAAGGAGACAGTGTCCTGTTAGAAACCGCGTGACAATCCGAAGATTGTTTTTACTTAAATCAAGGAAGCCTTTGATTTTTCTCGGTCGTAGGTTCTGAGGAACTTTTTCGAGTGTCTTAGACCGTTGGAAGACACCCATTCTAAGTTGCGGTTGGAGTCTTCCAGATTCTTCAGCTCCGCTTTCAGCTGGTTTCCGCTTGGAAAACAGAACGGTTCTGGTCCAGTTAGTGGAGTGTTCGCTCCTTTCCGAGCTAGATCATTTGCTTTTTCATTGCCTTCTATCCCTTGGTGAGCAGGCACCCAGAATAGGAGGACTTTATTTTCTTTGCCCAACTTGTTGAGCTTCTCTAGGCATTCTTTGACCAACTTCGAATTGATGGTTACTGAGTTGATCGCGTTTAGTGCTGCATGACTATCGGATAGGATGGCAATTTCCTGTTTTCGATAGTTCCTGTCTAAGATAATTGTACACATCTTTCGATAGCGTAAATTTCTGCCTGAAGGATACTGGGGTAGGTGCCCATCGGTTCGGAGTATTTGGTTTTCGGCCCAAATACTCCTATCCCTGTCCCTGCTTTGGTTTTGGAAGCATCAGTATACCACGTTATGGTATGGTCTTTTATATGCTGAGTAAGCGTGTCTTCCTTCCAATCCTTTTTATTACTCAATACTACAGTGAGGTGTTTCTCAAAGTTGTAAATTCTTGGTATGTCATCCACTGGGAGTTGAAGAAGTGGAATTTTCTTGTTGAGGGTGTTCCAAGCCCCTGACCTAAAAATTCTCCCAGTACTGTTTCCGTCAATGACCATTCTAATCATTGTCGCATTGGCATAACTACCGACAACAATGTGCAGTGGTGTTAGGTCTAAAATGACCTCCATTGCTGTTGTTGGATATGTTCTCATGGCACCTGTGATACAGATACATGCCAGTCTCTGTACTTCGCATAGGTTTTGCCTTGCTGTACGTTGCTCTAGTTTTGTATACCAAGCAACTGCTTCATATGTAATCATGGGTCTTACTATCATGGTATACATCCAGCGCAAAAATTTAGGGGCGCAGCCCCACCTATTTCCCGCCAGTCTTCTGCATATCATGAGAGCCTTTGTGTCTTGCTTGTCCCAGAGAAGTTACCATCCAGGGTTATTCCTAGATATTTCACTTCCCATGATGGCAGTATTTCCTTTCCATCTAGATGGATTCTTTTCAAGTTTTTCAAACTTCGCTTTCTGGTGAATGGCACTACCGCGGTTTTATCTGAGTTAATACTCAGCCCGACAGTCCTGCACCATCTCTCAGTGATGCGGAGTCCTCTTTGGATAATATCACACAGGGTGCTTTCATGTTTCCCCTGTGCAATCATGACTAGATCATCTGCATACCCTATGCAGTGTATTCCCGCTAGAGTTAATTCTTCCAGTAGTTCATCCACTACCAAGCTCCACAGTAGGGGGAATGTCACTCCACCTTGTGGAGTTCCTTGCGTTGTTTTAACAGCTACAGTTTTGGTACCTATCTCAGCTTCTGCTGTTCGTGTTGAGAGCATTTCCCAAAACCAGCGAATTATCGTATTGTTCACCCCTCTTCTTTCAAGAGATCGCTTGACCACCTTGTAGGTATATTGTCAAACGCCCCTGCAATGTCCAAGAAGGCACAAAGTGCTGTTTCTTTGCTATCCAGGCTTGCCTGTATTAGCTCAGTTAACTGGTACAGAGCAGTTTCTGTGGATCTGTCCGCTCTATATGCATGCTGACTATCGTGCAGTGGTTTAACCTTTAGATGATTTACTCTAATATGGTTGTCCACTAAATGATTTGGGGATTTTTTAGCCCAGTCAGTTTTGCCTATTTTGGGTATGAAAATTACTTTCGCTCTTCTCCAGATGGTTGGTATATATCCCATTGCTAAGCTGCTTCTTGTAATGTTTAATAGATGGTGTGTAGCTAAATAGCTACACCTGAGCAGCACAACAAATAGCAGCACTACCTGACCCTTCTTTAGAAGGGCAGGAAAAATCCCATCTATTCCTGCTGTTATATCAGGCTGAAAGGTGTCAATAGCCCATTTCAGTTTTTCTTCTGTTATTACTAGCTTCGCCATCTCCCAGTCTTCCCTGTGAGGATTGTGGGGTTCGGTCGAAGCTGCTTGCGTATCAATAGATATGCTACCTGGAAAGTGTGTATGAAGTAGGAGGTTAGCTCTCTCTTCATCTCCTTCCGTGTAGCTTCCGTCAGGTTTCTTAAGTGCCATGTTGGGGATGGGCCCACTCTTAGTCATAGCTTTGTGTAGTCTAGCTGCATAAGTAGTTGAAGTGATGTTTTCGCAAAAGGATCTGAAGTCAGACCGTTTTGCCCTTCTAATCTCCTTATTATACTCAGTTAATTTCTCGGTGTAGAGCTGCCATTCGCCTCTGTGTTTGGCTCTGTTGAAGAGTCATCAACAGGAACAGTTTTATTAAAGACAGTAGATATGAAAAAATGAATAATATAATAAGGATCATGGAGAAATAATAAATGAAAATAAATCAAATATTCTCTTATAAGTGGAAGATGAAAAACAACTAGGTACCGGAATACTTGGAGAAATAGTCGAAAAACATATCACCACTGCTTGGCGAATTTTGCAGAAGCATCATTTTGTGCCACTTAGATATTCCGAACACCAAGAATTATTGGATGGGAGTGAAGAACGTAGGGCAAATTTTCTCCATATTATATTTAACAGCTACTTAATTTTGCGAAATATTTAGTGTTTAATTAATACTTTTCTTTTGAAGGAATGTGTTTTTATACGAAATATATTGAGATTTTTTAAAGAGTCTATTATGTTTGCAGGAAACTTTTCATAGAGGATATTATCTTAGGATATTTTAACAGATGGTGCCCGGTGGCGTAGACGTACAGGCTCTCGTCTACCAATCTCAAGGTTGTGGGTTCGAATCCTACACCCGGCCTCATCCACATCAGCCTACTATTTTTATTAAAATAAAAATAGTTTAGGTACCTAGGTCGACTCAGCCTTAAATGAGTACTTGGGATTCACAATGCTGAGGTAATAATAGGCGGTTGAAGCGTAGTGCTAGCCACATTACCTTCCTTGTATACCGAACGGCTCTAGTATGGCAAGCTGTACCTTGCTACTTTCAAGGCGTTGAACGATATATACGGGAGCTATTATTATTATATTTTAACAGATCTCTGTAGAAGAAAATCATTATAGATTTTATATACA
This sequence comes from Sitophilus oryzae, assembly GCF_002938485.1. NCBI lineage: Eukaryota > Metazoa > Arthropoda > Insecta > Coleoptera > Curculionidae > Sitophilus > Sitophilus oryzae. Next base: position 560,685 of record NW_022145960.1, on the reverse strand, counting down.
AACTAAATAGATTTGTCATATTGTGACATAACTTTTGATTGTTAAGTTTCAAATAAATTTTTCTCTAAATTAAAATGGGAAAAAATTATTCGTCATTTTTAAAATTTATATGGGATTTCCCATATTCATGTCCACGATGCAACACACAGTATGATGAAGGACTTGATTGTTTAGCTGGTTTGTCGTAAGCTTCTGAAAGTCCTACACTTAGGTTTTTGTATATTTCTGCAGAAAGGCAACTTTATTTTTATACTACTTTTTCTGGGTAGTAGTATTTATATTTGTCTCGCAGAGTTTTTGTTGGCCTTTAACATTGCTTTATTCGTGTTTTTCCTTTTTTCCGTTGACCAACTAAAAACGAATAACGATGTTGCGGAGGAGAATGAAAAAAGTTATTAATGGAAAACGGAAGGACCTTTTCCAATTCGTTTTATTAGTCGATATATTGATTTTGAACATCTCGGGTCAGTTAGTATTTGTTTGTTATCTGCAGTAGTTGATATAGGACTTTTTTTCTCGTAGGTTTCTGATCATTCTTTAGTTCTATTTTTATGTCTCTTGTCTGATGAGTGACTTTTACCCTTCATTTTGGAAAAGAATAATTTATGTTATATAAGCCGTTTGTTTTTTCTTCAGTCATGCAGTATACAGGGTGGTCCGAACTGTATTCCGGAAACTTCAGCAGCATATTCTGCAGATAAAAATAAGTAAAAAAGTTCGTATAAATCAAACATAAAGCAATACAATTACCGGCATCAATTTGAACTTGCTTCGCCGAGTTCCCGGTGGCTTTTAACATTGCTTTATTTCTGCCTTTTCCCTTTTCTGTCGTTTAGCGAGAAACGAATAATGGTGTTGCGGATGAGGAGAAAAAAGTTATATGGAAAACGGAGAGGCCCTTTACAGTCCTTTAATTAATCGATATATTGATTTTGATAATGTCGGTCAGTTCCTATTATCTGAATGTTATCTGAGTTTCTAATATAGTCTGTGGCATCGCCGACCTGAACATAGGAAATCCCATATAAATTTTAAAAATGATCAATAATTTTTCCGTATTTTATTTTACAGGTAAATTCATTTGAAACTTTTTAAAGAGCTCCTTAAAATGAAGGAAAAATTGTTCATTTTCAATATGTTCTACGAATTCTTTTTGGAGTCATGAAAGATGACGAAATACTAAATTAACCGAAAAATAATCCGGCTCTGATTGGAATAACAAGCATGTCACCTTCAAATTCAATTTTTTTTAATTACGACGTTATTGTTACCAAAAATAAAAAAATGAGAGTAATTCGGAATACTGTTGGTAATTTGGAATACTCACTTATTGAAACTATGCATGCATAAACTATTAGTTCTTGTACTGTTGTACTTGTATTTAGTGGACAACAGAATTTGTAATTTTTTAAATTTATAGTACAGAGCTCAAATATGTGAACAAGTAATTGTGGCGTGACAAAAACTTTTTAGTGGAAATTAAATCGTCAATCATTGCCCTGATTTTTGATTTAAATTAACTTTGATTGGGTCTTCAGGTAAGTTAGGTTAGGTTAGGTTATTACTGATGCAAATTTGGAATGTAGAGAATGTAGAATGTTTAGGAGGGGAGTTAGTCACCGCGACCTTACAGATCTATCGTGTTTTCCCCTTTCTTGAGTTATAACGAGTTATAACGAGTTATAACTCATCATACAGTCTCAAGGCTTTAACAAAAGCCAGTATCCAAGCCAGGACGGCTCCACAGAGGCCAGCTCTCCATCCTTGACATCAGCCGTACCAAAGTTCATGGCACGAATGGTCGTCGTCTCGGCGCACTCAGTGATGAGGTGTTCTGGTGTTTCCCCAAATTCCCCACAGAATCTGCAATAAAATGAAACTTCTACACCCTGTATCTCTGAAACTAAGCATTTTAGGACGTACATTTTTTACTTATTTTTATCTGCAGAATATGCTGCCGAAGTTTCCGGAATACAGTTCGGACGACCCTGTATATGTATATCATAAAACCTTAGGAGAGCTTTCAGACCAAAACATGTTACGTACGACTTACAGACTGGAAGCTAAGAATAAGCCATGCGCAACTATCGCATTGTCGCTCCCAATTCTATATACTCACACTTTAAAGCTCTTTAAAATAAGTAGATCAGTCTCTGCTTTCAGACAGTATTACGTAGCATGCAACTTCAATATTTTAAAGTCAACCGTGATAAAAATCAATGCAGTTCACTATATCTTAAAATGACTTTAAGTTGTATAAAAAAGCTCCATTTCAGATTTTCCATTGGAAATGTTCACTCCAATTTTATTAACACACGAGTGATTCAAATATATTTTTACAATACTATACAGGGTGGCGCACCTCATTCGCCTCGGTTGATTATACGAAAACGGAAAGATGTAGAAACAAAATATTTTATGGGTATATGTGGGGAAGCAATGTGCACAATTTAAAATTATTTTGAAACATACAGGGTGTCTCAGAACTAAGATCCATACCAAAGTTATATTTTTTCTTATGGAACACCCGGTATTTTATTTCATTTTTGGATTTTTGGGCCCAAAAAAGGCATTTATTATAAGGGTTAAATATTTTTAAAAACTTTGGTTTTTGAGATATTTAAAGATATTTAAATATGCACTCTACAAAACAATTGATTATTAACACCCTGTACATTACTTTTCAGAATTCATTCTTGTACTGAGTTTAAAGTAGTAGTGGGAACTATCGAATGAATACTATCGAAACATTCGATAGTTGCAATTCATTCGAATAATTCGATAGTAAGAAAACATTCGTTGAAAACTATTCGAATAAAAATTATCGAATAGATCCGTCATCTGCCTTGAAATATTGTATTCTAGTAATTCGGCAGCAAAAACCATTCATTTATAAAATTAATTCATTTATGAAATTCATTTATTCGTCAGGATCGATTATAATAAAATATTAACTGAATTTTAGTTGTCGCCCGGCGACGTAGGTTTCTTTCCAAGAAACCCGACAGCGGTCGGTGGCAATGCTATGAAAGAAGCCGGCATCTTGATTTTTTGCGGAGTCAGATATAGATAAGGACACATTATTTTTTTTTATTGAGGTGCTAGTATTTACACAGAAAATACATTATGAAAGGCGCTGTTGCCATATTTTGGTATTAGTTGATATTAGGAAAGAATATTATTGTTTGGCTTTAGTTAGTTAGGGTTAGTATGTCTATATATTCTGCATTTTTTTTATTAATATTCTGTTGTTACACTGCAATAATACTTGTTATTTTGGATGTAGGAAAATGATTTTTAATGTTTTTTAAGCAAAGACTGGTTTAATAAATAATAATAACAGTAATAATTTGTTATACCTATTAACAACAAAATTTAAAATCATTTAATATAAATATTTTTTTTTAAGTAGTAGCAAAATATAAACAACAAATTAGATGTCAAAATTATTTATATTAGATCCTATTTAAAAATAATATAGTCTCTAAATTTTTTGTGTGGCAACGTTGGTTTATTAAATAATAATAATAACAGAACTAATTTGTTATATTAACAACAAATTTTAAAATCATGAAATATAAACATTTATTAATTTTCTAAGCATGCAGTGTAATGGAAGGAAAATATAAATAAAAAATTAGAAATCAAAGTTATTTATATTAGGTGCTTTATATTACTATTTAAAAATTATATTTACTTTTACTGGCATTTACTTTAAAAAATAAATGAAATATTTCTTCGCAAAAAACTACATGTAAGAGAATTAGCATAAACAAAATACAAACATCGTTAACTTTTTTTTTAAATTGGCACGTGTAAAACTTTCATTTTAATTTTCTCACCCCATAGTTTGAGTTCGATAACCCCATTTACTTAACCACATTACTTAAATATGATTATTAAGTTCAATCATAGATTTAGTAAGAATTCTTTATAATGTCTTTGAGTTCAACTAATTCATATTATTAAAACATCTAAAATACAAATATGTATTTTTAAAATTAATTGTAAGTTCATCTTATCTCTCTTAAAAATTGCTACTTCTCAAAATTTCCCATTAAAAATAGCCATATACCATATAAAATTAAATAATTGAAAGATCGGACTACGGAAAACCACACAAATTTTCGGAAAAATTTTGACCACCTGCACATGCACACAATCGTCAATAAATAAAATTAAAAAGTAACTACTATTTTAGTATTTTAACTATTTTAATAAACGCAAAAATAGCACAGTATTTATACGGCGAAGTTATAAAAATTTGGAAGAACTAATAATGCACTGACGCATACAAAAATCAAACGAATACTAAATTTCATTTTTCATTTATCAAAAGCATTCGATAGTCGTGGCCATAGACAAACTAACAAAAGCAAGACGCGTCAACGCTGTACTGCAAAACGGTAACAAGTTTGATAAGAGTTTATTACCGCGCTTGCGTCAACTGGCCTTTTAGACGAGGACGGTTTACTTATGGATTGTGTATTTTGTAGTAGCCTTTTAGACAAGGATGTTTAATTAAAAAGCGTTTATTAAATTCAAATAAATTTATTTCCATCGGTAAAATAAACAATAATTTCTGGACATAACAGATATAAAAACAAAAGTTAAATAAACGAAAACGTATTCCTGATGATGATAAAGATGATAAAAAAACAACAGTTATGGTAAACGAAATAAAAGCATTATTCTTCAAAAGGTACAAAAAAATAATTATGTATAATATAATATTAATAATAGGAACAACAAGAAACATCTTAAAAATATACAACTTTTTCAAATATAAAACAAAACATAAACTTCACATTTTCACAAAGAATTTTGCAAAAATATTAACATTTCGAGTCTATTATAAAATATAAAGCACGAAAATTCAAATCATAAAAAGATTAAAAAGATGAAGATTCTTATAACTTACAGTCAACTTGTAGGACCTTCGTTTTGTCTACGTTAGCGATGTAATCTAAATAATATGTATAATCACAGTAATTATTATGTTCTTCATAAATGTAAAATGTATTAAATTATTTGTTTTCGTTTTGTACGCTAATAAAATAATAGTAATAACCAAACAAAACACAAAATCAGGAATTCAACAGTTCGTTCAAGGATGGTTCAAGGCAAAAACGTTTTTCGTTTTATTTAGGTTAGGTTTGACGAGTGCGACTGCGCGATGATTTCTGACTCAACTGGCCAGCGCAAAAACAATAATTCGACTTCCTCAATCCTTTGAAAAGTCTTGCTTTTGTTAGTTTGTCTATGGTCGTGGCTCAACGATAACCATTTAGTCGCACGGCGAGGTTGTCACATATGCTTTAGTATACAAATGAATAAATGATTTTATTCGAATAAAACCATTCGATAGTTGAAATCATTCATTCATAACCATTCGATAGTCTAATTCATTCGATAGTTCCCATCGCTAGTTTAAAGGTAAAGAAATAAACTTCATCTAAAAATGTCATTCCTTCCTTAAATTTATACAGGGGTACCAAAAATTGGTGATCTATTTTAAGGATTTATTTTACATAAAAACTTTGTTATTTCAAATGCAACACCCTATATTTTTTTAAATAAATCGAAGCAGATTCAAATTCTCTTTCAAACTATATTAGAGTTTCCTATACCTATCTATCTCAGATTTTGAATAAAAAGCGATTTTTAAATCAAATGGCAATCAAGATGGCTGGTATCGCCATGGCAATTTTCTAGTGACAGTTAATAACTATCTTCAAAATCGACATTAATTTATAAACATTATTATTCTTTATTTTATGAAGAAAAATAAAGCCGTATCTGCTGGCGGAACGAATGGATGTTACTAGTGATTTTATTTTGTGAGGAAAATTATTTCTTAGCCTCAAGAGCTTATGCTCAAAGATATCCAAATAGAAATCTTCCTGATAAGTGTTCCTTTTTGAAAAACAACTTCTCCTATTTCCTATTTCACAGAGTTGGTAGTGTAGTTTATAAAATAAACCTATTAGGCAGAAACCTGTCGTTGGAAGTGAAGAAATTGAATTTGCCGTAATTGGCTCTTTTATAGAAAATCCATATATCTACAAGTTATCGTAAAATAAAACAAAGAACTACTTCTTCGTTTTTCTTGACAGAATAATAAATACATATTAATAAATATTATTTATTAAACTATTGTAGGTAAATTAAATAAAAGTAAACTGGTATAAATTTAAATAAAGTCCATAAACTAATTTTGATTTTAAAAATAGTTACTAACTGTCACTAGAAAATTGCCATGGCGATACCAGCCATCTTGATTGCCATTTTATTTAAAAATCGCTTTTTATTCAAAATCTGGGATAGATAGGTATAGGATACCCTAATATAGTTTGAAAGAGCATTTGAATCTGCTTCGATTTGTTTAAAAAAACGGGGTGTTGCATTTGAAATAACAAAGTTTTTATGTAAAATAAATCCTTAAAATAGATCACCAATTTTTGGTACCCCTGTATAAATTTAAGGAAGGAATGACATTTTTTAGAGACGTTTATTTCTTTACCTCTAAACTCAGCACAAGAATTAATTCTGAAAAGTAATGTACAGGGTGTTAATAATCAAATCTTTTGTAGCGTGCATATTTAAATGTCTTTAAATATCTCAAAAACCAAAGATTTTAAACATATTTAACCCTTATAACAAATGCCTTTTTTTGGGCCCAAGAATCCGAAAATAAAATAATATACCGGGTGTTCCATAAGAAAAATATAACTTTGGTATGGATCTTAGTTCTGAGACACCCTGTATGTTTCAAAATAATTTTAAATTGTGCACATTGCCTCCCCACATATACACATAAAATATTTTGTTTCTACATCTTTCCGTTTTCGTATAATCAACCGAGGCGAATGAGGTGCGCCACCCTGTATATACTGTATTATTTTACAAAATACACTTTCCATAAAATTATCATTCCAAAAATACCATAATATCATAATCTTTATCGAATCAGAAATTTTATTTCACTTTTTATTATTTTAAAAATACTCGGTATATACCATCGCATTATGATATTTTTAGAACGGAAATTTAAAGCATACTTTAGGGCAGTGATTCCCAAAGTGGTCCAGGTGGACCCCCAGGGGTCCACGGGAGACTTGCTGGGGGTCTACGTAGGCGTGAACAAAAAATGGGGGTCCATAAGATGTTAATGGGGGTCCACGAAAATTTATCTGCTTTTGATAGTAAAGAGCAAAAATGTAAGCATAGTTTTTATAAGGGCCTACTACATTGTTTTAAGTACCTATCTAAGCAGATAATATTTTAATAAGGCAAGCGACTGTTACTTGTCCAAACTTGCGTATTCGATATTACGTACAATTTCGTGTACAGACTTGCAAAGCGCTATCCGCCCGACAATGCTTAATGCTTGTTCAGACATGAACTTGATCACCACTATAAATACTTGATGCCAAAGGCAAACGCATTCATTTGTTTCGGAATTTCGAAAAAAAAGGCGGAATTTGGAAAAAAAGTTGTGAGAAAATTTATATCTGTGTTTGCTAGTGCCGGAGAAAAGTAAGTAACCTACCTTTTTTTTTGTTATTTATAGTACTTAAGTATTTTGTTTACGTGTACTAGTCGGTTGATCACAACGGCCTGTATAGATAGGTAACTTAGTAACTTACAGATATTTTAATTGTCTCTCTTTCGATTTGAAGACAAACACAGCACGTTTTATTCAATTGTTTTTTCACGAGAGAAACACTGCCTCTCTAAAAAGGCCGAATAAGCAATATTGCAGAGCAATTAATTTTGTAATTTTTCTTGCAAATAACTACTAATTTTATAAAACAGTAATTTCATAATCATTTTAAATTGGTTTTGAAGTAACTATTTTATCAAAACTATTCCTTTTCGGAAAGAGCGAGTGGTGCGCGGGCGACGGGAAAAAGGGCGGGGCTTGGACTTCGATGCCAGTTTGTCGTTTTAACAATGAAGCCGCAGACAAAAAAATACGCAAATACACGGGCGCGTGAACTCATTGATTTAATAAAATGTTAGTTATCGTTTTTATGGACAATTTTGGGATTTCGACTTTTATTTTTTCCTACACAAATATGATCAGTATTCGATACTGAGTACACCAATTTTATTTATACTATTAAAAATTAGTGGTAAATTATGTGCTTTAAAATTGATACCGTTTGTGAAAACGTCTGTATTTGTCTCAGCGGTTTATTAGTTGGTCCCTTTACAAGCCGTAATTCTATTTCCGCGTGCTGACAAAGGCTGCGGTGTGATACCTATATTCAGAAAAAAAACTTGGTTACTAAAACTTTTTTTTACAGGTAAGGTAACTGACACGAAACATGGCTACAGCAAAGAAAAAATGTCGACAATATAGTATCGATTATTTGAAATATGGTTTTGTTCCATCAGAGGCAGACAAACAATTGCCCATGTGCCTATTATGCAACAAAGTTTTGAGCAATGACTCTATGAAACCATCAAAGCTCGAAGATCATCTAAAAAGGTGTCATACTGATAAAATAGGTAAAGATTTAAAATATTTTCAAACATTGAAAGAAAAATATGGAAAGAGACCCACCATGCACAGTATGTTCGCTTCAACATCTCAAAGTAACGATGATGGCTTGCGGGCATCTTACAATATCTCATTACTTATAGCAAAATCTGGAAAACCGCACACTATCGGAGAACAATTAATTTTACCCGCTGTTGAAGAGGTTTTAAAAACTGTTTTGCACAAATCTCCATTTGACGTACTAAAAAGAATTCCATTAAGTAACAATACTGTACAAAGACGCATTGATGAAATGAGCTCTGATATCGAAAGCTTTTTGTGCAATCATCTGCAAAAAACTCATTTTTCTATACAACTGGACGAGTCAACGTTACCCAGTAATGAAGCATTACTATTGGCATATGTCCGATTTATTGTTGAGGAAGAAATTCACGAAGAATTGCTATTTGCCAGAACTTTGGAGACTGACACTAAAGGCGAATCAATATTTAATGTCCTGAGTAATTTTTTTACGGAAAAATCGATCCCATTTACAAACATTATTTCAGTGGCAACAGACGGAGCTCCTGCAATGGTCGGGCGATATCGTGGGTTTATAAGTCATCTCAAAAGAATTATACCAGGACTTACAGCTATTCATTGCGTAATCCACCGACAACATCTTGTGGCAAAACATTTAAGTGACAGGTTGAACCAATCTCTTCATTTTGTAATAAAAGCTGTCAACAAAATCAGAAGCAATGCATTGAATACGCGTTTATTTGCTCAATTGTGCGACGAAAATGATGAAGACTTCCAACGACTGCTCTTACATACTGAAGTACGCTGGTTGTCGAAAGGTGCATGCTTAACGAGATTTTACTCTGTTTTCGATTCCATATTAGAGTTCTTAGAAAGTAGAGATCCAGATTTAAAAGAAAACTTGATCAAATTCAAAGCAGACATTGCGTATTTGACAGATTTGTTTAAAAAATTTAATGATATTAACTTGCAGTTACAAGGGGACAGCCTGAATTTAATAAAAACAAAGGGGATAATTTCGGCTTTTCTTGGGAAATTGAAATTTATGAAGCAAAACATTAGTCGGCGCGAATTCTCTCAATTTCCAAACTTGTCGCAGGTAGAATGTATTGATGAGGATATCCATACCTACAGTCAACATTTAAGTGCTCTGCATGATGACTTCAAAACCAGGTTTGAAGATATACTGACGATGGATATACCACCATGGATCATAAATCCATTTGATGAAACGGAAGTGGCCAATGTTGTATTACAAGAGGAGCTGCTCGAGCTAAGCACTAATGAGGAGCTGAAGGTGAAATTTAGAAAAGGCTACCCAACATTTTGGCTGCAAGCAGAAATACCCGAAAAATATCCTGGACTGTGGGAAATCGCAAGGAAATTTTTAATAGCTTTTCCCTCGTCATACCTTGTCGAAAGGAGTTTTAGTGCCGTTACAAACCTCTTAACAAAAAAAAAGGAGCAAATTAAACATCACAGAGCAGGGGGATTTGCGGTTGTTGCTCACAAAAATAAAGCCAAACATTGATCGTTTGCTGACACTCCATCAGATACATCCTTCCCATTAATTAAAATTATGACCTGAACCTATATTACCTTAATATTTTTTCTTGTAATTCTATTCTTTTAATAAATAAAGTGATATAAAATGTACCATTTTTCGTTTTTATTTTACATATCGGAATATAGGGACAGAACTCAGAAGTGACACAATTTTTATTTTTTGGCGACTTTAAGAATGTGGTAGAAATGTAGCAGCAGGGGGTCCACCGAAACCAGTAAAATTTTGAAAGTGGTCCACGAGAAAAATAAGTTTGGGAACTACTGCTTTAGGGTAAAAATGTACTTCGTCCTATATAAATTTATCTCTGAATAATATTTTTAAAATGTGAACTATGAGGAATTGCCTGTGTATTTTTCAAAAAAGTGTAGCGAAAATCCCTCATACCTGATGTAGGACTTTTTCTCGACACTAGGTCACCCATAGGTCACCCTTTAAATATAACTACCTAAAAAGATTTCAAGAAAAATTGTGTTTACGAAAGACGGTAATATAGAAGGTTTCTGTTGTTAAAATGTATTTACTTTTTCGTATCTAAAAAGATGCTGTTTTGTTGGCAAAGAATCAAGAGTTTCAAGTAAAAATACAGACAGTGGAATTGTTTTTCTTTTGTAACGAGATACAATCGATATTTTAACGTCATGCCCAGTGCTTCACTGGTAGATATTTTTAATGTAAAAATTAGAAAAAGTATGAGCAAAAATGTGTTTTTAAAATGCTGTCATTATAATAATTGATTTTTATACTAAGGGCTGGCAAAGGTTAGTCTTGGGTCGAGATTTCCGTATGTTAGAAGAGTACAGGGTGGGTCAAATTCGACGCTTTTAAATGGAAACACCCTTTTCTATAGGAGATAGACAAAAACTAATATCGGTGTCTGGAGCTCAATTTTTGTAAAAAACATGATGGTGAAAACCGCATATCGATATCTGTTACCGTTTCGGAGTTACGGGGTGTTTTTCAAAAATATGCATTTTTATCAAATCTCGGAAAATTTTGTATTTTTATGAAAACATTTCCAAAGCACCTTTTTACGTAGAATTTAACGATTTAAGTATAATTTTTTTAAAATTAATAATTTAACAATTTTCAACAGAAAATTTGATTCTTTATATGAGACACCCTGTATATTTTTAATTTATTGGAAATAATTTAAAATTACCTTTCCAAAAATATAACACACTTGATATTTTGCTCGATTCCTCTTCGAGATATATAGAGTATATAAAAATTCGCCCGCTTTAAATAAGTAGGCTTTGAACGGCACCGGCTGTAATGCAAAAAAAATTCTAGCTGTGAGCATCAATTAAAACGAAAATAATATTTGCTATGAGAGATGCAGAATTTTATAACAATTTAAAATATATTTAACCAACATCAACACATTTAAACTATATCTAATAACAATAAAAATAAATAGCAAACTAAGACATGAGATTTTGCTACAAGTGTTCGACCTATCGACCGTCTTCTGTTATGGACAAACGGGGCAGTTTTTGAACATTTCTCGCGGAATTCATTAACTCAGAGGGGGTGAAAGATACCCTCTCATAACTGCTAAGTATTTCTAATCCTTGTCTAGATTATACGGAAGAATAAGGAACCTTTATTCTTCCGCAAATATATCCATAGGATTAGATCCATGGGCACTAAGTCAGGCGGCCTCGATGGCCAACGCCTGGGATCTTGATTAGCTATTCAATTATTCTTGAAATTGGCTGCAAAAATTTGCTGATAACTTCAGCGTTCAGAGGCGGTGCGTCGTCTTGCTGGAAAAATATGTTTTCGAGTTCCATTAAGGGAATATCATCAATAAGGGGTCCAAAGCCTACTAGTTAAAAAGTGGCGAACTTTTAAAAAATTCTGTATTTCGAAGGGATTATAACAAAATATGAAGTGTACTATATTTTTTGGAAAGGTAATTTTAAATTCTTTTCAGTTAATTAAAAATATAGAGGGTGTCCCAAATTAAAAATCAATTTTTCTGTTGATAACTCTTAAATTATTAATTTTAAAAATATTATACTTAAACCATTAAATTCTACGTAAAAAGGTGCTTTGGATGTTTTCATGGAAATACAAAATTTTCCATAGCAAAAAAGTTACAGCGATTTGTTAAAAATGCACATTTTTGAAAAACACCCCGAAACGGTAACAGATATTGATGTGCGGTTTTCACCATCATGTTTTTGATAAAAATTGAGCTCCAGACACCGATATTAGTTTTCGCCTATCTCCAATAGAAAATGGTGTTTCCATTTAAAAGCGTCGAATTTGACCCACCCTGTACAATGCGTTTTATAATGTACCGAACAGAGACAACTATAAGCACGTTGCCAAACGCATGATATAAACCGAGAAACTGCACATATTGCTAAGAGACGTGAAAGGGGATATAGCATTTGTTGCAGAGCGGTCGACCCAATCAGTACCTCTGTCAGTACTTAAAGTTCTAGGTAAAGGTGTACATCATGCGTTCAGCTTCACGAATTAATTACGCCTCGTGATACTTTATTTGTTTATTAACGAGTCGTTGTAATTTTCCCTATATCTTGAAAATTTTTAAGTGCGAGTTAGAAACACTTGCATTTTTGGTAATAATTAGTGGAATTGAGTTGGTGTTCGACAGTGGTTGCGTTATTAGAATTCTGAATTCAAAAATCGATATCTCAAAATCTATTAGAAATAAATTGATTGTAGTTTTTTCAAACACATTCTTAATATTTCTGCTATATTTTCTTCGCAGACAATATGTGAAAATCTTTATAAATAAAAAAGTTACACGATTGCTGAAAATTGCTATGCACTAAAAAAAATTACTAAAAAGAGTAAATGGATGGGTTGTTTAAAATTTTTGAATGGAAAAAACAACCTTATCAAATTTTTCTTATTTAAACATATTGTAAAAGATCCGATCTTCAAAATAAAACAAAAGTTTCAATATCTAAAGTGGTTCTTAAGTTATGGCGTGTTATGTGTTAAAAAGTTAAGTTTTTAAATTATCGCGATTACTGACGTTTTCTCGTTATAAAAAAATGGACACCCTAACGATATCCTTATAATTCGATTTCAGATGCTCAGAAACATATCTAATGATTTTATCTAGCTATCTTTTCGAAAAAAAGTTTAAAAATAAGCGGTGTGCGATCTTGATTTTACTTTACTTGATAGGGAAAGGCGTACCGGCAACGCCGCAACAGCACGCCGTCGCATTTCTCTCACTCCAACTTAATAAGATCCCTATGCGATTTACTTCCACACATGTAAATACCGACCCAAAAGCAAGAGTTGCCAGCACGGTACCGGCGGTCGTATTTGAAGCTATCTTTATTATTCTTTTATACCACTATCACATTCAACAATTTATACAGGATGTTTAAAAAAACATATGCCATCTCTAGTGATTCGAACGAAATGAAATTTTGAGGATTAAAGTTACTATAAGTGCTAAATGTTTTAATGCTAAGAAAGTAAAATAAAAACACTAAATCACCACAATACACCAAAACACTTTTACTTTTACAATGGACACGCGTTTCGCTAACCATGTTAGCATCATCAGCAGATGATTATAAACTAAAGTACAATCTACAAGTTGAGCGTTTATATACTCGCCCAGTGGGCACCGAGTAGGCGTGGCAAAATCTAACCAACCGAGTCAGAGCCCACTGAGCGTAACAGTTAGATTTCCGCCACTAGAGTAGTAGGAACAACGAACTTGAAGGAATTGGACCGTTGACTCTGTTCATACTATCTTTACATTTACTTTACAACTAAAAAAGTGTCAGGGCAACGGCCCAGCTACGTCGAAACGCCGATTCCCATTAGAACACCGAAGTTAAGCGACGTAAGGCGATACTAGTGGATGGACGGGTGACCGGTTCGAAACTCTGTATCGTGCTGTAGTCCAAAAAAAAGGCAAAAGTTTAAAATCTATTGACACACACTGCCCATTCGCGCCGCCGCCGCCGGTTCGAGGCCTGATGAAATCGGATATCTCGTGAGTAAGATTCGATTTAGACACTTGCCAAGTTGGTAGGCCATTGACCATGATATGGCCGAGGACCGCGGTTCGGATTCCGCGTAAACAAAGTAGGTCCCATCCAGATTACCCTTGGCAGCAAACAGGTGACGTTAACTGAAATCTTTACTTTACTTTTTAAAAAAGTGTCGATAAATTCATCAGGGACGTGCATATGGGTTATCACTGGAATATTTTTCAAAAAAAAACATATGCACCACTGACTTTTTTCTTTTGATGTCAAAATTGTGTAGGCCGTTTATTGTCAATAAAAGTTATCTCTTGATATTTTGTTAAATTCGGCCTCTTTGATGAGATAAACGCAATTTTATTAATCACAATTAATAAAATGAACATAAAAATAAAATTAATAAATGATATATTTTACCCAATTTATTATTAAATATTATTACTATTAGCTATTATTACTATTAGTCGAACCTACAACAATTTCAAATAAAAATTATGGTATTTAAGATAACGACAAAAAAACCTAATTTTAAAAATTTTCACATCCTGTAACTCTAAAACTATGCATTTCCATACCCATGTTTATAGGAACTTTTTTTCATATTTTTTGATGAGGAATCAATGAGCACTTATTTAAAACTTTCCCAAGTTAATGCTATTAAAATTTTTAATCTACGACAATGTCTCTCATTATGACACATTTAACATTGTCATTTGGATGTCATTATGGCTTTCATAATAACACTAGTACTATTATGAATCATAATAACACGCAAATTTTAAAATAAGAAACAAGCAAAAAAAGATACCCCCTAAATACGTTTATTTATTGATATCTGTATTTTTCTTCACTGATATAACTGAACGTAGCATGGAATAATATACCCAAAGTGATGAAGCCTTCCTATGTTTTGAAAGATGTTCAAAATATGCCAGGAGAACCTTTTCGTTACTACTATTCTTGATTCCTTTCCCTTTACACCAATCTGCAAGTTTTACATAGGCTTGCTCGTACGTTTGTCTTGATTTTTCGGGAAGTAGGGAATCGACAACGTTTTGCGCAATGCCTTCAATATCCGAAGGGACACTTTCAGAATCAGAATCACCCATATTAATATTATTTTTTGCTTTTTGCTAAAACTGAACGTTTAACACAAAATTGAACATCAATAATTGAGTTGTCAAAGTCAAAATGGAAACAATCAACAAGCACGGTTACCACGGCGTCGACTAATATGGGCACCTGATAATTTTGAATTTTAATTTTTATGAGGATATCTCTGATATTTTAAATTAAATCAAATCTCTTTGGATCGTCCTTCGTGTCGCGTCGTAGATTAAATTTTGAATGATACACGTTCGATACGAACTTTTTAATGAAACTTGTGTAATTAAGCAAAAGCTTAACGTTACACGCGTTTCATTATGATGTTCGTATCGAACTTGTATCATTAATAACTATTAAAGGTTGCTATTAGACTTGGATCAAGGCAAATTAAAAAAATTGCGTTTATCTCTTCAAGGAGGCTGAAATCCACAAAATATCTAATAAAAATAATTAAACTTTTAATCTGCCTTAAATTGCTTACACAATTTCGCTAACAAGATAAAAAAAAGTCAGTGGCGTACATGATTTTTTTTAAAAATATTCCAGTGATAACCCATATGCACATCCCTGGTGTATATGGAGCATAGACTTAAAATAAAATATAGACTACACTATTTACATCTCAACGCGGACAAACAATATTTTTTGTACACATGTTTACTTCTGGGTACAGTCGACCGAGCCTTCCTCATCCAGCCGATGTTGTCACGTCTTTAATATTATCAATATTTTTTTTCTTGTTATACACATATATTGAGATATTAATACTACAGTTTAATAAAGTAGGTTTTAATATTCCATAGATGTATTAAATAGTCCTTATACTACTAAATTATAAGTCGGATACTGTTTAAAAAGGATAAGTTCTTTACAATATGACAACACCGATTAGAGGCGAGGGAGCCTATTCATTCATTTATTACCTTGTAGTACGTGTCGCACGTGTGCGGTAAAGCTTTGTTGCCGCTATCTCCCCGGCTGTATTAACGCATTTTCTTAGCTTGTAGTGCTTAAGTGTTTATTTTATTGACTTTTTCTGTTCAAGAACTATAAAATATGGTTCGCCAGTGCCAAATTTGCAAGAAATTTGACTTAAATAATCCATTTAAGTCTTGAAACGACTTTTGACCGTAGGCAACTCTCAATTTACCCATTGGGAGTCAGTGGCGTTGTTGTAGAAAGGCGCTTATTTAGATAATATTTTAGTAAAATGTAAAATCTGAATTTTTTCTCTTATATTACATTATTTACTTACTTACATTGTAACAAAATCATAATTATAACCCTGTTAATAATTAATAATGTTTTTATTAAAAATATATTCCGGTTTATTCTAAAATTATCTTCAGAATCTAAAATAACATACAAGAATTTTAATATGATATTACATTATGAGACAATATTTTTTAATATACCGGGTCGTCTCAAAAGTGGTTCACCGCTATAACTTTTTTATTTTTTCAGATAAAAAAACAGATTTGTATGTTAGTAGGTATATGACATAAATTAGGATTTATTGACGTATTCAATTGTTTTTGGTCTCTTTCTGTTTCACCGAAATGATTACATCTTTTGATTTTTAAAGGCACCCTCGGTATATTTCTACTTTATTCGATAGAAAATGATAATAGAATTCTGAATAGAATGACATATCATATGTCAACTTTTGACATTGTCGCTTAAAAACAAATCGTATTATAAATTTCAATCCAGGGTGCCATGGTGTTGTTAAAAACACTAAGTTTTAATCAAGGAGCCTTGGAAAAATAGTTTTGATCGTCTAATGGGTTTCGTGTCTTGTCTAGGCCGATTAAAAGATGTACAAATCATATTTTTAATCTACATGTGTCAATTTTTTCAAATGGAACAAGGGTGACTCATTAGCATATTTGGAAAAAGCATTTTTTTATGAATATATTGATACCACACACTTGGTATTTCGAGTCAAATTGTCGTTATGAACCGCGTGTTACAATTACAATTAAACCATATGCAAAAATGTCAAAAGTTGACATATGATATATGTCATTCTATTCAGAGTGTCATTTTCCATCGAATAAAGTAGAAATATACCAAGGGTGCCCTTTAAAAATTAAAAGTTATAGTCATTTCCGGTGAAACAGGAAGTGACCAAAAACAATTGAATGCGTCAATCAATCCTAATTTATGTTATATACTAACATACTAAATCTTGTTTTTTTTATTTGAAAATATAAAAAAATTATGGGGATGAGCCACTTTTGGGACGCACCCGGTATAATGAAGACAGTACCGAGTTAAATAAATGTAGTTTTCATTTTATCCACTTTCTATCACCTTCCTTGCTTTAATGGAACAGGTTTATGTTTTCTCTAATTTACATAATAAGACATCACTTAACCAGAAATAAAATTACAACAATCATATTTTTTTTTTCTCCCTGTCGCCGATTCTATTATATCTGTGGAATAGATCCTGTTTTGATTAATATTAGGGGTTGTAAATGTTGGACTAAAATTAATAATTTATTATTAATTTCAAAAATTACGTAATTTCGATTAAAAAATTTCTTCTATAACGTTTACTAAGACATTTTTTCTAAACTTTTATTTAAAAAACCTTTCAAACCGTCTTAAATCTTAATAAAATATAAAAAAGTTTAAATACAATTTTAATTTAATTATTGCTTCATTAAAATAAAAAAATTACCCGGATATGATACGGAGGGTTCAGGTGTACTTGAGAAACGAAAGACAGTGTTGTGTTTCTCGGCAGAGTCGTCAGGGAACGACCGTTACGACAGAGACAACCTATCTATCGCTCGTGTCGCACTCGTTATAACCTAAAACAATAACAAGACATTGTCTGACCGCATGTTCCAGCTATTTATGAATGAGATGCTCAGTCTATATTTTATTTTAAGTCTATGATATGGCGACACTTTTTTAGCCGTAAAATATGTCGTATTTATAGTAACTTTTACCCACAAAATTCATTCAAAACGCAAAAAGTACTTGGAAGAAAATTATACTAAATCGAAAGATTATTAAGACTTTAACACCCTGTAACTACGAAACAAAGCTGAATCGGGCCTATGTTGATATAAAAAATAAATCTTATTTTTACGTAAAGAATCTCCCCACGAGAGATGGCACTGAAACGCCATGTATAAATTGCTATTATTTTTTTATGGTTTACCGACTTTTATAGACACGAACCGCCACTGACTGGAGATACTTTTTATGGAATTTTCCCGATACGTCAACAAGCATAAAGCGTCTGAAAAGAGGGCAATCCGTGTCTTTATATAAACCATTTGTTTCCATAGCGCCAGTTTATTTTTCACATCGGCACCTGTAGTGCAGAGTTCCAAAAATATCCCGTTTTAAATATCGGGCATATGTAAATATTTAATTACTCGGACTTTTTTGTTTACGTTACACATATTCCCGTTTGTATAGACGTATATTCCGTGTGTTGTATCGTCTACCTGAATATAGAAAACACCATAAAAATTTTAGAACAATAGTTATACAGGGTGAGTTTCCTACGATGTTCTTTATGGGTATCTCGGAAACTACTAGAGATAGAGAGTTGGTTAAATGGGGAAAGAATTGCAGTTTTGTGAGGTCATAAATATGCGCCTTTCAGATTTTTGAAAAAGTTCATGGATTACTAGATATTTGGAAAAAAAACAAATTTCGGCTATTTTAAAAATTGTCCCTAATTCCATTATAAGCTATTTTAGACAAAAAGTTTTCAGATAAAAGTTGTAGATAATCACATCCTTAATGAGACTGTGTCCTCCGTTTTCTTCTAAAGCCTGTCACTTTTGACATATGACCTCGCATATGACACAAACATATGTTTTTTTAAATGGAAACCATAGTTGGTCATGCCTTCATATAAAGCGCCATTTTTTAAGCTTTTCAGCGATATAAGCTATAATATGTTTTCCTCGAAAAATTACTGAGTTATAGCCAATTCTTATCATTTTTAAACAATTTCACTTAGTTAGCCATGGAAACAAGTTTAATCGCCTTTGCTCTCAGAAATGTGAAGCTGTCACATCCAAACTTTGTAAATTAAAATAAGCAAAAATTGTAAATATAAATTTTTCAAATGAAGAAAAGCGTGTAGGATTATTGGTTCAACTTTTTTTGACCATACATTTTCGAGGATACGTTGACCGGTGAATGTTACTTTTCTTAGAGAACGGTTTTAAAGACATTATCAAAAGTTAAATTTAGTTATTGCCAATTCTTATCTTTCTTGACTAATTTCAATTAAATTGCATGGTATTCTTATTCTGTTATGATTTATAACTTAAAAAAAGTCAGATTACTAAACGGTTCCTTACAATTTACACTACACAAACTAAAACTTAAAAAAATAATATCACTGCATACACTTTAAGTTAGTTTAGAAAGTGTTCAAAAAATCCGCATTGTTTTGAGTTGCATCTTTTTAAAACTGAATTACTACCTATTCTCACAGAAGGACCGGTCGACTTAATTAAACTTCTCTCGTACCGCCAATTCGAGTGCCTCTCTTAATTCATAAATTCTTTTGTAAACTTGATTGTTAACCATACCGCATAAAAAATTCTAAAATGGATAGGTCAGATGATCAAGGAGGCCCATGCAATTGGTCCACCTCTTCCTATCCCTAAGTTTGCATAATTATGATATAAATAATTTTTAACATTTCTTTCATTATGGGGGGAGTCATAATGAAAGTCATACAAGAACCACTCTATTGATGCACAAGTATCTACACGCTTTTCTTCATTTGAAAAATTCATATTTACAATTTTTGTTTATTTTAATTTACAAAGTTTGGATGTGACAGCTTCACATTTCTGAGAGCAACGGCGATTGAACTTGATTCCATAGTTAACTAAGTGAAATTATTTTAAAATAATAAGAATTGACTATAACTCAGTAATTTTTCGAAGAAAACATATTATACCTTATATCGCTGAAAAGCTTAAAAAATGGCGCTTTTTATGAAGTCATGGCCAACTATGGTTTCTATTTAAAAAAACCTATATTTGTGTCATATGTCAAAAATGACAGGCTTTAGAAGAAAACGGAGGACACAGTCTCATTAAGGATGTGATTATCGACAACTTTTATCTGAAAACTTTTTGTCTAAAATAGCTTATAATGGAATTAGGGGCAATTTTTAAAAGAGCCGAAATTTGTTTTTTTCGAAATATCTAGTAAGCCATGAACTTTTTCAAAAATCTGAAAGACGCATATTTATGACCCCATGAAACTGCAATTCTTTCCCCATTTAACCGACTCTCTATCTCTTGTAGTTTCCGAGATACCCATAGAGAACATCGTAGGAAACTCACCCTGTAGATAAAGTTGTTGGTTTCTATATTTTTGATTTTTATTTCAAGAAAGTTAATCACAATTTTACGTTTGGGAAAGAGAAAAACTTTTTTCTGCCGTTTCTAGATATTATAGCTAGTAGAAATAGTGGATCCATTAACACATCTATATCGTGGTATAGAAAACCGACACACAAAGAACAATACTTAAGTTTTCATCAAAACATTCTAAGACAACCAAAATAGGAATAGCAACGTTCTGCAAAAACCTATGCAGTGATCAACGTTCCCTTAATGATGAACTAAATAATATAAAAATAGATTTGCTTCAGAATGGTTATTCTGAGAAGCTCTTCGACAAAATTATATCAAATTGTGAGACAAACTCACTGGTTTGCCAACCTAAGAAAAATGTGTTCTCTCAAAACGTAAATTTAAAGTAACAGTTTTTAGCAAACAATCTATACTAATATATAAAATCCTTAAGTGACTGGCTCACTGATTAATCACGATCCTGCTCAAACCACTTAACGTAAGAAGCTCAATTTTGGTATACAGGTTGATTCTAGGGTGTAGAGGTTTGATAAGAAGGGATTTTTCGAAATTCCAGTTCCAAAGGGGTGAAACCACCCCTCAAATATTACAATATTTTTATTTAAAAAACGGTCAAGTTTCCGAAAAAACGCTTAAACACGTATATTTTATTTTGTTTTTTACATATTTTAAGATTTTTTAAAAATGTGTACAGGGTGTTTCGAAAAATCTGGTTATTGATTAATCACGATCCTGCTTAAAGCGCTCGACGTAAAAAGCTGATTTTTGGAAAACGGATTGACTTTAGGCTGTAGAGGTTCGATAAGAAGGGATTTTTCTCGAATTCTAAGAGGGTGAAACCACCCCTCAAATATTAGAATATTTTTTATTTTAAAACCGGTGAGTTTTTCGCAAGAACTCTTAAACACGTATATTTTATTTTGTTGTTTTACATATTTTAGGATTTTTTAAAAATTTATACAGGGGGTTTCATAAAATACGACCTATAAGTAATCACGATTCTGCTTAAACTGCTTGACGTTTAAAGCTGATTTTTGGCAAACTGATTGACTATGGGGTGTAGAGGTTCGATAAGGATCCATTGTTTTTTCTCATGCTGACATAAATATGAGAAAATTTTATCCAGTTTGTATATTAATGGAAATTCTTGTTTTGCTTTATCATCACCATTAGGTACAAATGATTAATTCGACGCGAAGGAAGTCGTTTGTACACGCTAGTAATAACATATTTAGCAATCCTAGTTCGGAAATCCCCACAATATGGTTAACTTATAAAACGCACCTAATGCGGACATTTTCAGTAAATAACCTCACTGTTGAGTGCACACAACTTTTTCCAGGGTGAATTGCCTTAGTTGGGTGAAAAGTCTTGCTCTAGTATACAGGGTAGTCCGAACTGTATTCCGAAAACTTCGGCAGGTACGGACGAAAAGTTATTACACTTCAACCAAGTTATGTAGGTGGCGCCCTCTACAAGTAGGAGTTATATTGACATCAAAATCAAATTTCCCATGTCAAAAAAGTCCGAGACACCAATTTTCATCCGAATATTGACATTACTTCAGAAATTATTTGGGAAAAATCGAAATAAAAATGAAACTTCTACACCCTGTATCTCGAAAACTAAGCATTTTAGGACATACATTTATACGAACTTTTTTACTTACTTTTATCTACAGAATATGCTGCCGAAGTTTCCGGAATACAGTTCGGACCACCCTGTATAGTCCTAGCCTTGCTCTAGTATATCTGTTAGGAACAAACACCGATTTCGGCCAATGGACGGAAAATATGGCCAAAACGCGTTCTGGCTGTTACCATTTTGCCAATGTCCGAATTATCGCTTTCCGGCTCTTTAATGAAGCCCAGAACGCGTTTTGGGCCACCTGCAATTGTCAGAACGCGTTCTGTTCTACTGCGATTACCAAACAGAAGAAGAGCTGCAAAAGTTGTGCGATCAAAAGAATTCAGACGAAACTGAAGATTAACATGATGAAGATCAACGAGAGAAAAAATATTGTACAATATGCGAAAAAGAAATTTCAGATATTTATCAATGCTCAGTTTGTTACCTACCTTTTCATATCATTTGCGGAAAAACTAACGAAACAAATGGAGAGGGTGAGCAGAAAATTACATGTGACCGATGTCTACGAACTGAAAAAATAACTATTGTACGGGACGAGGCTAAAGAAGGACTGGAGAAACAAGTCGAGAAAATGATTGCCCTTTCGAATTCAAAGTTACCACCTATAGATGTAGAGGTAGACTTGCCCCGAGATATGTGTTAGCTGTTATAACTCAGTATTAACGACTCTGGATTTTATCAGCTTGGTATGTAATAAATGTATGTGAGCTATTTAACATTATAACTTTTAATTCATTTTCAGGAACGAAAGATGAAACTTTGCAGTCGCTGTACTGTCGTCTGTCGTAATGAGTTTACTTTGGCCGACTCAAACTTTATCGACATTTCTTCAGTTCCGTCAACGTCTGTTTCTCTCCGTACAGCTTCTGGTTTAGCATCTGGATCAAAACAGGGCTTTGTACAATGTAATTTGCAAGCGCTATTGCGTCGACAAGAAGTGCGCGTGTAGGGCGAAGAAGGTAGGGCGAAGTATATGTATGTAGGGCGAAGTATGTATAACAGTAAATGTCACAACAAGAGTTCGTGTAAAAATAAGTAGATAGATAAGATGAAAATTGTTTTTTTTGTTGTGCGTTTTAATGTTTTACGTTTCTTTTAAAAATAATGTTAGTTTTAAGGTTTGTACGTCGTATTTACTTAAACAATAAAAATAGTCTTTCGCATTGACCATTGAATATTTGTATGATTGACTCGTCCTAGCAATGACGCATGCCAGAATGCTTCTGGGCTGATTTGGGAGAGTCAGAATGCGTGCTGGTAAATGCAAAAGGCCCCGAATACGTTCTGTTCTCCCTTAGACGACCGGAAAGCGATACTTCGAACATTGGCAAGTGGCTGGCGGCCAAAATGTGTTTGGGCCATATTTTCCGTCCATTGGCCGAAATCGGTGTATGCTCCTAACATATCTATCTTATAGGATTACATATATCTATAGTAATCCTATAAAGTTATAGGATTTTTAAATATCTATTAGCCTTGTATATGAATTTTTATATAATCAAGGCTATTAGCGAGTAATAAATTTAAGTATACAGGGTCGTTCATAAAGTCGTGGCACATAAGAGTTTCATTTTTTAAAACAGAACCCCCTGTATATTATTGCATATTTAAATTCTTCCTTCAATTCTAAGCAAAAATCGAAATACATTCAATGTACCTCAAACCAACCGTTTCCGAGTTATGTGTTTAAGTGATATTTTCAAAAGTCAATATCACTTAAACACACATCACAAGTTTCATTTTCATTAAAAAAACTCTTAAAAATATATCAATAACTAAAAATCGTTTTCCTATGAAGTTGCTGACTTTTACGATTAAAAATAGTAAATAGTATTTTTGACTCTAGAATGTTAAATAAAATATTATTGAACGAAAAACAATAAAAATGTCTCTTCAAATCCAATTAAACTCTAGGATAGAGTATCTCGTACTGGTCTTAAAATTGTGTGGTTTAAAAGCGCTTTTATATCCTGGAATTTATTGAGAAAATACTGCCATGCTTGTCTTATAAAACCTACATGATGTATCGGTGTACTATAAAGCTTCACTAACAGAATTTTAAAGAAAGTTCCGGACAAAATATACTTACTTGTTTTAGTTTTAAAAATAAATGTGGAGTCTACGTTTTTTTTCCTTCAATATAATGGATAAAAATAAGACAAGAAACATAACAAAAGGAATAAATTTCTTTAATAAAGTTCTAGAACTTTATTAAAGAAATTTAGAAGTTGTAGAAACTTCTTGAAGTAGTAAAAAAAAACTTCTAGAAGTAGTCAAATTTTATCATTAATTTTAAGTAGTTTTTTTTTATTCTCTTTTTTTTTGGTTTTCATTTTCATATTTATTTTTTGTTTCATGAAGCATGTATTTTCATCTATTATAAGACTTTGGCCACTATTATGTTGGAGCTATGGTAAACCATAAAAGCCAAAATCTAAAAAAATGAATGAAATAAAATGTATGTATTTGTATGCAGGTGTAAAAATACTCGTAAACATGGCTAGAAAGTGTTTGGTGTGTGGAAGTTCTAATAAGGTCCCCGAATTATCTTTTCATAAGCAAGAAAAGTATTCAGTTGTTCTTTTACTTATATTAAGCCACACATACACATACTTTCTAGGTAAGAAATTTAAATAAGAATATTGATATTCGGTCGAAGTAGCTAAATGTATTTTTTATATAATTTAACTTTTGTCACTGTAAACATTCAATTTATTGTTCAAATATCCTACATTTTACAAATTAAATTTTTAGCCGACCATACCAACAGATGGTAGGTTATTAAGATCGGCAAAAAAAAAGTTTTTTTTAATTTCACTCAAAATGAGTTATTTGAGTCATAAATGACCTAAATACAAAATATTTTCATGGTGTCTGTCTGTCTGTCTGTTTGTCTGTCTATCCCTCTGTCCGTCTGTAACACGATAACTCAAAAACCGCTAAACCGATTTTAACCGAATTTGGCACAAAAATACTGTGGCACCCCAGAATCTGGCTATTAGTTTTTGGTGTGGGTGGGTGGTTGGTAAGGGGGTATGGGAGAGGGGGGGGGCGGGTTAAAATTTTAAAAAATCGTAACTCCAAACTTACAGTAGCTACCGAAACGCGGTTTTCAATTTAAGATTAGGAATAATATTTGCAACAAAATTTGTAATAACATCAAAATCAGTCAAAGTCGCCGTTTTTGAGATAAAAAAAATGGAAAAATTCCTTTACTTTGAAACTAAAAGAACTGCCTACCAACTTTTTGTTAACATATTTTAGTATGGGCGGCTATACGTGCCTCCCGGCGCCAATTTTTAAAAGTAATATTCAAATTTGGTGCGTGGACGATAGGTCCTAGACAAGGATAGATTGAGTAGAAGCACCGCGTGTGCAACAAAGAAAGAAGATAACTGTAAGTCGTTGATATGTTTGCATCAGTTTCCACAGTGATTTACGTATCCACGTCAGTTATATATGATCTAGGGTAATTTTATAAATCTGAATTTATCAATAGAAAAAAAAATTATTCTATAATAATTTAAAAATGATTAACAAGTTGACGAAAAGTGATTACAACTTACTTAGAACTAAGTTTATTGATAAAAGTTATTTTTGTAATAAAATATCCTCAAAGAAACCAACAAATCTAAACATTATCATATAGATAACACTTTCTAGTTTTCTTTCAAAAATAAACCCGTACGTTTACATTAAATTAAGCGTGTATGTTTACGGTAGAATCCATTGTTCTTAAAATAGACTACGTACTATTGACCTATTCAGTTTAAATGAAGCAATAAATATCCCTTTCAAACAAACAGGATTAAATACATGAATTAGAAAAGCATCAAACTAAAATCTTGAACATAATATATGTTCAAGATTCTTCTTGGATCTGCTTTGATTTTGACTGTCAAATCAAACTGATGTGGTGAATATATTAAAACTCCGCTAAAAGTTTATTTCCTCCAAAAGAATTTACGTTGAAGCTGACCTGAGTCCTGGCCAGAGGGAAGACCTGCAGAGTGTGAAGGATGATCTGGAGCGTTGTCGATCCAATGGTGAAGCAAACCTAGTGATAAAGTTCGAACGTGGTAAACCTTTTATCGCCTCAAAAAACTAAAGGATGTCGCCTCAAGGCACCTATCCCTCTGCTATCAGAATGTAAGAGGTTTACGTACTAAAACTGATCGTTTTTTCACTTCTGTCAGTGTGTGCGACTTCGACATAATCACTATTACCGAAACGTGGCTCCAACCTGATATTAAATAAATAAATAAATAAATGCCTTTATTGTCAAAAAATTTTTCAATTTGTAGACAAAGGTAAACTAACAAACAAGGTAAAAAAACAAGGTACACAAACAAACAAACAAAAGATAATACAAAACATTATACAAATAATATTGTCAGTCTTATTGTTAAAATAAACATTTATAAATGTTTATAATGTTAAAGAACAAAAAATAAAAATAATATTCAAAAATATTTAGTTAGTTTATAGTAAAATATCAATGACCTCTAAATAAATTCATTTCCATGTCATTAGTAAATATAGCAATAGCAAACATTAGACCAGTGTTTACAAGATCAAACTTGATTTTCAAAATACAATTCATTTATGGCGTAGAAAGCCTTGTCTAGTAAATAAGAGCTCAATGCTTTGCGAAATGAAAAAAATGATGTTATGGATTTGATTTCAAATGGCAGGTGATTGTGCATTTTTTTCGAGTTGTATAATATTGAACTTTTAACTAACTCTGAGCGTGGGGTAGGTAGATAAAGATCTTGCTCCGCGTTCCTGAGTGGATAAGTGTGAGATGGCCTTTCTTGAGAAGCTGATACATGTTTACGTATTAGGCAAACGGATTCAAATATAAATAAGGAAGGAAGAGTCAATATTTTTAATTCTCTAAAAAAGCCCCGGCAATGAGTTCTGCTGTTTAGTCCCAGTGAATATCGAACAGCTCTCTTCTGGAGCTTGAAAATGCGGTCAAATTGAGCCGCACAACACGTACCCCAGAATGGAAGGGCATACCTGAGGTGCGACTCAAAAAGTGCATAATAAACAGTTCTAGCCACTGACAAGTTAAGCTCCTTAGAAACAGACCTTAATGCAAAACAGGCAGAGCTCAATTTTTTCGACAAAGCTTCGATATGTATGTCCCATTTCAGAGAATTGTCCACAACAAGCCCTAAGAATTTTACGGATTTTACGACGTCAATGGTGGTGTTGTCAAGTACAAAAGGCTGCAACGAGTTTTTATACGACAAAGCCTTAGTTTTAGAAATGTTGAGACTCAGGAGGTTCGAATCGCACCAAGATTTAATGGTGATTAACTCATTTGATATAATCCTATGAAGTGCCGTGATGTCCTTGTTGCTCCAAGTGAAGCTAGTGTCGTCCGCAAAAAGACATATTTTGCCACTGATGTTTATGTTAGCAATGTCGTTAATAAAAAGAAGAAACAAAATAGGGCCTAGTACTGAGCCTTGTGGTACTCCACATTCTATTGGCTTGCTAGAAGGCAAAGTGGTATCCACCCTCACTATTTTCCATGCCGAATTATTTCCTGAATAATTTATTGTGTTCAGATCTGACAGACAGCTGAATAGAGGTTCCAGATCCCGTGGTGGTGGAGTCCTGGTAGTAGTCCGCAGCAAGATGGAGCCGGAACGTATTAATCTAGTCGACATAACTGATACTATACGCCTGTGATTGACCTGGTAGGCTGTAAACTATTTTGTTTATTATTTAATTGTAATTTACGTCCGTCCTACCACCAGCGTTAATGACCTTGAAGCTGAATTGTCTCAATTAATTTATTTATGTCAGGCCGACTCGTCGTTGTTGGCGATTTCAATGTCCCGTCCTACCACTCTCAGGTGTCCAATAACAAGAGTAGAATTCTTACCACTTTCTGTGAAACATTAGGCCTCACTAAGCGCAACAATGTGACTAATCACAACGGTCGTCCTCTGGATTTGGTCTTCGCAAACTTCGATACTGATGTTGTTAGAAGCCATGTACCGCTTTTGCCTGAGGACCTGTATATTATCCCGCCCTCGATAAACCGATTCGTACCACTTTGCCTCACTCATCCAATTTGCCGGTTACCAGGAATGGTGTTCCCCACCTTAACTTTAGGAAAGCCAATTTTCCCCTGATGTATAATTCCTTGCTCGACGCTGACTTGTCTTCTGCTCTGCAGTGCGCGGATGTCAATGCTAGTTGCGAAATGCTAGGATTCTAAACACTATATTTTCTGAGCCAACTCCATTGAAGCGTCCCAGGCGCCGCAGATTTCCGGTATGGTGCTCTAAATTGTTAATTACCACCATTTTTAAGAAAGAACAGGCATACCGTGACTTTAAACTCTATCGTACTAATTATCATTTCCGCAAGTACAGCTCTCTCCGCCAATTAGTAAAATCTCAAGCTAGAGAAGCCTATAAAGCTTATGTGACCCGTACAGAGGCCAACATCGCCACTGATCCCTCATCCTTCTGGTCCTTTATTAAGGCTAAACGGGGTCAATCATTGCTCCCAGCCACTATGTACGACCCCCTTGGTGCTTCATTTCGGGGTCCAGAGGAAATTGTATCAGCGTTTGCAAACTTTTTCCAAAGTGCGTATAGAGATTCTGCTCAAGCAGACGATGTTTTTCCTTTGTTGTCCTCCTCTGATCTTGTTGATATCTCCCCAACAATAACCGCCGACGAAGTTATCACTGTAGTAGAGTAAGTCCCTTAAGAACAAAATGACTGCGGGCCCGGATGGCATTCCCAGCTTCATTGTAAAAGATTGCGCGTTTGTTCTATGCCTTCCACTGTGCCACATTTTTAATTTAATTCTGAAGAATGGCTGTTTTCCGGTTGCCTGAAAATCAGCTAAAGTTCTACCGGTTCATAAAAAGGACGACCTCCAGAGAGTTGACAATTATCGGCCTATTTCCATACTCTGTAATTTTTCGAAACTTTTTGGAAACGATACCATTCCGGGTGCCACTTTTGCGCTTCCTCGAGCCAGAACTAACGTTAGGTTTCAGGATCCGATTTTCACCATATGTAGCAACCTTAACTCTGTCTCCGTTGACTATGATGTGATTGACTGCTCTGTGGGTCGTTTGGTCTCACTGGTGTGTGGTTTGGTTTGGGGCATTAATGGTTAACTATGGTTTATAACAGTGGTTTATAATAATAATGTATAATTAATAATTTGTTATTATTGTTATTATCATAATTGATTGATTTAGGTTTAGTTTTCCCTTTTTTTGTAATTTTTTTTTCTTGGTTTTGGTTTTTGTAAATTTGATATTTAATGTTTAGTAACAACCTATTTTTAAGATTGTATTTCCTGTAAGTCGGCTCTAAATTGCTTGTTGGAAATAAGCGCTATTATTATAACAATATAGTTATTTACACAGGACAACATCTATCATATTAGGTAATATAAAATAAAATAACTACAACAAATAAACTGGAAACTTTACAAGCCGCATTGCATCCTTTTGCTTTTAACTTTGCCTATTTTTACTTTTTATTTAAAGCAATCTCGAATTTTGCAAAAAGATATGTATTTAATATTAAATTATACAAATATAATAAAACATAAGAAGAATCTAAAAAGAAAAAAAGGACACGTCTATTTTAAGAAACAAAACCTTATATTTGAATTTTTTTGAAGCAGAGAAAGTCACAAAAGTAAAATCATCTCTTTTTGATAAAAATTCTTAAAAAGGAGATTAATGAAATTTTTCCTGTAGGTTATAAGTTAAAAATAGATTTTTCTGTATTCGTGTATAGCACAGCACTTGAACGACGAACGTAATGAATACAATAAAATAAATTTTCAATTTTGTCTGTGATATTTGTTCAACAACATCTGACAGTATTGTTCACAGTAAATCAAATGTACGTTTAATACACCATATCTTTAGTTTAACTCTGAACAATATTCAAAGTTAAATTAAAGATACACTGTGAATAGTATTGCTGATTTTCTGGCACAAATAGCACAGAAATGATTTGACTTCATGTTAAGAGTGCGCATAATGGCATAACACTGTGCTGTAAACTTTATGTCCACAGTTAAAATAAAAGCACTGTATGTATATTTTATTTAATGCTGTTTAGTTAATGGTTTCATAATTCCTGTAATTTATTCTATTGGTCTGAAAGATGTTTATTTTATTTTAAAAATCGGCCAATATAACGTAGTCTAATTTCGGAACAAAGAACCGTTGACATAAACCCGTAATTTATTGTAAACATAAGAGTTTATTTTTCATAACTTGAAAGTGGTAATACATGGTTTAATACCTATAACGGTAACAGGCTGTTTTATAGACTATAATATTTTAAATAAAATTGTTAATTAAAAAACATTTTAAAAATAAATTTTTCTTCAATATACCTGTTGTACTAAATATAATTGAATAATTTTATGGAAGAGCAGAGCTGAATGCAAGTTGCAAGTTTATGATATTTTGTTAAAGCAGAAAATTCTATTATAGAAAAATCTATACTAATATACCGGGTGCGTCTGAAAAGTGGCTCACCCCTATAACTTTTTTATTTTTTCAGATAAAAAAAACGGGATTTCGTATGTTAGTATATGACATAAAGTGGGATTGATTGACGCATCCAATTGTTTTTGACCACTTCCTGTTTCACCGAAAATTACTACAACTTTTGATTTTTAAACTGCACCCCCGGTATATTTTTACTTTATTCGATAGAAAATGATATTCTGAATAGAATGACGTTTCATATGTCAACTTTTGACATTCCCGCTTAATAAAAAATTTTATTTTAAAATTCAATCTAGAGCGCCATGGCTATGTTAAAAACACTAATTCTTAATCAAGGAGCCTTGGAAAAATAGATTCGATAGTCTAATGTTTTTAGTGTCTTGTAATCATATCTCAATTTTTTCAAATGGAACGAGGGTGGCTCATTAGCATATTTGGAAAAAGCATTTTTTTACGAATAATTTAATACCACACATTTGGTATTTCGAGTCAAATTTTCGTTACGAACCGCATGTTATAATTTTAAATAAAACATATGCGAAAATGTCAAAAGTTGACATATGACATGTCATTTTATTCAGAGTGTTATTTTCTATCGAATAAAGTAATAAAATACTGAGGGTGTCATTTAAAAATCAAAAGTTGTAGTCATTTCCGGTGAAACAGGAAGTGACCGAAAACAATTGAATACGTCAATCAATCCTAATCAATCCACCAAATCTCGTTTTTTTAACTGAAAATAATAAAAAAGTTATACGGGTAAGCCACTTTTGAGACGCACCCGGTATAAAATCCTTAAGTGACTCACTGATTAATCACGATCCTGCTCAAACCACTCAACGTAAGAAGCTCAGTTTTGGCATACAGGTTGATTCTAAAGTGTAGAGGTTCGATAAGAAGGGATTTTTCGAAATTCCAGTTCCAAGGGGGTGAAACCACCTCTCAAATATTACATTATTTTTTATTTGAAAAACGGTCAAGTTTCCGAAAAAAACGCTTAAACACATATATTTTAGTTTTTTTTTTCTCAGGTGTTAATTTTTTAAAAATGTATACAGGGTGTTTCGAAAAATCTGGTCGTTGATTAATCACGATCCTGCTTAAAGCGCTTGATGTAAAAGCTGATTTTTGGAAAACTGATTGACTTTAGGGTGTAGAGGTTCGATAAGAAGGGATTTTTTGAAACTCGAATTCTAAGGGGGTAAAACCACCCCTCAAATATTAGAATATTTTTTATTTAAAAACCAGCGAGTTTTTCGGAAAAACTCTTAAACACGTATATTTTATTTTGTTGTTTTACATATTTTAGGATTTTTTAAAAATTTATACAGGGTGTTTAATAAAATATGACCATTGAGTTATCACGATTCTGCTTAAACTGCTTGACGTTTAAAGCTGATTTTTGGCAAACGAATTGACTGTGGGGTGTAGAGGTTTGATAAGAAGGGGTTTCTGGAATCTCAAATTCCAAGAGGGTGAAAACGCCTCAAATATTACAATATTTGTTATTTAAAAAACGGTTAGTCTTTCGGGAAAACGCTTGGACACGTATAATTTATTTTGTTTTTTTTACATATTTTGAAGTTTTTTAAAAAATCATACAGGGTGTTCCAAAAAGTGCTTTGCTTTATCATCACCACTACAAATGATTAATTCGACGCGAACGAAGTCGCGGGTACACGCTAGTATATCATAACAGCAAAGCGTAAATTTTAGATATTAGGGACAGAGTAATACACAAGAGATAAGGAGTCGTTATTAGAGCATTAGAACATTTTCTATCCAAAAAAGTCCTATGGGTATTTCGCCACTGGAAGAAAATCTGCAAAATAAAATAGTTATTTTTTATAAACACTGCTGCATTAATCCAACGGAGACTAATTGTCAGCAGTAGCTTAGGAATATACAAATTTGCCTAACAGACAAAAAAATGCTTTACGTTTCGGAAAGTATATTCCTTCCCGTCGTCAGAAGCAAAGAAATACGAAGAACAAAGAAAAAACTATTTAAAATATCTAAATGCAACTATTCGAAAACACTTTAGTTTTTTTTTTAACAGACACGTCTACAAAAACCGTTGACGTTGTGTTAAAATTAACATTTCCTATAACGATTTGTTTAATCTGTCAAATTCGTAGTTTTATTTGTATTGGATATAAGTTCGGAAGAAATACAACTAATATAATTTAACACAGTCTATGTTTACACAAAAGTTCTTAAGTGTAAGTATCAAAGAGCTTGAAACCGTAAAAGTTCTTATTTCCTAGATCGATTCTCTATTGGAATTTAATGGTCGCATAAAACAACTGGCAAACCATAAAAGGTAAATCTTGATTAGAAAAGCTGTTAGAGCTTATAAAAGCTACTGCTATCTTAAGCCGAGGGCACACCTGACGAATGTTAATGTTACCATTCATTCGCATTCGGGAGGAAATCGTTCTCAGGTGTAGACGTGCATTAGCAGTGAATGTACGTCACAGCGAATGGTTTCAGCGTGAACAAATACTTTCCAGCTTCTGGCGGTAAAAGTGCAAAAGTGAATAGATCAAAGAAAAATGCGAACCGCGAATGACTGGGAACGTTGTAGTGTGTAACGGTGGAAATGTTAGCAAAAGTAATGGATTCGTTCGTGTGTGACGCCAACCCATCCAGTGCAAACGGGTAGCAATGGTGCGAATTGTTGCACTGCGAACAAATACCAACGAATCGAGATTCGTCAAGTCTGTCCCCAGCTGCGTATTTACGAATCCCAACCACAACCTAAAGCTGGGCGCGCACTGCATCGGATCGGACCGACCAGCAAAAGCGACTGCGACCATCGTACATATAGACGGCGCCGGCGTCCACTAAAACATTTCGGCCTGTAGAGGTAGAGGCCAGATTCCTACCTCTACCTACCTACGGTAGTCGAGTCACGAAACGCGAAAAGTGGCAAAAAATAATTTCTCAACTTACTGCTACATTTTTTAAAATTATTTTTGTTAAATGTGGTTTTCTAAGTATACAAGTGATGTTTGGAATTCAGAAAATTGAATTATGTATACAGTGTGTACTTAAATTGGCTGTAAAAAATAAAAAATGGGGTGTAAAAAATCTAATTATATTATTTTGTCTTCAATAGCATATTAATTTAATGCCCTATTCTTTGTAAAGTTTAAAAAATCAAAAAGAGTTTGGGTAAACACATTAATAAATATACAGGGTTTTATTTTCAGCCCCTCACAATAGAATTAGCATTTCGTTTTTACTATAATTAATCCTTTTTTCAGAACTAGTTACCAATAAGTATTACTTAAATTCAAGATATTAACATTCATTTCCATGAGAAAAAAAAAGAAAGTAAATACATCTGTATATTTTATGTAGTTAGATATTAATGAAAGTAACACCCTTGATTAAGGGTAACACCAAAACATCTAAAAGACTGAGCGCTCTTTTCGCATTAGATGTAAGCAGTTGTTCACTTACAACCATTTAATTTTAGTTATATTTTTAAATGTTCTATAATTTAGAAATATCTGTAATTACCTGTGGTAAAAATATTATACTTAGATGATAATTAGAACTTAGTTACAAGAATTTAATACGCAAGAAAAAGAAACTAAAAATTATCCTAAAGCTTCTAGATAAGATGGATAATATATTTAAGATGGATTTAGCAAATGGATAAAAAATAGAATAATTTAATCTGTAATAAGTTTTGGAGCCTCAGGATGCTGTTCTATTTTACTAACAGGAGAAGTTGTGATCTCTTACTATATCCGAGAAAATTAGTATCTAGAAGGTGCATAACATTATTGATAAAAGTTGTTGAATGAATATTGACGCATGATAGACACATTGACACGTCTTTTTAGTTTATATTAACAATAATTATTCAAAATTAATGAGATTTCTAATAATATTAAATTTAATGTCATATAAGCACAAAAACTTAGGCTTCACAGGAAAAAGCTAGTTAAAATTACACATTAAAAAGTATTTTTAAATTTGAATACTTTGTATATCAAAAATTAAATTAAATAAGAGAAAATATATTACAGTTTCCTTTCTAAAACTAATTAAAAATAACCAACAACAATATTTTACAGCACCTAAAAAACACCCAGTAATATACTGTCATACGTAATTTATTTTGGGAAACTAAACCATGGTTTTCGGGAGAGTTAGGC
This sequence comes from Sitophilus oryzae, assembly GCF_002938485.1. Classification (NCBI taxonomy): domain Eukaryota; kingdom Metazoa; phylum Arthropoda; class Insecta; order Coleoptera; family Curculionidae; genus Sitophilus; species Sitophilus oryzae. The sequence goes on along the minus strand of NW_022145960.1, from coordinate 525,778 downwards.
AACCTAAAGGATATTTGTGGGCTAATGTTGGTCATGAAACTTCGAAGTTATGAAGAAAAAAGGCTAATAATTGTAACCTATATCATATTTTTTGGAGCAATTTGGAGCATTTTGTATTAGCTTACATAAAATGTGATTTTAGATTTAGCAGTTCTTAATTACATCAAGGTCTTTATTGATTTTTTTATGGTACCAGGGAAGTTAAAACTAGAATTACCATGAGGAAAAGCAGTTGAAAACATTGTACTTTCTCAGAGTACCATCAGTTTTTAACTAATTTATCACCAACGTTAAACGCACTAATTTTATTTAATCAAAATTTAATCAAAATATTTTAGCTTCAACTAATAATTTTATAAGCTCGAACATTTCTTATCAGGGATTAATAATGGGCCCGTTTTCATTCAAAAATCTTCACGATTCTGAAAATATGGTCTATTAGGAACTATACGGGTGATTTTATAATTAAAAAAAATACTTTTGATATTTTGATTTTCTGCCGCTTTTGGGAACTTCTGCATCACTGTGCGTCGCTCCACCGAATACAGCCGAACTTTTACATTTCCCAACTCGATTCAGCGTACGGTGCTGAACAAGGTGAGGATTTGAAATCTAAAATTTAGCTAGATCATAATGCTGCGCGTCCCCATCTCGCTTGTTTATTGTAAACTAAGATCAGCTGATGGTGGTGTGATTTGATTTTCATAGTGTGCATCAAGTCCTACGAGTTTATAGATCTAGAGTGGTATGATGTCGCAACTAAAGGAAATCTTTGGATTTGATAGTGCCAGTAGCATAGGAAGCCAGTAGTATAGGAATAGGAGAATTTCATAACAGTTGTACGAGCTAAGTTCGACACACGCAAGCAGCAATAATTTAACCAGTGACATTCATGAATGGATATCCAAATTCTCTGAGACCACGTGCACAAACTGGATCGTGTGGAAAACATTTCCACATCCCACACGATACGTATACAAAAAATTATACAAATGTCAACACAGTTGCTTAAATAAATAAAAAGAACTACTAGTGGGTAATAATTGCCGTCGTCGCAATTTGAACAGCAACGCGTCTATTAGTGTTCTAAAGATTACAAATAAGGACACGATAAAAAAGGATAAGTACCTTAAATAAAGATTAAATTCCGAAATAAATGTAAGGTTTGCCATTTCATCTAATAAAAAATAGCAAGTGCTTACACTTTTAGGTGAAGTAAACATAATCATTGCGTTCAAGTTGGTGAAGCATTTAGTTATTTGAGGGCTACTAAAACAAAATTTGTTGAATATTTTAACATGGGAATGAGTCCTGCAGCTGCCCATATGTTTCATGAATTGACCATTATTGGAAAACATGAAACTTGGACACAATTTTCTAATATTACTCTCTTAGCCAAATCTCAGATAAACCCTAGACTTCGACCAAGATATGCACTGTACGATGAATGGAGGTAAATGATAAATGTTATTGTTTTGAGTATTATTTTTATTATAAACTTACCATTTTAAGGAAAACAAACTAGGCCGACAGAGATCTTGGCAATACTGTGAGACTTTTAAAGCAAAAGGCACATCTTTATGAAGAAAAGTTTATTAAATTATTATGTGACGAGGATTTAAAAATTGTTGCCATTTTAACACCCACTATGAGGCGAGCACACAGTATGGATTTTTCACACTTGTTCACTGTTATTATTATTGTTTTTTTATATATTTAATTTTTTTAAATATATAAAAATAAAGTATTATGTCTATTTTTTTATTTCTATGTTCAGTTCATATCAGTTTAATAAACAACCTGTTGACTTATAAAATAACTTAATAGTGTTATTAGGATTATGGGACGAAATTATTCTGGCCATTTTGATAAGCATGAAAATATCTAAAAATTATTGGCTGCTTTGGAGTTTGTTTAAATACTAAATATAAATTCTGGATCTACGTTGTAGTTTAATACGACGCTATTAGCCCATTACCCGACCCCAACCTACTTCAGCACCGCGCTCTGAATTGGGTTGGGAAACGTAACATACCGAGCTCGGCTGTATTCGGCCGAGCGGCGTGCTGAATAAGGTTGGGATTCGTAAATACGCTCACCGGCTTTAGATAAATTAATATGGAATAGTAGTAGTCCTATAGTGCAGATAAAGAAATAAAATCTAATCATCTTCACAGAAAATTAAGAAGCTTTATAGGGACTTAATTGCATAGAGGACAATTCTGGACAAGTACCGTATGATCGAAAAAAAATGGCGTCCAGTTGGCTGGGAAATGAAGATCGCTGTCATTTTAAATGTAAATTTATATGGGAAATGCCATCGATCGTCATTTCCCAGCCAACTGGACGCCGTTTTTTCTCGATCATACGGTATTTATACTTTTCCAAATTTCCATAATATTTTAGAGAAAATTAGAAAAACACGAAAATATGGTTGAATATTTTCTAAAGCTTCATTTAGAATGTCGAAAAAAGTGGCTTCAATTAGGGTGGAAGTTTGTTCCTCTAATTTGAATATATCGTAAACTAAAAAGTATAAAGTGTAATTGAAACCACTAATTTATTCCAATAATTGCGAACCTAAAGCTTCATTCAGAACCTCGCAATTAGTTAATTAAATATTAATGATTAATTTAGAAAATTAGTGGTTTCATTCAACACTTGTACAACAATGTCTAAAAAACACAATTAAAATTAATAGAATATCCTAGAAATAGCTTGCGGTAATCAGTTGTATCCATAGAAAAAGCCTAATATTTAGCTTATAAAACAATAAACTTTTGATTTCTAACCACATTTTCTATTGACGGATGATAATCAATCGATATATTCGAGTACAATAATAATAATTTTTTTTTTTTTTATTTTTTTTTTTTTTAGCGTGGTTTTAGGTTTGGTTTGTGGTTTGGATTTAACTTGAATTTAACCACTGCGCATGTAGTTCTGCCCAGGGGGTGACAGTGAAATAGGAAAATTGGAAACAGTCATTAGTGTCATTCCTGTCATTCTCCTCACGACAAGTATGGCCGCCTAGACAAGGACAGCATTGTTTTTGTCTAACTATTGTCTAACTTCACAGTTTAGAATTGACAGATTTCAGTTTCAGAGACAACTTCAGATTTGTTCTAGAACAAATTAGAAAATATTCGACGCCATTTTAGTTCATTCCGTTTAGTTTCGTTTTGGTTAGGTTAATATTTCGGCTGAAATTTATAAATATAAAGGTAATAAAGTATATAAAATATATATTACATGAAGAATCCTAGAGAAAATGACGTTTCTGCAGTAGTAGGTATGTCCCATGTATATGAAAAATAGGTAGTGAATAAACACTGTTTTTACATTTTTTAGATGCAAGAAAATGGTGTTATAATCTCTTTGATCGGCCATTTTTTTGAAAATGGAAACAATTTACAGCAAGGTAAGATCATTTTTAACTATAGCCAACATAAGTTATCTCCAGTAAGTGCAATTTATTGTCAATAATGCAATAAATCGGACTGATAATCTGATTATGTTATCTGACTAAAAGTCTCTTTTTGCTTCTTTTTGATTTATAAGCCAGGTCTCTTTGGGAATAATGGACGCTTTTTTTTAAACAGTATATTTATATTTTATACCTATTGATATTTTTACATTGTTAATTTTAGTATAAAAAAATTTGTTTTTCTGTTTTCAGGTTTTTGTATAAGGCTCCCGTTTTCATGTTCCTGTGTCCGTTTTTGTCCTTGAAGTCTGCGAATACGTGTGTTTATTTACAAATTACTGTAAGTCATGCTTATACCTTAACTAATTTACGTTAAAAGTGCATATAATTAACTAATTGGTATTAAAACAATACAATCCTCTATATTTTTATATTTATTTAGTCACGTTGTTCCATATTTCAATTAAATATATATGAATAAATTATTTTTTGGTTTTATTTATGAAAAGAAAAAATACAAAATACATTTGAACTGAAAGAGGGCCCGCCATTGAATAACCGGAAACGGAAATGAAAATTTAGCCATCATGTCCTTATCATGTCAACCTGTCAATTGGAAAATTAGTTCTCCAGACGACAACGAAGGCTTTCGGTGGCATATCATGTTTCCACGATTTAACACAGAGTTGACACTTCTTTCTAGTTAATTATTTTATGGTTCTGCCTTCCCCTAGGAGATGCAAGACCTTGTCGTTGGTGGGAAAGCTCCTTGTCAAGTGCTGGAGGAATCTCCTCTAGCACTTTAGCTCGGTCTAAGAAGCATCTCATTGTCTTGTCCCTGGCTGTAGTGTCGTGACCAGGGAATTTCACCAAGACATATAACGATGCCGGACGGGGCTATCCCTGTCCGTCATACCAGGCACCCTCTACTGACTGTGGTCATGTCTCGCGGGTAGAGGGTGTGGGGGGGTCTTGGCTTAACCGCCTGGACCAAGAGGAGACAACCTCACCAAAAACTTAAATCCTGAATTTGACCGGGACCAGGTCAAAGGGATGCGTGGCTAGATAGAGGACTAGCCATTACTGGCCTCAACCTTGGGGCATCAGGGGGCACCCCATTGTATTTACCCCTTACTTCTGCATGCTCTGTAGAAGTGGACCGACGATCCCTAGCGACTCGTGGGAACACTATGAGATCTAGTATTAAAAACGCCACCGGTGAAGCTGTGGGGAAACCCCCTAGCGATACTGAACTCAAATCCAAGAAGGCAATAGAGAAAGAGGGACATATCCTCTATTATAGATACGGGACAACACCGGTATCAGATCTAAGGAGAGACCAAGTTAAAGAGGTGGAGAAAATGCAGACAGACCCTCCAGCCTCCACCTCACGGGTTCCTCAGCCGGAGGCAAGCTCCTCGACTGTGAAGAGCGGCACGGAGGGCCAAACTCCAACCGTGGAAGGGTGTGTACCATCGGAGAAAGAACTATTGTCAGAAGAGGATGGGAAATACCCTGTTCCCTCTACAACAGGAGTATGATGAGTTATAGATTGTGTGATGACTCAAGGAAGGGGGGCACAATAGATCTTTAAGGTCGCAGTGATTAACCCCCCCCCCTCTTACTCATTCTACATTCTACATTTAGTTCTGCGCATTCTCAGAACAATTCTAGGACAATTCTCAAAAATGAACCCGAATAAAGCTTTTGATAGATTGTTGATGCACAAAGTTTATTTAGTTCATTACTTCGGAAAGGGCGATAGTAGTTATCGTAAAAAATAATAGTTTATCAACAGCAAAAAATATGACGTTAATCAAACTTAATAACATAGATAAGGAAATAAATTTAGATTGGAATGCCCGTCAAAATTTTGGGTCGCGAAATTGTTTGGGTCGCGACCGTTGTACGCGATCTGGCGCTGCTAAAGCGGTAGCTGAGAACAACCGCAAAAAAAAACAGAAATAATTTTCTCTTGTCAAAGTCAGAATCCTCAAAAATTATAAAACCTTTCAAAATCTAAACCGCTATCATTGAAAAAATTCCGAAAAGTGTTTAAAGCGTCCATTTTCAAAGTAATTATTGCTATCTTGTGAGTTTAATTTAAGCTGTATTTACTCAAACCCGTGATAATTGTGAAAAAGTGGCATTAAAAACTTAAAAAGCTGTGCTGTGAACTATAAATTGCCAAAAACCATCGTGTATCGTGGCATAATAAATTTCGATAAATAATATTTGGCGATATAATTCCGCCATTATATTCCGATATTATAGGCCGAACCAGGCCGAACCGCTCCGAAATTTTCAAAAGCTTTGGATCGCGACCGTTGCAAAAATAGCGCCAAATAGTGTTTACAATGTCCTTATGGGCACTTACAATCTAAACTTGTTGCATTTATCTATGCCAAAGATCTATGCTTAATAATAGCCATCTATCAAAGAATGAAATAAATTATATTACTATAGAACCGCCCTATTATTTTTAGAACTTTGTTCTAACACATGTTATTAGGACTATTAGGACATGTTTTTTCTAATTTTCTCTAAAACGGTATGGAAATTTGGAAAAGTATAAAGGGAATTAATAATTTTAGAACAAGCAAACATTTTTATAAAAAATGCATTTTTCTCGCAATACCAATAATTAAAAAGTTTTTCATCTTGTAAAGACAATCCGGGGACATACTGTATAAGTAAATATTTCCGCCAATTTATATTTCAAAAGCAAATATTTCAAACTATTTGAACAATTCAGTGAAAAATGTGCTGAAAACTTCTTTTTAATTCAGTTTAACAGAAAATGTAATTCAATGCAACAATAAAAGCCAACTAGTCGCATTCTTAAATTAAATTGCCTTGAAAATTGCCTTACGAGAGCCTGAAAAGTTAGAATTAATTTTCTCGAATTGATGTGACATTTTTCCGACAGCCGCCTATTTAAATCGATCGTTATTATTAGGGTAAAATAAAGAAAATTCCAATGGAATTAAATGGAAATGGGCCAAAAGCATGAAATCAGGAAGAATAGAATAATGGAAAATCTTTTATTGGAGTTTGATTTAAATATCTAAAATAATACAGGGTGGCGCCTCTCATACGCCGCGGAAGCTCCAAGGAGAACGGTAGTTTACATCGAAATTAAATTTTGGCAGCATATGTAGGTTAACTGAATCCATTTTATAAAATTATATAGAATTATACAGGGTGTCCCCAAAAAAAGTTACACATCAAAGTTGTGTGTATTTTTCTAATGGAACACCCTATATATTAATTGATTATCGTATTCTAGGAAAAAAATAAAGGTGAGTTTTATTAAAGAAGCATATACCTAAAATCTAAGGATTTTGACATTTTGTGATAATGAAGAGTAAAGAGATTGTCTTTTCAAAAGGATCTTTTCATTTTAAAAGGTATATGTGGAGTTCAACCTCGAAAAGCAGCTATAATTTCTCTCATGTTGTCGACACTAGTTGGTCGAATTTTGTAAACACTTACTGTCTTTAACATATCCTCATAAAAAAACTAGACTAGATAAAATCAGGAGCATTTAAGTATTATATTAATTGGTGAATGCACACTACATTCACCAACTAATAGAATCATATCAATTCTCTCTGATGTAGGATAAATTTGCATTTTCGGCAAATTTCTGAGAAATTTTTTTGTTTTAACTGACACAAAATGATGACTAGTTGTTAAAGTTGGACTAATTAGACAACTATGTTGCTAGAAGTAACGTCAGACATATCACAGCCACCTAGATTTTATCAACCAATAAAGATCTACTCAGATCAAGTCATGTAAATGAAGATATCTAGGAAAATCTTTGTTTGAGGGGTAGGCATGTAGGCAACCTTAATAATAATTTGAAGGGGAATAATGAAACTCTAAATAATGATCAATTATAGCAGTTTTTTTCGCCATATTAAGCAATATTTTCAATCGTTTCTTCAACAGTTATAACGTATAAATATTTTGATAGTGCTTACTCTCAGTAGAGACGAGCAAAAATCTCTGCTCTCAGTTTAGCTAACAAATTTTAGGTTATCCAATTCATTTTAGATTTTACTCAAAACAGTAAACCTAAAAAAAAATAGGCAAATGTAAGGTAATTATGTAAAAATAATTTTATTATTTAAGAGAAACAACAATTATTTTGGTCTTTATTCACAAAAAAAGGGTGTGAGATGTGTCAAAAAATAATCCTAAATAATTCAGATGGCATGTGAATGTATTTTGTGCCAAATACACGTGGGTATTTTGTAGTGCTGTCAAGAATCGTGAAAAAAAGTGTTAGTGTTTTAGGTAAAGTGATAAAACGACGCTCAAACCTAATTACTTACATCGATCTGCTATCTATCGGAGTCCCGTTTTCTAATGTTAGGTAAGTTTTTACTTTTAATCTGAATTTTCCAAGTCGTTTTTAAATCTTTCTAGTCGATGTGTCAACATTGGGCGTCGAACAAGCCGAGATCCAGATAATTGTTTGTTATTTGCAGCTGATTATCGATTGCTGGCGGCGCGGCAGCTTTCAGAATGTTGCCATTATTTTTTTAAATTTTCTAAATTAAATAACTCGGTTAATATCAATTTATTTTAAAAATAAGAGAAAATATGTTTCTTTTAGCCCAGATCCACCACCCCTTAGCAAACCAAGCTTATTAGCCACCCCAACAAAAATTAGAGATTTTTTTTCTCTATTTTTTAAATCTTATAATTATTACTGTATAATTTAAGTCACTCTTGTGTGTCTAACTTATTTTTATCTCTTAATAAAATATCTAGATCCCCGTTCAAAAAATAAAAACTGACAATAACAAGAAATAATATTTTTTATTCAGTATATATTTTTCAAAATTCTTTGTTTTGACTTCTCCAGATTTTTCTAGACAATAAAAACAAATTTTCGGGTTTATAGCAAAAGGGTCCAGAAAAGATCTGCTTATACATTGAATAATAAATAAGAAAGACGGGTAAAGGAACGTTTGATGACGAGGCTTATGTCAGATTTCTATGGAATAAAACACAATACGCTTTATGACTTTTTCTAGTTGATATTATTTCCAGTCTTGGTATTTTAAAATAATAAATGCCTACATATATAGAAACGTAATTTTCTATACTTGATAAGCTCAACCAGAATATAAATTTCATTCTCATTTTATCCTAATCGCACTAATAAATAATTTACAACCTAAGAATAAATTACATTCAATCAAGTTAAAAACAACCAAAACAAAAATATTTCCGATATTCGACACAAGAAACTACAACACAGAAATTGTTTCAAGGGTCATTGAGAATAAGGGTAGCCTGAAGATATTGAGAGCAGAATCTATCATAAGGCTTAAACAAATATCAGCCCTGAAAGACAAATACGGTAAAATAACAATGAATAAAAGATGAAATTCTACACATAACAAAATATTTTATGAAGAATACAGAGAACAAAATAGAAACATTGAAGCAAAAATACCCAAGATTATAAACCAAGGCTCTAAAGATATTCCAGAAATAACAACATATGAAATAGAAAAAGCACTCTTGGAAATGAAAAATAACAAATCTGCTGGACAAGAGACTGTGAGAATGGAACGAATTGGGTGTAAATATAAATGGCGAAAACCACCTGTGATTTGCTGATGACATTGTCTTGATATCCGATTGCGTAAATAAAACCCAAGAAATGTTACAAAAATTGAACAAACAAATGGGACTAAAACAAACAACTGATGACAAACTTTGTAATTGGCGGTGAAATATATTTTAAACAATACCAATAATAGAAGAAACAACTGCTTACAAGTACTTGAGACACGAAGTGTGTGTAAGACGCGATAACCAAACTTGCAAGCTCAATAAACGAATAGGACTGACTTGGGCCGCCTATGAACAATTGAAATACATTTTCAAAGGAACACTTCCGATATATTTGAAGAAAAGGTGCGTACTACCTGTTCTAACGTATGGTGCGGAGACCCTAACATTTACCAAGAAAACAGTATCAAAATAACGCAAAGAGCAAATCAGAATAACGCAAAAAATCAGAATAACGCAAAGAGCAATGGAAAGATCAATATTGGGGCGATCTCTGAGACAGAACAAAAGTCGTGGATACCATTGCGAAAATAACTACTTTGAAATGGAACTGGGCAGGGCACATTGCAAGGCTAAACGATGACCGATGGACGAAGAATATAATAGAATGGAAACCAAGATATGATGCATTCAGGAGCAGTGTCCATCCTCCAACCAGATGATATGATGACTTAAGGCGTATCCACAGTAACCGGATGCAAATAGCTCAAGATAGGGAGTTATGGAAGCGAACGAGGGAGGCCTACGTCCAGCAGTGGACTTTAGTGTCTAGCTGACGATGCTGATGAATCAAGTTAAAAAAAATCAACAGAAATAATTTTTGAAAAAATCAAGTGACATTTTTGGCGTATTTCAATAACATTTTAAGTCACTTTATATAACTAATGTTCTACCCCTAATAAGAGCTTTGCGTCTCCCGTCAATGGATAAAAGTTTACTAAAACAAAGTCATTAATATTTTTAGTTCAAAATAATTTTAATTTAAATTCAGTCAAATTTTTTCGTTCTGGTTTGGTTTGGTTTGGTTGTAAATAATAAGAAAGACGGGTAAAAGAGCGTTTGATGTTGTCGACGCCCATATCATATTTCTAAGGAATAAAATAAGATACGCTTTATAGTTTCTCTAGTTTATATTATTTCCAGTCTCCGTATTTTAGAACAATAAATTCGTACATACATAGAAACTGATTTTTCTACAATTAATCTCAACCAGAAAATATTTTCAAAAATGTATAACTCAGTTTTTCGTAATCTCACTAATAAATAATTTACAACCTAACATTGAACTACATATAATTAGTGATGGGATAACTCGAGCGAAAATTCGCTCGAGTACTTGATTATTGAAATAACCGACATCGCTCGATTATGAACGAGCGATGCAAGTGACGAGTACCAAGCGACGAACGCAAGCTATCCTAGAATGAAATAAATTGAAATCCGATTTTAATGTTACCTACTCGATAAAAAGCCGAGCGAATTTTCTACATACATTGCAGGTAGCAAATTTATACGACGCCGTATATACCGGGTACGTCTCAAAAGTGGCTCACCCCTATTACTTTTTTATTTCTTTAGATAAAAAAAATGAGATTTGGTATGTTAGTATATGACATAAATTAGGATTGATTGACGTATTCAATTGTTTTTTGTCACTTCCTGTTTCACCGGAAATGACTACAATTTTTGGTTTTTAAATGGCACCCTCGATATTTTTTTTACTTTATTCGATAGAAAATGACATTTTAAATAGAATGACGTATCATGTGTCAACTTTTGACATATTCGGTTAAAAACAAATCAATCTAGAGTGCCATAGCTGTGTTAAAAACACTAATTTTTAATCAAGGAGCCTTGGAAAAATAGATTTGATCGTCTAATGTTTTAAGTGTCTTGCCCTGGCCGGTTAAAAGATTGGGCATCTTTTTCGTATCTAATCGTCTTTTTGATCATATCTCAATTTTTTTTCAAATGGAACGAGGGTGGATCATTAGCATATTTCAAAAAAGATTTTTTTACGAATAATTTGTAACCACACACTAGATACAGTACGTCTGTCCGTTCTGAGGCTGCGGGGTATCCGTGAGAGGGGAAACGATATTCTCTCGATGTTTTTCGTAAAAAAATAGACGACGCGTCCCATCAATAAAAATTTAACAAATTTGCAAGTAGCCAATAAAATGAGTGGGCGGAGCGATTTGCGGTGACGCACTCGTCAAATCGACGTATAAAATATATTGCTGTTTATTTAAATGTTTTTTGTCCGCATTCCTTTCATAGACACAGATCCAGCAGATGTACTGTACTTCGAGTCAAATTGTCGTTATGAACCGCATGTTACAATTTCAAATAAACCATATGCGAGAATGTCAAAAGTTGACATGTGATATGTCATTCTATTCAGAGTGTCAAATGAGTGCGATTTAAAAATCAAAAGTTGCAGTCATTTCCGGTGAAACCGGAAGTGGCCGAAAACAATTGAATATGTCAATCAATCCTAATTTATGTCATATACTAACATACCAAATCTCATTGTTTTATCTGAAAAAAAAAAGTTATAAGGGTGATCCACTTTTGAGACGCACCCGGTATATTTATCCGTTGCGTATCTGAGAGACAAAATTTTACGATCTACATCGACAATGCTTCGAAATAAACTAAATCAGGCGATCAAGCGAATCGCTCAATCGTTCGCCGCTTACTACTTGCCGTTCATTACCGAAAGAATATGTGCCCTGCGCACGCAGCTTACTGCTTGGCGTTAACGAGTACTTACAACATGCGACGGACAAAAAACCGTATTTTAAATACGAGCGATATTTCGCTCGAGTGATCACTCGGTTATTGCAATCGCTTGATACTCGAGTACTCGATTATTGAAATTAATCGGTTTTTCCCATCACTACAATATTATCCAAGTTAGAAATAATGCAATAGAAATAATTTATGGAAAAATCAAGTAACATTAGAGCATTCCAAATATTTCTTTGATGTATCTCAATAATAGTATAAGTCACTATAATATAACTAATTTTCCTCTTTTAATAAGAATTTTAGATCCCTGCTCAAATGATGAAGGTTGTAATTTTTGATAAAAGAGTTTACTAAAACCGTCGATTGAAAGAATTGGGAAGATACGCAACCTAATGGGCGAATTCGTGACAAAGTTGATTTGATTTCCCCTTACGTCTCAAGTGCTATACGGTGGAGACACCAATTCTTCTGCGGTCAACGCATAAAACACTTATTTGCTCTAATTCGGCCAGCGAAGACATATCGAAGACGGTGTGTAACTGAAAAAGACAGTGTTGCCATATTAAAATGTGTAATATCCGGTGGCGGATACAGAGGGGGGGGGCATGGCCCCCCCCCCTAAAATCTGTAAATTGTGTTAAATATTAGGCTTTTTGGTTCAAAATGACGCCCTAAGAAGCATATTCTACATTATTTTTTATTTTGGGGCCTCCCTAAAATAAATTCCTGTATCCGCCACTAGTAACACAGATTAGGTATCCTATAAGTATACAGATAAAAATCTTGTCCCTAATTCGTGGTACGAAAATTGTTTTTTATGACGATGTGTAAACGAGTCAAATTTCCTGTGCGCAAAAATAAACTCGCGTAAAATAACAATAAACAGCGTAATAGAGAGATATCGCTAAACCGAATAGCGTGCATGGACGTTAATAATGGTGTTATTTCTTTTACGTGAGGTGGTATTAACTCTCTTCATTTATAGTTATCGGATCGGAAAGAATTCTGATCGCGTCGCGTCCGCTATTTAAACTTAACCTAACTTTGAAATTGTTTTGATTACTAGGTATTTTAAAACTAAAGGGCTAAAGTGCTTATTTCCAGTGCTTTATTGTTCAACGTCTGCCAGTGGGTTTAGGGCAACAAGCAACAAATTCTCTTAGAAGGGCTAAGTCGTCATCTGCTGTAAACCTAAGACTCTTTATAGGTTCTTTAGTATTGGAAGAGGTGGAATCCATATTTTGGGCCATATTTATTTGATTAAAACTAATCCCAGCTACTTCAATATCAAATTACCTAATAAAACTAAAGCAATAATTCAAAACAATTCAAACATAACCTAAAATAAAAGATCTCGCCAGCCGGCTCCGGTTGTCAAATACCCGCACATGCCCATTTAAGCAATTTTTAAACGTTATCAGAGGTTATTTAGAAAGAGCGCTTGGTGTAATTGATCCGCAAATTACGTCAGGTGGTAACGTTATTAGCGGGTGTTGCGTTAAAAATTGACTCGCGCATATCGTAACCATGATAAGGTACGCGTAAATACTGGATGACGCTATTCGGTTTTCCGATATCTCTGATAACTGTGCCGGTCAGGCGCTGTGCACAATTTTAGAGGCCATAAGTGTAAAATTCAAAACAGCGTAGTTGGATTCTTTGGAATAGTGTTCAAGGTTTTCTCTGCCGTGCTCTTTTCCCTTATGAATTCCAGGTAGAGTACGCCCTGTTCATTTTCCTTTAAAAGGGGGCTATTTACAAATTTAGCGTTTTATTTACATAACCTATTCTCCTCAAATTTTCCTAATTTTGCTACTGTTGAGCGCATCCAAGGTAAGTCAGTTTAAAAATATTTGTTTTTTCAAACGTCACAAAAGTATTAATTTTTGCGACGTGATTGACAATATAAAATAGTCATTTTAATGCCTAGGCATAAAAGTAAAGCGCTTTTACGCCTAAGCACAAAAGTACGAAAATATACTATTAAACTGACATAAAGTGTCAAAATTCAACAAGCGGAGCGTAACCATACTTTCTCGATATATAATTACTTAGAAGGTATTACTTTTAAAACTATTTATATAATTTGGAACGTTCGAAATTGTTAAAAAATATATTATTTACTAGCGTGTACCCGCGACTTCGTTCGCGTCGAATTAATCATTTGTAATGGTGATGATAAAGCAAAGCAAGAATTTCCATTAACATACAAACTGGATAAAATTTTCTCACATTTATGTCAGCATGAGAAAAAACAATATGGCGATTTTATTATATAACTTCGTAATATTTGAGGGGTAGTATCATCTCGTTGGAATTTGACTTTCGAAAAATCCGTTTGCCAAAAATAAGCTTTTTTCGTCAAGCAGTTTAAGCAGAATCGTGGTTAATCAATTACCCAACTTTTTGTAACACCCTGTATGATTTTTAAAAAAATTCAAAATATGTAAAAAACAAAATAAATTATGCGTGTCCAAGCGTTTTCCAGAAAGACTAACCGTTTTTTAAATAACAAGTATTGTAATATTTGACGGGCGTTTTCACCCTCTTGGAATTTGAGAGTCGAGAAACTCCTCCTTATCGAACCTCTACACCCCACAGTCAATCCGTTTGCCAAAAATCAGCTTTAAACGTCAAGCAGTTTAAGCAGAATCGTGATTACTCAATGGTCATATTTTATGAAACACCCTGTATAAATTTTTAAAAAATCTTAAAATATGTAAAACAACAAAATAAAATATACGCGTTTAAGAGTTTTTCCGAAAAACTCACCGGTTTTTAAATAAAAAATATTCTAATATTTGAGGGGTGGTTTCACCCCCTTAGAATTCCAGTTTCGAAAAATCCCTTCTTATCGAACCTCTACACCCTAAAGTCAATCCGTTTTCCAAAAATCAGCTTTTTACGTCAAGCGCTTTAAGTAGGATCGTGATTAATCAATGACCAAATTTTTCATCATTGACCAGAAACAACCTGTATGCATTTTTAAAAAATCTTAAAATATGTAAAAAACCAAAATTAGATATACGTGTTTAAGCGTTTTTTCGGAAAATTGCAATATTTGAGGGGTAGTTTCACCCCCTTCGAAAAATATCTTCTTATCGAACCTCTACACCCTAGAATCAACCTGTATGCCAAAATTGAGCTTCTTACGTTGAGTGGTTTGAGCAGGATCGTGATTAATCAGTGAGTCAGTCACTTAAAGATGTTATATATTAATATAGATTATTCTATTTCAAACAAAATAAAATATACGTGTTTAAGTGTTTAATCGGAAACTTGACCGTTTTTTAAATACAAAATATTGCAATATATTGGAGGGGTGGTTTCACCCCCTTGCAACTGGAATTTCAAAAAATCTCTTCTTATCGAACCTCTACACCCTAGAATCAACCTGTATGCCAAAATTGAGCTTCTTACGTTGAGTGATTTGAGCAGGATCGTAATTAATCAGTGAGTCAATCACTTAAGGATTTTTTATATTAGTATAGATTATTCTATTTAAACTGTTGATTATACAATTGAAAAAAAATACCTCTTTAACTTTAATGACCGACCCTGGATATGTTATACTACAGTATTAAAGATGCTATTTTATTTTAAACTGAAATGCCATGGAGAATACCCATCGTGAAGCCCACTGTCAGTTATAATACAAAAATACAGTATTTTATACTGATGTATTTTTAAAAGAATATACATATAATACATATCCAGATATCTTGGCATGTTTCCCGACCTTTCTATAAAAGTATATTATAGTTATTGTTAAGACGTGACTAAATAAAATTCTATTTCCCTAAGATGGAATTTCCTCGCTACCAGCAGTAATACAACATAAAATTTTTCTTCGGGTTAGACGGTATTACGAGTAAGGATAAGTGGATTTTATGGTATATAAATTCTATGCGATTGGTAATAACACTTAATAAAAAATATGTTCATGCTATAAAAAAGTTTCATGCTATGCGTAGCCAAAATCACAACATAAATTTTAAAAAATGATTCAGAAATGGATAGTGGAACTTATTCATAATAAGTACTAATACGTCTATTAATACTACTATTAACACAGCCACATCCAAAATACCAAAAGTGTATGATAATACCGTTGATTGAATAAATAAGAAGATACGCAACCTTATGGGCCATTTCGTGGCACAAAACATGTCCGAGATGTAGCTGGCGTTACCGTCAGCCTGTCCGAGAGTTTCGAGATTTTGTTTAGCTCTGCGCCGCTGCGCGCTGATAGTCGTTTACAGCGCAGCGGATAAAGAATACTGTACCGTAGCAGACGTAAGTAGTTCTGCTTTCAGTCGACAGGGTGACTGGTTGCCAAAACTACTCATTACTCGGTAGATTTACGGATTTTCCATTATTCATCAATTTAATACAATATTATATGATTAAACAAAGAACGGCATCAGAGTTGGCTTGGAAATGAAGATCGCTGTTATTTCATATATGTAAAATATTATGGTAAATGTCAATGATTCGTCATTTCCAAGCCAACTCAATGACTTTTTTCAATCATACAACATATTCGGTACCTATAAAAGATTTTTTATTTTTGTTGTTTGTTCTATGTTTAACAAGAATAAATTTTCAGTACATAAACGCGGACCCAAAGATATTTTCGTCAAACTTATTACATATATTACACAGTTTAATATGGCAACACTATCGCTTTCAGATCCACACCGTCTTCTATATGCCTTCGATGGCCGAACTAGAGAAAATAACTGTTTTATGCGTTGACCGCAGAACGATTGGTGTCTACACCGTACAGCACTTGAGACGTAAGAGGAAATCAAATCAGCCTTGTCACGAATTCGCCCATTAGGTTGCGTAACTTCCCAATTTTTTCAATCAACAATAATACTATACAGCTGGGTACACTGAATTTACAACACAAAAAGTTAAACTCTACAGACAGAGCTGCCTGATAGAGGATATGTTTTATTTTATAATACAAAACAACACAAAATATAGTTGGTACAACAGAATCGATTCCGTATTATATTAGCACTATTAAATTTACTACACAAAACTCTGTATATTAGTACTCTCCAATATAGCTCCATTTATTTGCACAAGTCTCATTTCCTATAATAACAAAAATTATTTAATGTTAAAAAACTTTTATTTATAATTTAATATTAATAATTGGCCAATATTTATTTGTTATCTTAAAATGATAATAATAATATCAATATAATATAATAGAATAACATACCTTTATCAAAACTCATTAATGTTTAATATAGGTAAGTATATTTATCGTTATAATTAAAAACAAAAGAAAGAAACATATTTTTTCATGCGTTAATGAATTAATATAGTTGAATAATAAATCTAATTCGACTTCGCCAAGGTTATCCTTATCAATGGAAACTGCGATATTTAACAGATGAGTGATAATTTCACCTAGTATAGAGCGATAACAGATTATGTGTATAAACAACAAACGAAAACATATACATTGAAATCTTCATAAATACGTAGTAACTAAAACTAACAGGTAACATAGACAACCACTTTTTTAATACAAAAGCTAATAAAATTATTTATCCACGACTCTCTATAATTTGATTATTATACATGAGTTTATGAAATAATATTTATAATCATTATTCACTAGTGAATAATGGTTTCATTAAGTTCAAATCTAAAAAAAAATCAAACAATAGATATATGAAATAAAACAAAAATGTAATGAACTTAAGGAGAAAAAGGATTTGTCTGGTCAAGGAAACAACCCCAAAGGGAACTACAAGAGAGGTAGCTGGCAGTTGCTCGAGACCAGCCTCCACAAGTGGCACAAAAGCTACCACCTTCTCTAAAAAGCATCGGAAGCCTACCTCTAGAGCCAACTGGCTACACAAGCTACCGCTTCCTCTACCCGGTCTGGGTCAACCAGGCGGGCTAGACGACCCGCTTAGAGTAAATCTCAGCGGAGCAGAAGTAAGAAGATACCTCTGACTCTATCTCTGAAGGATTTGCTCCAGAGGAAGCAAAAGCAAAGATACTCCTCAAAAACGGGGAGAATAAAGGAACCAAGAAACAGCCTGGTGCTTTCCATCGAAAAGGAAGAAGGAGGTCGAGAACCTCTTACCTCTTCTCCGGCAGGGAGAGAAAAAATCCAGGATGGAAAGCCGTCCAACACCGGGAGGCAAGCAGGGACGTATCACCGGCTTTGTCAGAACTCCAATGTAATGACATCCAGTTGGGAAGTCATCAACAAGAGGGAGGAGGGCCATGGTCCTCACAATAGAAATTGACCTCAAATCCAAGGAGGTAATAGAGAAAGAGGGATATATTCTCTATTATACATTCGAGACAACACCGGTATAAGGTCTAAGAAGAGACCAAGTTAAAGAGGTGGTAAACATGGAGACAGATCCTCCAGCCTCCAACTTGCGAGTGCCTCAGCCGGAGACAAAATCCTCGTCTGAGAAGGGCACGGAGGGCCAGACCCCAACCATGGAAGGGTGTACACCCTCGTAGGAGGAGGTAGATGTCCACTCCCCGGAGGAAGATCATCTGTTAGAGAACGATTAGAACTACCCTACCCGTGCCCGGCTCGGGCACGGTCCGGTGTACTGTGAATCATCCTTAATAATATGCGACGGCGACGGATCGGCCAGCCCGATCGTAGCCCGATGCTAGGCAGGAGTGGGGAGTGCCAGCCGTATGTTATCGCATCCGGACCTAGAGGAACTAAATAACTAAATAAAAGACTAGTTAGTTTACGTACGGATCGGCCAGCGCGATCTTAGCCCGATACTAGGCGGGAGTGGAGAGTACCAGCCGTATGTTATCTGTCCCGGAACGAAAGGAACTAATTAAAAGACTAGTTCACGGGAATATATTCAGTCGGCAGATATTGTCGCAGCCGGCGTAATTACCACAGAAATTGTCGTGGATACTGTTTTTGATTAGTTTGTTCTTTGAATATTTTAGTGGAATGTTTTACTTTAGGTTCCTAAAATTAAGAAATATCTTATAAAAAGAAGTAGATATTCTGAATTTTTAGACAAAAACAAAAAGCTTGATGTGAGAAAAAATGCAATTTTCGTAAAATGTTCATACTAATTGCTCCAATTGATTTGTGATATAATTTTTTAAGCTCTGATTTGAGTTTCATTTTTAATTTTTGTTATCTGCAATAAAACTTATCTATATGGTTTTAACATACGCAATTATATACACGTTTCGTTATATTTCGTACCTTATAAAAATTATACTGATCATACCGTGAATAGTTCTGACTTATAACGAAACCCATGAGCAAGCAACGAGGATGTCAATGTTAGTCGGGAACTATTGTGAACTAAAGACCTAGTTCTAGGGACCTATTCCTCGGAAGGAACTAGAACTAAGGAAATAGTTCCATCCAAGGAATTAGAATTCCCACTTCTACTATATGCATGAAACATAGCTGAAGTACGACCAATGGAGAATAGAGTGTTACTGGTATAGAAAAATTGGCAACAGCCTATTAAAACATGCCAAATGCTATGTTTATAAAAAATGCTATATTGATCTAAACATAGATGAAGTACTAAGCATGGAGAATAGAGTGGCACTGGTATAGAAAAATGGGCAACAGCCTATTAAAAGATACGAAATGCTATATTTATAAAAAATGCTATATTGATCTAAACATAGATGAAGTACTAAGTATGGGGATAAGGGTGTCACTAGTATAGGAAAATTGGCATCAGCCTTTTAAAAGATGCAAAACATATTCTATAAGTTTTTAGACTGCTTGCTGTTATCTTTATTTTGATATTGAAATTAGACCGCTCTCGTACACAGATCTAAGCTAAACATATTTTGTTAATTATTAACAGCATTAATCTCACTTAATACACTGACATACGTTCACCTGTGAATTAATAACTATTATAATTATACAAAACTAGTTTATGCAGAAACATTAATAAGAAATTATGATTAAATTAATTCAATACAAAACTCCGTGCCCTTCCATTGATTTTTCTTTAATTTACCGTCCTACGCCGATACTTTGGAATGAGAAATTAAACTGCAATGCACCTGGAGTTTCATTAAGAGACGTTCGCTGAATATTAAACCTGGCTCTGAAATTGCGATTTGCCAACGTTTGATCTCTCATTTCCCATCGGTTGAATATTACGTTTTTGAGTAAAACTAATTCGTTTTATCAAAAGGCAATACAAATAAAAATCGAATGTATTACTTGGTATTCGACACTGATCGATTCGTATATTATTTCTTAACTTTTTTTTACTTTAACGTGCATTTTATTAGTCTATTTTATATTACGGTTGGAGGTTGGATCTAGCCATGTTCGGTGTTGAGATTTGAACACCGGTGTTGGTGTTGATGACCACCTGTGTTTATCTCAACTCGAGTGTTCATTTCAGCACCGGTGTTCATCTACAACACCGGTGTTTATCTTGACACCGGTGTTTATCTCGACACCGTCGGATCGTGTCGGTGTCGATGTCGATGGTGCCGTTTGATTGTTTTTTTAGTTTTTTTTTAATATAATATTTTTTAGTTTATTTTACATCTACGAATTTTTGTTTCATTATGTTTTGTTTTGTTTTCTGTTTGTTTTTGATTAAACAATTTTTTACTTTATAGTTGTTTATCTGATACTTCCACTTTATTTAATGAATTATTCTGGCAAAAAAATATATTTAAATTTGAACGCTTTAAGTTAAAGTCGGTGCGCTTTAACAAACGATAAAATAAGCACCGATACGACATTATTATTATCAGGTTTATTTTGAACTTATTAATAAACATTATTTCTTCTTTAACCCGTTTATTAAACACCGGTGTCGATATCAAAACCGGTGTCGTAGTCAAAACCGGTATCGAGATGAACACCGGTGTCCAGACCAACATCGGTGTCGAGATGAACACCGGTGTTGTAACCGAACACCGGTATTGTAAACGAACACGAAATGAACACCGGTGTCAGCGTCAACACCAGTATCGGTGTCAACACCGGTGTCCATAAATGGAACAATGGCCAAATATGGAACAGCGGGTATTCCATATTTGGCCACCGGTGTGAGACCAACACTTGTGTAAAAACGGTGTTTGGAACAGGCCTAGTTGGATCCTTCGGTGTTACAACAGCAAAATAAAACAGCACTAAAGTTGTAATCATCTGCTGATTATGCTAACACGGTTAGCGGTTTGTTTTACTCTCTATTTTATAGTTAAAATAAAAGCGCAGAAGGATATTTCTATAGTTACAAAACATTGAAAGTGAGCAGCATACTGACACAATACATCTGGTAGACACCACGCGACGGTTATATTAGATACGAATTGGTACCGTTTTTTTCGTACAAACTTAATTTTAGACTAATATTATTTTGAGCCTTGTCTCTTGTAAACGCAGTATCACAGCTAATATATGAAAAATTAACGGCTGTTAAGTATACAAAATTCTATATTAAACTATTTAGTATAAAGTACAAATTACATTTTGAATTTTTGGACTTAATCGAGTACCATTCAAATCAAATGATTTATCGACTCAAACACTTTTTCATATTCAATGTGGCATAGCAAAATAATTTATGCTCTTTTATAGTTTCCCATGTTCTTTCTTCTCAGAATTAGAAAACTACCCGCCAAACAACAAGTATTTATTAGAGGAATAGTTTCGAAAAACATGTTAAATCATTAGAGGTATTTCCAGTAAACAGAGTAACATCAAAATATATTTTTATATAATCCCATTCTATTGAGAAATAATAGAAAAAAAAGTATAATAATTATGTTGCAAATGACAATAGATCAGGATAATGCCGATCGAAAGAAATATTGTTGACATATAATCTAGGTCCAGTCAACAAATCTGTTATAATCAATGCTCAAGCGCATACTAATTGTTATTGTAGTATTGCAATACCATCTGTTCTTGCACTGTCAGTTTCTGACACCCGGACGAGTATTTATTTGCAATACATATGAAACGTTTCGGAGGAAAATAGTTGAAGGCCACGCAGCGTTTCTACAACTTGTCTCTAAGTGTGTGAACACAGTGCAAGCAGGTTTGCCGCTTTCTGGTAGCCAGCGCCAATCTGGGTACCTATTATTGACATCGTTCGCAACTTTGCGTATACGCATCACGTGTATTGTTATAAACAGGGTATCCCAGAAATAAGTGCAAGTATTTTAAAGGGTGGTAGATCTCGATAAAAGAAACATATTTTCTCTTTATCGTTTTTCAAATAAGTCCAAAATAACGGAGTTATTTTACTTTGAAAATTTCCAAAAAAAAAATGATTTTTTGCTAAAATTTTGAGAACCTTTTTCATGTGCCTTCTCCTCATCGGAGGTTGGCGACCATCAATTGGAATTCCACCCTGTCTTGAGCCAAACCAAAGAATATCTTAATACCCTAGAAGTCTCGTCTCGCATCAAAATCTGACCTGTCGATGGGGCCTCGCTTTGGCGAGCGAGGCCCCAACTTCGTGGTGCCTCGCTATTTTGCTCGGAATTGAACGAATAGACGCGCGGCGTTGCCTTGTTTTGTGTGTACTTTCTTGAATAGTTTTAAATTATAGTTTTAAATTTTATCTATTGCTATAATCTCAGTCTTTCCGTTCTCCGCACTCCGCAGTTTACATATAATATTATCTTATATAATTCCTGTGTTACAGTTTTGGTTACCTGTACTCCTCCGAAACGGCTTAACCGATTTTGATGAAATTTTTATATGTATATTAAGTAGGTCTGAGAATAGGTAGTTATATATTTTTTATACCCTTAAATGATAAGGGTAGTCCACCCCCATTTTATTATTTTGTGAAAAACAATATTTTTAATTTTTTTTTTTATTTGGCCTAAAAAATACAAACAACTCTAAGTTTTTCACCGTTCTACTTTCATCCCTATTTTTTAATAGGGGTTGTTTTTTAATTTTTGTTACCATCTCCGAAACGGCTTTTAACCGATTTTTGATAAAATTTTTATATGTATATTCAGTACGTCTAAGAATAAGTTGTTATCTATTTTTATACCCTTAACTGATAAGGGTAGCCGAGAGGGTAACCCACCCTCATTTTTTTTTAGTTTTTTGAAAAGAAAGAAATGTTTTTTATATTTTTTTATTTGGCATTAAGAAATACAAACAACCCTAAATTTTCACCGTTCTGCTATCATCCCCTATTTTTAATAGGGGTTTGTTTGTTTATTTTCTTTGTTGCCATCTCCGAAACGGCTTAGCCGATTTTGATGAAATTTTATAAGTATATTGAGTAGGTCTGAAAACAGGTTGTTATATATTTTTATACCCTTAAGTGATAAGGGTAGCCCACCCCCATTTTTTTTATTTAAAAAAAAAATATTTTTATATTTTTATTTGGCATTAAAAAAATACAAACAACCCTAAGTTTTCACAAGTTCTACCATCATCCCTATTTTTAATAGGGATGTTTTTTTTTAATTTTTTTGTTACCATCTCCCGAAACGGCTTGATCGGTTTTGATGAAATTTTATATGTATATTCAGTAGGTCTGAGAATACGTTGTTATCTGTTTTTATACCCTTAAGTGATAAAAGGGTAGCCCCACCCCATTTTTTTATTTTGAAAAAAAATATTTTAATTTTAATTTTTTTTGAAAAAAAATATTTTAATTTTTTTATTTGTCATTAAAAATACAAACAACCTAAATTTTTCACCGTTCTACCATCATCCCTATTTTTTAACAGGGGTTGTTTTTTAAGATTTTTGTTACCATCTCCGAAACGGCTTATCCGATTTTGATAAAATTTTATTTGTATATTCAGTACGTCTAAGAATAGGTTGTTATCTATTCTTATACCCCTAAGTGATTAGAGTAGCCGAGAGGGTAGCCCACCCCTCATTTTTATTTTGGAAAAAATAATTTTTTTTATTTGGCCTTAAAATACAAACAACTCTAAATTTTCACCGTTCTACCATCATCCCCTATTTTCTAATAGGGGTTGTTTTTTAATACCATCTCCGAAACGGCTTGGCCGATTTTATGACATTTTATTATGTATATTGAGTAGGTCTGAAAATAGTTTGTTGTCTATTTTTTATACCCTTAAGTGGTAAGGGTAGCCCACCCCTATTTTTTTATTTTTTGAAAAAAAATATTTTAATTTTTTTATTTGGCATTAAAAAATACAAACAACCCTAAATTTTCACCGTTCTACCATCATCCCCTATTTTTTAACAGGGGTTGTTTTTTAAGATTTTTTGTTACCATCTCCGAAACGGCTTAACCGATTTTGATAAAGTTTTATATGTATATTCAGTACGTCTAAGAATAGGTTGTTATCTATTCTTATACCCTTAAGTGATAAGGGTAGCCGAGAGGGTAGCCCACCCTCATTTTTTTATTTTTGGAAGAAAAAAATATTTTTTTTATTTGGTTGTAGCCCACCCTCATTTTTTTATTTTTGGAAGAAAAAAATATTTTTTTTATTTGGTCTTAAAAAATACAAACAACTCTAAATTTTCACCGTTCTACCATCATCCCCTATTTTCTAATAGGGGTTGTTTTTTTGATACCATCTCCGAAACGGCTTGGCCGATTTTTGGCCGGCTTGGCCGGTTTGGTTTGGTCACAACCTATTCCTAGGTTGTTATCTATTTTTTATACCCCTAAGTGATAAGAGTGGCCCACCCCAACTTTTTTTTATTTTTTAGACAAATTTTTTATTTTAATTGTTTTATAGGGAGTGCTTATTTTTTAGGGGGTGCATATCCAAAATTTTCTTCTGGGTACACACTTTCATCACTTAAGGGACCTCCGTACAAAATTGCATACTCCTAGTCCTAGAACGGATTTTACATAAAAAATTATACAAATTTTTACCCCTTGTTTTACCCCCTTAAGGAATGAATTCCAAAAATCACTCTAATTATTCAATTACGCTACATAAGGAACCTCTGTGCAAATTCTCATATTCCTTGAACAGAATTTATTGTTCCAGAACGTTCAACCCCTCATTTCACACCCTTAGAGGGTGAATTTCCAAAAATTGCTTCTTAGTGCTAAATTACGTTACATAAGGAACGTCTGCAAAATTCATACTTCTACAACCGATTTTAACTTTATAACGATTAATTTTTGTACAAATTTTCATCCCTTATTTTTCAGGGGATGCATGCCTAAAATTCGCTTCTAGGTACTCACTTTCATCATTTAAGGGACCTCTGAACAGAATTTCATACTCCTAGTCCTAGAACGGATTTTACATAAAAAATTATACAAATTTTCACCCCTTGTTTTACCCCCTTAAGGAATGAATTCCAAAAATCACTCTAATTATTCAATTACGCTACATAAGGAACCTCTGTGCAAATTCTCATATTCCTTGAACAGAATTTATTGTTCCAGAACGTTCAACCCCTCATTTCACACCCTTAGAGGGCGAATTTCCAAAATTGCTTCTTAATGCTAAATTACGTTACATAAGGAACGTCTGCAAATTCATACTTCTAAAACCGATTTTAACCTTTTTTGTACAAATTTTTCATCCCTTTATTTCTAAGGGATGAATGTCAAAATTACTTTCTAGGTACTCACTTTCGTCACTTAAGGAAACTCTGTACAAAATTTCATACTCCTAGAACTAACACTTTTTGTACAAAATTTCACCCCCCAGTTTCACTACCCTTAGGCTATACATTTCCAAAAATCGCTTATCAATGTTCAAATGCGCCACATCTGTGCAAAAGTTCATACTCCTAGTAGGTACAGATTTTTTATGTATAATTACGTCCCTTTATCTAATAACACCCCCTTATGGGTCGAATTTTAAAAAGTTACTTAGTAGTGCTCATCTTAGAGAACGAATTAATATTCTCCGTATTTACTCCAGTTTCCTAATACTAACACAGATAACACATAATCATACTAGTTAATTTTTTATTGGAATAGAAGTAATTTTTATTAGAAGGTACAAAAAAATTAAAAATCTAAAATTTTATTTTCATAGCTACGTTTTTTTTTCATAGCCTTAGGATGCCTCATGTACTATCGAATATACGAAATATATAATCAATACGTGTTGAACTTTCTTTAAATATCGAGAAATAAAATATGTTTGGCAACACCGTACGAAATATCGCCGCGCGTAGTCCTCAAAATTTAAAATATTAGCATTTTCAGGCTTCGATTATGTTCAAAAGCGCCACCGTATGACAAATCACTAAAGCTTCCACACGAGAGTTCTTAAAACTATAATATTCTTTGGCCAAACGGATAATTGCACTTGCCTCTCCTATATTAAACCACTGGCGCAAATTCCGCAAGCAGGAAAACTGTTTACGCCCGATGCCTCGTCGTCCTTCAATCTTTCCCTCAACGATCAGCTGTAGGAAACTATATTTGTTATTTCGAAAAATATGACCAAAATATGCTGCTTTCCGTCGTTTTATTGTAGTCAATAGTTCTTGGTCCTTACATATTCTTTCCAATACTTCGAGATTTGTTTGAGAACCACTGGATCTTTTCTGGATTTTCTTTCTTATAAATTTAATCTACTACCTATGTTGCCATATACAGGGTGTCCCAGAAATACGTGCAAGTATTTTAACTTAACTGGTAGTATAGTTCAACCCCAGAAACACGCCTATGAGGTTTTTTTCTAAATAAATTTTTTTTGAACATTCGGAATTTTTTGAAAATATTTTTGGAATTTTTTTGCAATTTTTTTTAGTTTTTATTTAAAAAAAAATAATTTCTTGATAATATGGCAACATAGGTAGTAGATTAAATTTACAAGAAAGAAAATCCAGAAAAGATCCAGTGGTTCTCAAACAAATCTCGAAGTATTGGAAAGAATGTGTGGACCAAGAACTATTGACTACAATAAAACGACGGAAAGCAGCATATTTTGGTCATATTTTTCGAAATAACAAATATAGTTTCCTACAGCTGATCGTTGAGGGAAAGATTGAAGGACGACGAGGCATCGGGTGTAAACGGTTTTCCTGGTTGCGGAATTTGCGCCAGTGGTTTAATATAGGAGAGGCCAATGCAATTATCCGTTTGGCTCAAGACAGGGAGAAATTCCAATTGATGGTCGCCAACCTCCGATGAGGAGAAGGCACATGAAGAAGAAGGTTCTCAAAATTTTAGCAAAAAATATTTTTTTTGGAAATTATCAAAGTAAAATAACTCCATTATTTTGGACTTAATTGAAAAACGATAGGGAAAATATGTTTCTTTTATCGAGATCTACCACCCTTTTTTACTTGCACTTATATCTGGGATACCCTGTTTACAACAATACACGTGATGCATATACGCAAAGTTGCGAACGATGTCAAGAATAGGTGCCCAGATTGGCGCTGACTACCAGTAAGCGGCAAACCTGCTTGCACTGTGTTCGCACACTAATGGTGCAACAGACAACATCGAGATGACTTACCTACGAGAGGCGCGTGCGAAATCATCCGAGGCCACTGTCTCTTACACCATACACCGGAGCGTACCGCTCAGTGTTGTTACAATAGGTACAATTTTATTGTACTATTTTGGGTACATTTGATAGTCAAGGAGTACATAGGTACAATTGCAAGAAAAAATGTACAGTTCTTACTTCTCAAACCCAAACTAACCCAAACTTAAACTCACGTACATATTTTTAGACGAACGGTGATCTGGGTGATACGCGATGCGTGGATTTGAAATGTAGGTTGCTAGGAGCAGAGGGTTTAATACAGATCATACTCCTAGCGGCCCCCATTTCAAATAATGCCAACGTGCCGGTTGACAACTGGACTTTGAATGACGTCAGGGGTGCCATCCACATTATCCTGAAAAAGCGGATCGGCGTATCGGCGTAACGACCTTGAAACTATTTCCAGTAATTCTATTGGCTGAAAAATTAATCTGTCAAAAATTTCAGCCAATAGAATGCACTGAAAAGTGTTTCAAGGTCGTTACGCCGATCCTCTTTCTCTAGGATAATGTGGATATGGATGCACCCCTCTGATGCACCCTCAAGGATACTATACATGACCCCACATTTTTCCACGAAAAATGTACAATCCCACTTAAGAAAGTACAATTTCGACACCATTTATAGTACAAAAATGTTTGCCCTTGTAACAATGCTGGTACCGCTGCGACACTCGGAAGCGCGTACTACGAATACTGTGCAGATGAGCAGCAGCAGCGGGATATAAAATATCACATGCAGTAAAAAATACGAGAAAAAGAATAGAACTTCCAGCAATTGTCTCTTGAAAAAATAGTATCTTTGATATGACAAAGTTTAAAACAAGTTAACAATCTTATCTGCATAATGATAATACTATACTATAATGTTAAATATTTAGCATAGTTACTGACTTATTGATATACCAATCGTATACAGAAGCTGAATCCGATATGCAACATGCAGTAAGATTTTATAAAATACTATAATATATCTACTAGTAAAACTTCTATCAATTGTCTCATAAAAACGCAATATTTTATCTAATATATCGATGAAAAATTAACAGCTGTTAAGTGTACAAAATTCTATATTAAACAGATTACATTTTAAATTTTTGGACTTGTAATCGAGTACCATTCAACAATCAAATGATTTATCGACTCAAACGCTTTTTGATATTGGCAAAGGAAAATAATTTATGCTTTTTTATAGTTTCCCACGTTCTTTCGTCTCAGAATTGGAAAACTACTCGCAAAACAACTAGTATTTATTAGAGGAATAGTTTCGAAAAGTATGTTAAATCATTACAGGTATTTCCATTAAACAGAGTACACACCAAAATATAAAATCCAATCTATTGACAAATAATAATGGATAAAAGAGTATAATAATTATGTTGTAAATGAGCAATATATCAGGATAATGCCGATCAAAAGAAGTATTGTTGACATATAATCTAGGTCCATTCAACAAATCTGTTATAATCAATGCTCAAGCGCATACTAATTGTTGCATATTGTAGTATTGCAATACCATCTGTTCTTGCACTGTCATTTTCTGACAACTGTACCAATATTTATTTGCAGTACTTATGAAATTTTTCGAAGAAAAATAGTTGGAGGCCACTCAGCGTTTTTACAACTTCTCTCTAGTAGTGGTGTGACAGACAACATCGAGATGACTTACCTACGAGAGGCGCGTGCGAAATCATCCGAGGCCACTGTCTCTTACACCATACACCGGAGCGTACCGCTGCGACACTCGGACGCGCGTACTACGGATACTGTGCAGATGGGCAGCAGCAGCGGGATGTGGTATGCCGCATGCAGTTCAACCGGGCGCCGACTGCTGCTGAGCGTCGAGCGCGGCACCACCACACGACCGGACGGCTCGATACGTCGCGCAGTAATGGCGGCCGCGGCGGCGGGTCGCGGATGCGCCGTCGCGTTCCCTGGCCGGACCGTGTGCGATTTATTGATCGTCGTCGCCGTCGCGGGAAAGCCAACGGCGGAATTTCCCTCCTCCTCGCAGGCGGCGGCTCGCGAGCGAGCGACGACCGACTCGGAGACGCACGGTCTCTCGCTTTGGACCACGGCGCGGAGGAGCCGAGAAAAAAGGTTTCGCTCAAGGTCGCCCTGGATACGTGTCATGCCTAGGTTACAGCTAACGAGTGTGAGCTCTCACTATTCATCTAGTAGTAGGTAAACTAATAGTGGATACTATTCAGTCCATGTCCGCCGGAGTATTTCCAGATGCATGGAAAAAATCTGTGAAAAGGCAAATATAGCCATTGCTTATTTACTGCCATTACTCGCTGACGAGTATTTGACACGCATCACAAGATGATTACGCAAGGCGTTTTCTTTCATGAGCTTTTCTGTGACTGAAAAGCCCGATGCGTGATGTTATCTCTCTTCCACACTCGGACATTCAAAAATCTCATTACTTTGTTGCCTCTTTACTTTTTGGTTGTCGTTGTTAACTGAGTTTACAATTCTCCTCCATTGCGTTCTATTGAGCGCTGCTTCCTTCCACTGATGCTACATACCTACTTATCCCTTTTAAGTTTTCATAAAAAACATCCTTGTATCTGTATCCTTGTAACAAGTTCAGTTTTTATACGACAAAGCTTTAGTTTTAGAAATGTTGAGACTCAGGAGGTTCGAATCGCACTAAGATTTAATGGTGATTATACATACATACATACAGCCATTACTCGCTGACGAGTATTCGACACACATAAAGAAGATGGTCACGCAAGACGTTTTCTTTCATGAGCTTTTCTGTGACTGAAAAGCCCGATACGTGATGTTATCTGCCTACCGCACTCCGGATATTCAAAAATCTCGTTGCTTTGTTGCCTCTTTACTTTTTCGTTGTCGCTGTCAACTGAGTTTACAACTCCTCTCCATTGAGTTCTATTGTGACCTGCTTTTTTCCACTCATTCTGCATGTTAATCCCCTTTAAGTTTTTGTGGAAAATGTCCTTGTACCTTTTCAGTTGTCCACCCGGCCTCCTCTTACCGTCTACAAGCTCACCGTAAAGCAGAGATTTTGGTATGCGGTTTTCTTGAATTCTGCATACGTGACCAGCCCACATTAAGCAGGATTTTGTAACCATGACTTCAATACTCTCGCAGTTAGCTTACCGATACGTTTGAGACATGATGGAACCACAGGATTCTTAAGAGTTGTCTAAGGTGTCTCTGTTGCAACTTGTTTAATGCGTTCATGTGTCGACAGTACGGCACCCAGGTTTCACTCCCATATAACATGGTGGGGATTATAATTGCTCGGTACACTGCAAGTTTGGTTTTTGTACTCAAGTCATGATAGTAGAAACCCCTGTCTTTTAATTTCCAGAATGCTCTTGAGGCGCTACTAATCCTGTGCTGAATTTCAGAGTCAATATTGGTCTTTTCCGAAATCAAACTGCCAAGGTAATTGAATTCCGCCACATATTCCAATAGTTTTTCTCCGATTTTTATAGCACTGTTGTGATCTTCCGGGGGAGTGCACATCCCAAGCAGCATTTGGACGTCGGGACAACGTTGTGTCACGCGACCAAACGTCGGGGCGCAACCTCGGCACAACCTCGTGCCAACCCTAGTCTGCACTAGTTTGGAGAATAATTTTTGGGTCGAAACGATGTTGGATACCGACGGCGACGTTGGCTAGAAGCCTAATTTATTACAAACTGCAACGTTGTTTAAAGTCCTAATTCACAGAAATACAAAACTAATATGGCGTCTAAGTCGCGTTTTATCCTAAATTGGGATAATTATAGTAAAAATATTATTTTTATGATTTAGTTAGAGACATATGTCAGATGGCAGTGAAGGAAAACAAAACAAAAGTATTTAAGTGTGGAGGATGTTTGAAGATCATAATTATTGAAACACTTTAACCAACTCTGTAACTCGTTACACAAGGCAAAAAAGTTAAACGCAAACAACTTTATTGATAAATGTATTGTTTCTACTTTGAAAAATACTAATGGGCCTTAAAATTAATTAAGTTTTAAAAATTTTCTTCAATTTTTTTTTAGTAAAATGAGAATAATTTATTCGCAGTTGAAAAAATTGTTTCCGCGTGTTTTTTAGGGTAAAATATTTCAAGTTAATGTATTCAAAAAGCAGGAATTGCTATTTTAGGAACGAAACATTTTCTTATTTAACAACATGGCGGCTTTCACTTTGTTGTTTTTGAGATTAAGATGGAGTAGTTCGAGTAGTCGCATACTGGACTAATAAAGTGGCAGTTAGGCCTTAACAGGTAGTATACTAGTCGCAAGATTGCCTAATTTAGTCATCCTAGAGTCTAGCTTGTGCCGCCCTCTATAATCTAAATAAACGAGGGAGTGGATAAACTATCAGTAATATATGTCGATGTATATTTAACTTTAGTTTTATTTGTACCTTTCGAGTCCCATTTTAATTAAGATTTTTTTATAAAAACAAAAACAGTACTGAACTGTCTGACTGAACAGAACAATGAAGTGAAAATTTAAGATTTAAGGTTATGGTTCAATACAGTTGCAAAAAGGTAGTGACTCGACGTCCTACCAACTATGGAGGGCTTTTAGACTCCATACTACCAACGTAAGAATAAGGAAATCTAAACAACGTTGGAATTTCAGAACAGACGACGTTTGCATAACGTTGGAATATGTCCTGAAACTGACGTCGGACAACTCTATATTGTCCAACATTGTAACTACGTTGTTCGAATCACCTAAAGATCACTTAAGCAAAAAAGGTTAGAAGACAACGTTTATTCGACGTCGCAGAAGCTTCTACTTTGCTATAGTACTAGTCCAACGTCGGCACAACGTTATAAACACGTTTAAATTTATTTTAATACCCAAGGTAGGGAGCTAACTATATTTTGTACCTAATCCAACGTCGTGTTTAGTAAACATGTGGTCGCAAGTCGTGAAAATGCTACATGGGATGATTTTAGTTTTGTCGATGTTTAGCTTAAGGCCCAAAGTCTCGTATGCCCAGATACATGTGTTCAGCATTTCCTGTAATTGCTGTAACGTATTTGTAACTAGAGCGCAGTCATCAGCGTATTGGAGTTCTGTGATGAATTTTATACGTATTTTTGCCCTGAGTCTTTTTAGGTTGAACACACCGCGCCGTCATACCTGTATCTAACACCCATTCCTCTTTCCTGCAGTTTGCTGTCCACTATAATAGAGAGCGCTGCCATGAATATGTTGAATAGGAGAGGAGCTAGGACACATCCCTGCCTAACTCCTGTATTTGTCAGGAAGGGATCGCTCAGTGATCCATGATGTGACACTCTTTACTTGTTGTTATGGAGGTTTTTACACACAGTAAGAAATTTGTTGGGTACACGAATCTTCTGCATAATTGCCCAAAGTGCATCTCTGTTTACAGAGTCGAAGCCACTTGTAGCCGTTAATAAGTTAAGTAGACTCCAAATATCGGAGGTCCAAGAGCAACAAAGCGAAGGATACAAACAACAGCTGTACTTTCTTTAATAATGTACGCGGCACCTTCTAAAAATGAGGCATCAGCTTGGACATCGGTCCTGAAGATTAAATCCTATCGGGATTTATTAGAACGACTCAAGCTTGATTTCCATGCATCCGTTATCCGTTGATACGATGGTCCGATGGAGCTCTGATTAGTCATAACGTTTTCGCACCACTTTCGAGAAAGATCGTACGATAACGGACGTTTTGACACTTTTTTAACAAATTTCTTAATAAAAATATAATAGAACAAGAGCTAGCAACGTCGGGAAAACGAGGATTTTAAGAAAGCTGGTTCTTTAATATTTCTTTTGCTATGCCTCCTGTGCTCTCCTGGCCAAAGTGCTGGCCATCCGGCTGCCGGTAGACTACTGCGGTTCACTACTACGCATCGCATCTGTACAGGGTATCCTATTTTCATGTGTTTTATGGAATTTCTCGTTTATGAGTAGAGATACAATGATACGATTTTCAAATTACATTGGTACTTTTTATTTTAATTTTATTTAATTACAAAAGTTATAGGATTTTTAAATATCTATTAGTGAGTAATAAATTTAAGTATACAGAGTCGTTCATAAAGTCGTGGCACATCAAAGTTTCATTTATTTAAATAGAACCCCTATATATTATTACATATTTCAATTCTTCCTTCATTTCTAAGCAAAAATCGAAATATACACAACGTACCTCAAATCAACCGTTTCCGAGTTATTGACTTTTAGAAATATCACTTAATTAAACAATTCGATTTAATTAATTTCGGTGTGTTTGGTTTGATTTAATGATGGCATTCTGCCGAAACTGTGATTCTGTTGTAATGGGTTTTTAAATTCCTATTACCTACTAGCTACTAGTAAATTTAAGTATACAGAGTCGGTCATAAAGTTGTGTCACATCAAACTTTTTTTTTAATGAAGCCCCCTGTATATTATTGCATATTTCAATTCTTCCTTCAATTTTAAGCAATAATCGTAATACACAATGTACAAATTGAAGAATTGAAATGTTAAACGAAAATTTTGTAATTTCCAGACTTGCTATACTCTCATTTGATACATATATAAATGCTAACTTGAGAACTAATGTCAAATATTATTAAGTATCACAGTTTCGGCAAAATGGCATCGTTAAATGAAACTGAAGATATTGAAATTAATTAAATCATTTTGTTTAAGTGATTTTTTCAAAAGTCAATAACTCGGAAACGGTTGGTATGAGGTACATTGTGTGTATTTCGAATTTTGCTTAGAATTGAAGGTAGAACCGAAATGTGCAATAATATACAGGGGGTTTCGTTTAAAAAAATGAAACTTTGATGTGCCACGACTTTATGACCGACCCTGTATACATACATTTATTACCCGCTAATAGATATTTATAAACCCGATAACTTTTATATTAAACTGTTTGCGGTACCTCCTATATTTTACCTAATAATCGACCGTTTCCATACATAAACGCGACCCTGTATTAAAGAATCAGCTTTCTTAAAATTCTCTCCCGTAAACGGTACTAGCTCTTATAGTCTAAGAGTTGGCTACATAAAAAACCTTATCATCGTTACATGGCTAATTTTTTGTGTAAAGTATCCTTTTGTGTAGCCATTATGAAATAGTCATGTCTGCCAGCGCGATCCCGGGGCTTAAAGCGGGGGCGGCCAATCGAAAGGGTGAAATTTTGACACTAAAAATATTTTAAGATACATGAGTTATAATTGCGAAAATATCTTTTATTTATTATTAAGAAACGTGGAAAATTGTTGGCAGACATTTTTCTAGTCGCTAAAATGACGACAGACAACGCGAAAGAGGCATGAAGTTTAAAAAATTATTAAAAAATTAAATTTCAAGAATGAAAAAAATTATGGCATATTTGCATGCCGATTGGTGAAATGGGTCATATTTGTTTATTATCATATTTTATATAAAAAAATTGGTCATATTTATTTATTTTAAAAGCCGTATGCAAAAGGGCAGACAAAAAGATCGTGTCTCAATCAGCTGCAGACAGTTATCAAAAGCGCGATATTACTTTAGCCCTTTATTCAGGGAACGCTGGTCGCCTCGTCCATTTAAGTATAGATAAATCATATAATATACGATTATATTATAAATATATTTTTTTATTATTTCAATAACGATTTTTTTATCTGCCCTTTTGCACATACGGCTTTTTAAATTAATTAACAATAAACATGACATTCCACCAACCGACATGCATGTATTCGATGATTTTCTTTTGTCAAAATTCTATGCCCCTTTCGCGTTGTCTACCGGCATTTCAGCCACGAGAAAAATGTCTGTCAACAATTTTACACGTTTCCTAATAATAAATAAAAGCTATTTGGCAATTATAACTCGTGTACCTTATAATATATTTAGTGTCAAAATTTCACCCTTTCGATTGGCCGCCCCCGCTTTAAGCCCCGGGATCGCGCTGGCAGACATTACTATTTCATAATGGCTACACAAAAGGATACTTCACACAAAAAATTAGCCATGTAACGATGACAAGGTTTTTTATATAGCCAGCTCTCGGTCTATTAGACTATAAGTAAAACAGCGAGATCACAAGCAGATCGTACATCCGTATATTTCTGTAAATAATTCGTGAAACATTTTGCAAAACATTTCTGAAAATAATCAATTTCAATTTCAGAAGTAATCTCAAATATATAAGCCCGTATTATAAAAATTAGTTCCCAAGTTGCCCAAAATAGAAGAAAACGAACCGAGATTAACAATAAAAAACAAACAACGAATCACAGCGCGTCTTGGTCTATTTCATGAATCCTGGGAGCTATAATTTTTATAATACAGACTTAAGCTACACGCACACTGGTGCGATCACGGCCGCGATCACGATCACGATCAGGGCAGCGATAACATGAGCGATCATTCTAGCACACACCAACGCGTTCACGTTCACCGCCGCCGCCGCGCCGTACCTAGATGTAGTGCGCCATCCTGTAGGTATACATAGGTACAAATTAAAAATGAGAATTATGTATACCGAAAAAAAAAACATTCTTAAATATTTACCTACAATATTTAAACTTAAACAATAAAAATGTATATGTACTATCCAATCCAATTGCAACTCCAATTTTGTCTCAAATTTTTATTTTTAATTCTATTATTTTTATAACTTGGATCGGATATGACGTAGTCAATCATCGACTTTTGATCCCTGGTGTTCCTAAATGTATATTTATGTTGCTCTTTGTGGGGGAAATACGTGTTGTTTATTCGTAGCTCGTTTCTTGCACAGAAGTCTATCAGGAGTTCTCCATTTTCGTTGGTTATCTCTTCATTGTATTTTTGTTTTATACCTGGTATCACTTCCCTGCCTATTCTGGCGTTCAAGTCCCCGAGTATAATAATTTTGTCCGTGTTGTTTAGTTTATCTATAGTATTTTGTAGGTCTTGGTAAAATGTTTCGCTCTCCTCTATGGGTTTGCTTATATCCGGTGCGTATGTGCTTATTAAGTGTGTTTGCCTGTGGTTGATTTTTAGAGATACTTTAATGATTCTGTCGTTAATGTAGTCTATGCTTTCTATACATTGTTCGTATTTCTCGTGGAGTAGAATTCCTACTCCCGATTGTGCTCGATCTTGTTTAGCTCTTCCGCTGTAGGCTAATATGTAGTTATCGTATCTTGATGTGCCCTGTCCTTTCCTCTTCGTTTCTGATAGAGCGCATATATCGATCTTGTGTTGTTTCATTTCGTTAACTATCTCCTGGTCTCTGCCATTCCACGATGTTATATTCCAGCAGGCAAGTCTTGTTATGGTGTGTTTACTT
Organism: Sitophilus oryzae; assembly: GCF_002938485.1. Lineage (NCBI taxonomy): Eukaryota > Metazoa > Arthropoda > Insecta > Coleoptera > Curculionidae > Sitophilus > Sitophilus oryzae. Next base: position 489,248 of record NW_022145960.1, on the reverse strand, counting down.
CTCCCTAGTCGTCTTTTCCTTTTCATAGCGTGTGTCGTCATCATATGGTTCCGATCGTTTTCCGAGGCTATCCCTTCAGTTCTGTGAGCAGTATGTTTCTTTTACCTCAGGCAGGGTGCTAACCTAGCCTGAGAACCCTCCTCCTTTATCCGGGCTTGGGACCGGCACTGGCTTTTACTGGGTTACTCAGTTCACCCAGTTTGTACCAGAGGCGGAGTTGGAAAAGAGAACCTGGAAGACCACCTAAGAGATGGAAGGACAGCTGGCAGTCCACCTCCCAAGAACTGTTACAGAGGACCCATCAAAATTAACAGATCGCGAGATCTTAGAAATGAATAAGAAGAAGAAGAAGAAGATTTTTATAACTTGGATCGGATAAATCATATAGAATTTTGTGTATTTTTACAGCCTTAATTAGCTGCCCTGTTAATTCCATTTCTAAATTGCAAGAAGAAAAAACACGCAAAATAACGGAAAATTCTTGTCAGTTGGGTCGCAACCATCGCGCCAATGTGAAACGGCTCATATGTATTCTTCAGCAACTTTTGGCCGCGGCCGCGTGGGGATCGTGATCGCGGCCGTGATCGCACCAGTGTGCGTACAGCTTTATATTTATCGTACTATTTCGTGAAATAGCATGAAGCAATCAAGGGTCATTGCGGTGGCTTCAGAAAAATAAATAAACATGGAGTATGAATAAATATAATTAATTTGTAATGGAGTGTAATGTAATACCACTATATTAAACTGATATGAAATATCAAAAACGGTGCATTTAGAAAATAGTTATTGATGGTAGATTAAATTGCCTATTCTTCTAAGGCTACACAAGAATATTTAGTTTTAGTCATTGTCTAACATTATCAATTACAATATAGTAAAAAAATATACATATATCCAAAACTTAAAATCAAAAAACTGCTTAGCAATATGCTTTTTATAGGTTACAATCCACGGTGTTAACTATATAAAAAATCCGCTAATTATTTCTTATTTTTGAATGGACAAAAATCAAACCATGTTATTATTGTACAGGGTGTTTCAAAAAACATGTGCCGTCTCTCGTGGGGAGATTCCTAAAAGACCATAAAGTCTAATATCTTTTCGATTTATTATAATTTTCTTCCAAGTACTTTTATTGTTTCGAATGAAATTTTGAACGTAAAAGTTGCTATAAATGCGACATATTGTTACGTTTTTCGTCGGTTCCGTGTGAATAGAAAGTCACAATTTATTTAACACTAATTAACAAAAACAATAACGATAAAAGACTTAAAGAACTATTTACAAACGATTTATAACTAAGAATTTATTTTTGAATTTTAGCGCGTCAACTGTACTAGTCTATTTATAACTGCCCTCTGTAGGCCACAGCCGCCGGCTTTTATACCGATAGCTAAAGATCTCTAGAATAGTCCATAGATCGTTAGGTGCATAGAGAAGGTTTCGATTGTTCTCGTATGTACTACTCCATTCTAGTGGAACTCGATTCTTCTCGAATCTTCGATGAATCATTACGGTGTCTATTCTTTAATGCGATGTTAAGGTCATCCGAGGGCGGGCCATATAGTTAGGTTAGGTCGAATCCACACCGGTCCGCAACAATATTTTAAAACTAAAAAAGTGTCGACATATTCACCAGGGACGTGCATATGGATTATCACTGAAGGTAAAAGTTAACTTAAAGTTAAACTTTTTCTCTCGTTGGTGAAATAATGTAATCATTAACTTGCGAAAGTTTTAAATAAGTACTCATTAATTCCTCGTCAAAAAAAATGAACAAAAGTTCCTATGAACATGGGTATGGAATATGGTATGGTATGCATAGTTTTAGCATAGTATAAGGAAACTAATAGTTTTACTCCTTGTCAAATCCTTTGTTCTTTTTCTGCCACTTTATATGACCTTGTTCTCGCCTCCCGTGACCACTGACGTAGCTGTATAGTCGTGGTCTATTAACTAGCCAAAGTATAGTCGTGGCACTCGCCATAGTTTCACAGATATGTATTTAGGAAAATATTTGCGAGAGTGCAACTACTCTTTTCCTTAAACTATGGTTTTAGCATAGTTTAAGGAAAAGAGTAGTTGCACTCTCGCAAATATTTTCTGCCAGTTTTTGCAAGCTGTCGAATATCGGCAGATTGCAAAGCGTTTCAGTTGAATTCCGTCCGTCGAGCTGCGAGGTTCGAGCGTTGAATCCCAGCACAGAGACGGATTGACAAAAATGAGTGCCTTACTGTGTGCTGCTATTATAATTGTAGTAATAATTCAAAAAATTGTTTTTTGAGTTTTTTTAGATTTCCATCGGATATAAATCGGCAAGCTGATAGTAATTATCAATTAAAATTTAATTAAATTAATTATATTTGTTTATTTTAGAAGCTGAGATATTATGTAATTATATATCTCAGCTTCTTCTAATTAATTAATTAAATGTTATTATTTTTTTAGCATGTGGGCAGATTTTAAAAATAGTTTTTTAGATATACAGGTTGTCTCAAATATGCGCATGAAAATATTTTTTGGTCAGGGGATCTGCCATAAAATTTTCATTCCAATAATAATTTACGAGATAATTTATATAGATTGGTTTTTGAAACAATTTTAGAGTAAATATTTTGTACATCGAAAGTCTCCGCAAATTATTCATATTTTTTAATTAAAAGAATTGTATACATAATCTCTTATAAATTTAGTGGACTGTATTTTTTATGTTTTTTTATTTATTTTTTATTATAAGTGGTCGTAATATAACAATATTCAAAATATTATAGACAAAATATTGAGTTTAGATTTGAGGGAAGAAAAGTGCCACACCTAGCTTTAAACAACCGTAAATATACAGGGTGGCCCATTAGTACAAAATTTAAGAACACTTTAAATACAAAAAATGTTTACCTTTTAATTTTACATCTGAAAGAAAAATAATATACAAGGTGTTGCATTTAAAAAAATGAGATATATAAATATTTTAAATATTACGATATTGGTGACGCCATAAAAAATATCCTGTATACGATAAAGTAAATTTTTCTACACGAATTTATTCTGGTGTTCTTGTCATGTTTAAGAAAACACAGCTAAGTATTAATAAAGTTATATTCACTCTAAAGTTATATTCACAAATAAAGAAATAGAATGACAACACCGCAGTGTTTTAAATAATGACGGTGTACTATATGCAGAATTTTATGCCGAATCCAGTTATCTACAGAAAATTAAACTTATTTTAAATAAAAAAAAGTGGTAGAAAATCTCTGAAATAGATAATAATATAAAAATATGTCATTATATATTTTTTCCGCGTTTCTTCCCATCAGAAGATTTTCAGATGCAGAAGAATTGTTACCTACAAAAAATGTGAAAATATTCTGTTTTCAAGCAAGTTTTTACTCGATGATCAATTTTATTTTATTTTATTTTATTGTGAACTCATATTTTCCTAAATACATATCTGTGAAACTCTGGCAAGTGCCACAATTATACTTTGCCTAGTTAATAGACCACGACTATACAGCTACGTCAGTGGTCACGGGAGGCGGGAGAACAAGGTCATATAAAGTGGCAGAAAAAGAACAAAGGATTTGACAAGGAGTAAAACTACTAGTTTCCTTATACTATGGTTTTAGAGTTGCAGGATGTTAAAACTTTTTAAAATTGGGTTTTATGTAATTATCTTAAATATCATTTTTTTTATTTGAAATTGCTGTATGTTGAACTAATGCTAATAATAACTAATGGTAATAATATTTAATAATAAATTAGGTAAAATTACAGATAACATTTTATGTTACCTGTGGTAAATTATATAATTTATTAATTTAATTTTATCAATTGTGATTAATAAAATTGCGTTTATCTCATCAAGGAGGCCAAATTCTACAAAATATCGAGAGCTAACTTTTAATTGGCATTAAACGGCCTACACAATTTTGGCATCAAAAAAAAAGTCAGTGGCGTATATGTTTTTTTTTCAAAAATATTCCAGAGATAACCCAACAAGCACGCCCCTCATGAATTTATCGACACTTTTTTAGCATTAAAATATGTAGCACTTATAGTAACTTTTACCTTCAAAATTTCGTTCAAATCACTAAAAGTACTTGGAAGAAAATTATAATAAATCGAAAAATGATTAAGACTTAACACCCTGTAGCTACAAAACAAAGCAGAAACGGACCTACGTTTGTTGATATGAAAAATAAATCTTATTTTTACGCGAGGAATCTCCCCACGAGACATGACACATGTTTTTTGAAACACCCTGTATATACAAGTACATTTTACAGTTTTCTCTTAAAACAATAAGAGAACATTGCTTTTTAAAAATGTCCGTGGACCATACTTTTATTGACATCGGGTCAATCAATAATTTTCCCAATCAGCTCGATATATTGATGATGTTGCCAGTATTACTCATCAAGCAATAATAATAATAGCTCCCGTATATAGCGTTTAATGCCTTGGAAGCAGCAAGGTACAGCGTACAGCTTGCCAAACTAGAGCCGTTCGGTATACAAGGAAGGTAATGAGACTAGCACTACGCTTCAACCGCCTATTATTACCTCAGGATTGTGAATCCCAAGTACTCATTTGAGGCTGAGTCGACCTAGGTACCGAAACTATTTTTATTTTAATAAAAATAGTCGGCTGATGCAATGCCGGGTGTGGGATTCGAACCCACTACCTTGAGATTGGTAGACGAAAGCCTGTACCTCTACGCCACCGGGCACCTTACTCATCAAGCAATACTACTGTTATATTAATCAATTAAGGCCGCGTAAACAAACATAACATAATATACAAGTTTATATATTTTTTTTAATTCATTATAATAAAATTAAATAATAAAATTATTGTAATTATATTCCTGCAGATTAAGTAAAGTTTTGTTCTTAAATATTATTATCATGTCATAATAATCAACATAAAACGAGATGTAATTGACGAAATATCATCGTAACAATAGATATTTTAGGGACGTCTAGGTTTACTTATTTCAGTGAGATTTATAAAAAAAAGTCCTTTGCCTCGGGTACATATACCGCCACGTTTTGGAAATAGCTCAAAACAAAACGAAATTGAACGAGGCAACAGAAAAAGCCAAAAAAATCCCTCCACGCCCTCCTCACTAGTAGTTTTCAGGCGCTTTTAAGAATAGAAAGTAGGTCGAGACAAATCGAAGTATCTAATCCCAAGTAGCATTTTCACGACTTGCGACTTGCGACCACATGTTTACTAAACACAACGGTGGATTAGTTACAAAAAATAGTTAGCTCCGTTCCTTGGGTATTAAAATAAATGTAAACGTTGTTGTAACGTTGTGCCGACGTTGAACTAGTACTACAACAAAGTAAAAGCTTCTGCGACGTCGAATAAACGTTGTCTTGTAACCTTTTTTACTTAAGTGATATTTAGGTGATTAGGACAACGTAGTTACAATGTTGGGCAATAAAGAGTTTTCCGACGTCACTTTCAGGACCTATTCCAACGTTATGCAAACGTCGTCTGTTTTACTAATTCCAACGTTGTGTTTAGATTTCCTTATTCTTACGTTGGTAGGACGTCGAGCCACTACCTTTTTGCAACTGTATTGAACCATAACCTTTAATTTTCACTTCATTGTTCTGTTCAGTCAGACAGTTCAGTGCTGTTTTTGTTTTTATAAAAAAACTTAATTAAAATGGGACATAATAAAGGTACATATGAAACTAAATTTAAATATATATCGACATATTACCGATACTTCATCCACTCCCTCGTTTATTTAGATTATAGAGGGCGGCACAAGCTAGACTCTAGGATGACTAAATTAGGCAATCTTGCGACTAGTATACTACCTGTTAGGGCTGAACTGCGACTTTATTAGTCCAGGTATGCGACTACTCGAACTACTCCATCTTAATCTCCAAAACAACAAAGTGAAGAAAATATTTCGTTCCTAAAATGGCAATTTCTGCTTTTTGAATACATTAACTTGAAATATTTGACCCTAAACAACACGCGGAAACAATTTTTTCGACTGCGAATAAATTATTCTCATTTTACTAAAAAAATTCAAGACATTTTTTAAAACTTCTTTAATTTTAAGGCCCATTAGTATTTTTCAAAGTAGAAACAATACATTTATCAATAAAGTTGTTTGCGTTTAACTTTTTTGCCTTGGGTAACGAGTTACAGAGTCGGTTAAAGTTTTCGATAATTATGATCTTCAAACATCCTCCACACTTAAATACTTTTGTTTTGTTTTCCTTTACTGCCATCTGGCATATGTCTCTAACGAAATCATAAAAATAATATTTTTACTATAATTATTCCAATTTAGGATAAAACGCTACAACAACAACAACAAACAACGCTTTATTGTGCAAAAAGCCAAAACAGCTTCATCGACAAAGCACTCACAAACAACAAAATCACAAAAAAATACAAACAACAAAAAATACACAATACAAATAATACAATTCAAAAAAATTTAAGTCTTTAAAATTACAAAAAGAATATACATGGACAATTTTAGAACAGTACGCAGTAAATAGATATAATTTTAAAGTTATAGAATATTAAATACTTGACCTTTGACCAGTGTGTGAGATGATCAAAATTTTAAAATTCAAAATTGTTCATAATCAAACATCAACAAAAAGTCGTTTACCGCGTATAGGGCTCTCTCCAGTAGGTATGATTTTAGAGCCTTGCGAAATGCGGGAAAGAATGAAAGCGATTTGATATGCAAAGGCAGATGATTGTACATTTTTTGGCATTGTACAGTATTGAACCCTTAACTAGTTCTGAGCTCGGGGTTGGCAGATAAAGATCGTGCTCTGCATTCCTAAGTGGATAGTTATGAGATGGCCTTTCGGGAATGGCAGATATGTGCTTGCGGATTAAGCAAACGGATTCAAAAATGAATAAAGAAGGAAGAGTCAGTATTTTCAAATTTTTAAAGAAATTCTGGCAGTGAGTTCTACTGTTCAGTCCCAATAAATATCGAACTGCTCTCTTTTGAAGTATGAAAACACGATCAAATTTTGTTGCGCAGCAAGTACCCCCCAGAATGGAAGGGCATAACGAAGATGTGACTCAAAAAGGGCATAATAGGCTATTCTAGAGGTTGAGAAGTTAAGTTCCTTAGAAACTGATCTTAGCGCAAAACAGGCAGCGCTTAGTTTCTTTGATAGAGCTTCAATGTGAGAGTCCCATTTTAACGAGTTGTCTACAAGAAGTCCTAAGAATTTCACAGAGTCCACGACGTCAATAGTAGTGTTATTAAGTACAAAAAGGTTGTATAGTACTTTTATATGACAAAACTTTAGTTTTTGATAGGTTGAGGCATAGGAGATTAGAATCGCACCAAGACTTAATGGTGCGTAAGTCATTGGATATAGTATCATATAGCGCCGCAACATCTGGGCCGCTCCAAGTGAAACTAGTATCGTCCGCAAAGAGGCAGATTTTACCGCTAATGTCCAGATTTGCAATGTCGTTGATAAACACCAGAAACAAAATAGGGCCAAGTACTGAACCCTGAGGGACACCACATTCTATAGGCTTACAAGAAGACATAGACGTATCAATCCTCACAAGCTGCCTTCTGTTGCCAAGATATGACTTAAGCCATTCGAGCGGCACTCCCCTGAAACCATAGTATTGCAATTTGTTAATTAAGATATTATGATTTACACAATCGAAAGCCTTAGAGAAATCACAGAAAATTGTTGCTGTAGAGTAATGGTTATTCAGGCTAGAGTATACATTATTAAAAAGGTCGAACATAGCATCATTTGTGCAACTGTTACTTAGAAATCCAAATTGATGGGTAGTAAGTATTTTATATTTAAGGAGAAAAGATAGAAACCTTTTTTTTAACCAATCTTTCAATGATCTTAGATAATGTGGGCAGGAGTGCAATTGGGCGATAATTCGAAGCTTCATCTTTATCACCTCCTTTATACAGAGGAATAATTATTGCTGTCTTAAGACAGTTTGGAAAAACTCCTTTTGGAATGACTCGTTAATTAAAGTAGTAAGATGGTTTAATGTGCATTCAGGAAGTTCAGAGAACATTTTGAGAGTAAGCCCATCAGTCCCAGATGAGGATTTGTTTTTAATACTATTAATTGTACTACGGAGCTCATCTAATACTACGGGCGTGAGGAAGAAACTGTGTAAATTCTCATTTGCTTTAGGGAGATATGAAAGTGAATCATGGGAAGGAGTTATGGTGTTCACTAAATTTTTAGCCACATTAACAAAGTAAGTGTTCAAATCTTCAGGTGAATTAAAGACTGTGCCAGACGAAGAAGTCTTATTCCTTAAGTCATTTACAATAGCCCAAGTCTCCTTAGCGACATTACCGGCTTTGGCTAGCCTCGCATTATAATAAATGTCCTTGGCAGCTTTCATAGTCTTACGATAAACCTTTCTATAAAGTTTCACGTAATTATGAAAGAAGACGCTGTCCGTGAATTTCTTAAGGTGAGATAATGAGCGCATGTTCTTTGCAGATATACGCAAGCCTGTAGTAGACCAGGGTATACCTTGTTTACTTTGATAGGCCTAAGAGGAAATGCCTTGTACGCCAGATTAGACAAGGTATCCATAAATCTAGAAAATTCGGAATCGACGTCAGCCGAGAGGACAACCCACTCTGTTGTTAGACATAGGTGGTGAAAATTTAGAAAATTTTCATCCGAAAAATACGTCCCAATTTGCGCGAGGTATTTTTGCATTTGGATTTCAGCAAAAACCTTGTCAATACTGCCTCATGATCAGAGAAACCCGAGTGAAGGACTCTACAGTCAACGAATTCCGGGGTCAAAAAGACGACACGACATAGTCTATAGTACTAGAGCCAGTTTTAGTTATTCTAGTTGGTGAGTCAACATGCATGAGTATACCAAAAGAATGAAAAATGGACTGGAGAGACTCCTTAGCTGCACACACACTGGAAAAGTCAATATTCAGATCGCCACACAAAATTAATTTACTTTTTATAGGTAGGCATTCAAGCAAGCTTAGCAATTTTTGACTGAAAATATGTACGTCAGCGTCAGGTGTTCTGTAAATACAAATAATAGAGGTCAAAAGCATTATGATAAACGACGGAAAATTCAAATTTTTTTTCGGATATCAGAGTGTCGAACTTAGTTACTGCCGAAAAGTCGTTGTTAGTAGACATTATCATAGTACCTCCATGAGATGAGTTACTTCTATTGAATCTAGTTAATGTAGTGTATTTTTTGACAAATACAGACAGGCTCATCCATATTTAACCAATGTTCAGTTATGGCAACAATTTCTGGAAAATTGAGCTCTTCTAATAAAAGATATAATTCATCCGTTTTATGTCTTAAGGACTGAATATTAATTAAAAAACACTAAGCTTGCTATCGTCTAGTTTTTCAGAGGGTGCTTGATCCTCTGTTCGCGTCATTTCACCTAAAAATTTGTAGTTTTACTTGGAGAGAATTACTTGGTATGACTTTCCCTAATTCTCTGAAGCTGCTGAAGTTTCTCCGTTGAAAAGAAGGACCTGAAGGCAGAAAGATCCGCATCCACTTCAGCTGAGTCAATACCATAACCGTTGTGGAAGCGATAATACAGCCTGCGCAGGGAATCCGCTACTTAGACGTCATATTATTATAGTTTTGTATTTCTGTGAATTAGGATTTTAAACAACGTTGCAGTTTGTACTAAATTAGGCTGCTAGCCAACGTCGGTATCCAACGTCGTTTCGACCCAAAAATTATTCTCCAAACTAGTGCAGACTAGGGCTGGCACGAGGTTGTCCCGACGTTGCGCCCCGACGTTTGGTCGCGTGACACAACGTTGTCCCCACGTCCAAATGCTGCTTGGGCTCAAGACAACTGGAAATGAACCAAAATGAGACAAAGTTGGGCGACGAAACGCAACCTTGGTCTGCTTCGAAGTGTTCTCCGCATACAGCATAGTGTAGATCATGTTTAAAATTTATGCAAAATTTCATAATTAAAGATAGTGCAGTACAAAAAATTTATTTATTTCATAATTTTAAATGTTAGTGCAAATATTAATATAGGATTAAACAAACTTCATTTTACAATTAAGTAATAGTGGTATTCTTCCGTATTTTTCGTGCACATAGAAATGCATGTAACATCGCTGCCAAGGCCAAGTTTAACATATTATATAAATGTTTTCTTGATTTTTATCAATGAAGCTATCAGAAGTTTTACATTCTTCTACCATAACGTTTATAAATTATTTTTTATATCTCATTCTTCTAAAACCAGCACAAATTAAAACAAATACGACAGTCATTTGCATAACTAAGAAGATACAAAATTTAAGAATTAATTATTAAAACTCCTATTTCTAATTTATCTCACGTGAAATTACATCGCTCGTGTTCATAGTTTACTGCTTTGGTAACTACACTGCAAATTTCGAAAAATAATCACAATGACAAAAAAAAATGACACTGACAGGTGTAGTTAATTGTTGACAGGCTAAATATGACATTAATGACATTGAATGTAAACCTGAAATAATAATACCCATAGACTGCCATAGATAAATGAAAGAAGTAAATTAAAAATTATTAAAATTTTTCAATCATTTTAAAAAAGGATGAAAAATATTTTTGTTTCTTTGTTAATATCTCTGAAACAAATTATCAAAACAAATTTAATAATATCGTAGGATAATGTAAAGTGATCAGAAAGGCAGCAAAAATTGCAGTAATATACGGAGTGTTTCATTTAAAATAAATCATACCGATCTCCACTTTTTTGAGCCACACTGTAGAAGTTAAAATATTTTGCTAAAATACATCCAAGTACATACTTCAGGTTTTCTCATAAACAAAATTTCGAAGTTTTCTGTTTCTTCATTTTTATCAAAGGAGCCATCAGCATCAGTTAATGGTGCCAGGGACGCCTACTGCGTGTGGGCTCGGGTGACCCAGCACCCATGAGAAGAAGACAGTGGGTGCAAATCAGAACTATATTAGGTATTTACTTTAGATGGTCTGCACTTACTTTGCTATAAACATGGTAATCGTAAATCATACAGGGTGTTCAAAATTCTACGCCAAACTTTCCAAAATATAAAATAATTTTTCTTTGTTTTTTGAAATGAAACACCCTGTATATTAGTTTTTCAATAGATGGAGAATTAAAAAATGAACATTTTTTGTACTTTGTACTAGGTGAACCTCTTTTTGCAACAGCTGTAGCATCTCCCCTCTCTTATTCCTCCGTAGTCGGAGTTGTATCATATTAAGGCGGGGCTTAGGCGAAATCTCCTGTCGCATTCGCATGAAGTCGTGGAGACCCGGTAGGCTTAGATGTTAAGGGGATATTCCGGATATTTCATAAGGAGATATATCACATTTCGTTAAGGGGATATTTCATATGATTCATTATACGTAGCATTTAAAACTTTTATATGAAAATTCAAAAAACGTTTAAAGCAAATTGGAAACATTTTTCGGGCTGGTCCGAGATTATTAAAAATGATATAACCGGTTGTATTTAGATTAGAACACGCCACAGAAATAAAAGAATCCGAAATAAGAAAGCGCGTTATTTTAATCGGTGCAAGACGATACAACAGATATTACAGAAAAGTCTCTGTGCTATTTAAATTCGATAGGTTAATAAAAGCGGCTAAGTCAAATATCTTTGCGAATTTTATTTTATGAAATATTTTTAAGACATTTTTCATGTTTGAAATGCATTAAAATTTATAGTAGAGATTCCATGAAAAATAAACGTTTATCGCCACTTGCCTTACTTTCAATCTAAAAAGATCTTTTCAAAGTTCTTCAACAATCTGATGATTTTACTGATATAAGAATAAATAACTTTTCTTTATTAAGAGACCGACTCGTCAATTTAATATATAAAACATAATTATTCTTTCTCTCAATACTACCAATTTTTAAGTTTGCGTAAATAAATAAAAATAATTATTATGTAAATTAGGGGGGGGGGGCAAATAGACGCAACTAAAATTTTGTCGCCTACCCAGTCACACGGGTCACGAGCCGCCACTGCCTTAATTTTGCTACTACCACCCAAAAATAGACTACTACCACCTTAATTTTGCTAGTACCACCCAAAAATAAACTACTACCACTTCAATTTTGCTACTACCACCCAAAAATAAACTACTACCACTTTAATTTTGCTACTACCACCGAACAATAAACTACAACTACCTTAATTTTGCTACTACCACCCAAAAATAAACTATTACCACCTTAATTACCATTACTGTAGGTATAGTGTTTGGACTCGCATCACCGCAGTAACAATACAGTGATGTATATGGTTTGGTTCTTCAGTGAAATCTTCTAAGGTAGACAGGATTTTGCAATTTTCTCTTCATTTCTTTGTGTACTATATTACGCAGCTTTGTCGGGTATAAGAGCATTTTCTGATTTTATTTAAAAAAAATGTCAATTATTGTTGTTTAACAGTGTACCTGAGATTTTCACCGCATTTCAACACTTGTTTCTCGCACTCCCTGTACATCGGCAGCTCAACACGAAAAACCACTTTCAAAACTGAACTTAATAAAAAGGTTTGCAAGTTGAACAATAAGTCAATGGGGTCTAAACTAGTAGAAGGTAGAGTTATAAAATAGTTAATAAATATTTTGCTTTTTGAAAAAACAATCTCTTCTAAGTACTTAAAACTTAATCCTAGATTTGCAATGCAAACCATAAAAGAATTTTTAGAATCGCAGTGTTTAATTTATTTAATTTTGTTTGTTTTCTTACTCCTGATATTTTTGTATTTTATTTTTATGTTGCTTATGGTAGTGGTAGTGGTAGTAGCAAAACTATAGTGGTAGTAGTTTATTTTTGGGTGGTAATAGCATATTTAAAGTGTTAGTAGTGTATTTTTGGGTAGTAGTAGCAAAGTTAAGGTGGTAGTAGTTTTATTTTTGGGTGATAGTAGCAAAATTAAAGTGGTAGTAGCCTATTTTTGAGTGGTAGTAGCAAAATTAAGGTGGTAGTAGTTTATTTTTGGGTGGTAGTAGCAAAATTAAGGTGGTGGTAGTAGCAAAATTAAGGTGGTGGTAGTTTATTTTTGGGTATTAATAGCAAAGTTAAGGTGGTAGTAGTCAATTTTTGGGTGGTAGTAGCAAAATTAAGGTGGTAGTAATTTATTTTTGGGTGGTAGTAGCAAAGTTAAGGTGGTAGTAGTTTATTTTTGTTTATATTTTAAAACTGATGTACAATCAACGTTACATCTTAAATTCTAATCTCAAAAAGAAATTTTAAATTTGGTCAGTGAAATAGGCACCCCCGCTACTGGTGGAAGACTCACCAGGCATAGGCACTAGGGTGGGACAAAAAAATTGACTATTTAAAAATTTTGAAATAGCCTGAGATTTCGCCTAAGCCCCGCCTTAATATGATACAACTCCGACCATGGAGGAATAAGAGAGGGGACATGCTACAGCTGTTGCAAAAAGAGGTTCACCTAGCCGCCCGCCATCTTAGATTGTGGTACTTTTTGTAATTTGTGCATTTTTCTCGAAATTTAATGTTTTTCATCGATAATTTGAGTGTTTTCTATTACAAAAACATTTAAAACCATGGTGTTGTGTGCTGTACGCAGTTGTAGGAGCAGGAAAGGTATCGACTCGAAGAAACTCACCCGCGTAATATTTCACAGGTTAGAAAAACAGTGTGCAGGTCCGTAATGACCGAATTAACGAAAGAACATTAATTAGTATTTTATGCCTATTTTAAGTTTGATGTAGTAATGCCAAGTAATTTGTTCATTGCGATACACACGATTAATATTACACAATGATTTTACAAGGCAAATTTTCATCATTGTTTGTTTTATTATTTGAGTTTATAATCAGAAATTTTTGTCAAAGGTACACACAGCCCCGCCAAACAACAGTGAGACTGTTTTATCTACAAATACGTGGCGGCCCTTGACTCCGCTTTCTTATTCCTCCGTGACTCCGACTTACGCGTCGCGTCACTACCGCACGATGAGTTAGACAGAGACAGAAGACTGCCGTACGTCGTGCATCGACTCTGATAGTAGGCGATGTAGAAATCGCCGAACAAAGGCACTACAAAATTATTTTGTTTACTAACGCAGCGGCACAGTCAGCGGTCAGCGTACGCCAGCGGTAGTGAATATGTTAATAGCGTTAATACACAAGACTACAAATATTAAAATAATATTGATTATTAAAACACACTTCCGTGTATTAACAGTATTTTTATGTATTGGCAACATTAATAGTAAATAATGTAATGTAATAAATCGCTTAAATTCTGCCAAAATCTTAGGGTAGGCGCCGCCTACCTTGCCTACCCTGACGAGCCGCCACTGAATTAAGGTTGTAGTTGTACGTATTTAGATAGTAGTAACGTATATAAGTCAGTAAAAGTAGGTATTAGGGCACTTTGGACAGACAGACCGTGACGTCATCATCCGTGACATCATCAATGACGTCATCGTTCGTGACGTCATCAGTGACGTATAATAATGACGTCATCATCTGTCAAACCTGTTATCTGTCAAATACGTCATCTGTCAAACCTGTCATTTGTCAAATACGTCATTTGTCAACTGTCATCTGTCAACTGTCATTTGTCAACTGTCATCTGTCAAATACGTCATTTGTCAATACTTTTTTGCCCCAGGGTATTTTTTTAGGGGGCCTGTGCCAAAAAAGCCTAAACAATGGGCCTGCGCAATGTTGGGGGGGGGCTTGTGCCAAAAAAAGCCTAAACAATGGGCCTGCACCGGCCTAACCAATTCTTTTAAATATTTTGTTTTTTTTTTTTTTTTTTTTATTTTTTTTTGGGGGTGGGGGGGCTTGTGCCAAAAAGCCTAAACAATGGGCCTGCACCGGCCTAACCAATTCTTTTTAAATATTTTTTCCTTTTTATTTTTTGGGGGCTTGTGCCAAAAAGCCTAAACAATGGGCCTGCGCAATGCGGCCTAATCAATTCACAAAAAATATACATAAATAATGAAGCCCCCCAAACATATTATTATTTGCTCACCCCGTATATGGAATACACTCTTACGTAAAGCGCTCGCCCAGCCTGATAATTAATTCTTTAGATTCCATATTTCAAAGTGCGTGAGAAACAACTTAATAACATAATTTTCTGTCCAGGTTATTCAAGATCATATATTATAAGTATTTTAAGAAAACAACAACATATTTTGTAATACGCATTTATTTAACATATGTTTTATAATTATTATTTTTATATTAAACTTTTTTTTTTTTGAAGAAAAAATATTGTTAGTTATTTTTTAAAATAATTATTTTTATATTTTTAGTAATACCTTAATTTCTTGTTTTATATTGACCAGCCAATTTTTCCTTTCATTTCTTGAAAGGAACGGCGGCGGTGGATCTTAATGGCTCTAATTGATTGGTTCTCAATGCCTCGTTGAAGTCGCTATTATAATTTTCTTCTCTCTTTTTGTACTTCAACATATGATTTAAAATGCGCGACCTGGTGGCTTTGGTTGTATGGACAAAGTGCATATTCCCCAAATATAATTGGTCACGGCATTGAGGAAGGAAGGATGAGGAAGGATGAGGAAGGACTATTATTGTCTTCATCTATCAAAAAATAAAAAAAAATAGTTAAAAAAAAAAAAAAAATGTTAAATAAAATTTAATAATGTATACTAACATTTATAGTATTAGTTAAATGAATCATAGTGGGGTTTAAAGTAATTAAAATTATTGAAGACATAATTATTATTAATTTAATATTTTAGTTTTATGATTCATTCCCATGCAAATGTGTCGGTATAAATATAATTAATTATTCTTTTATCGTCATAAGGACTCAAGACAATTTTTCTGTGTAACTTACTATAGACATGATGTTTCTCGGATTTTTATTAAATTTTGACTTGTTTTCAAAATAGTCTTATTAAATAAACATTGAAAATAATCATCAAAACCAAAAATAAAAAATATTTATTAAAAGCAAAAGTAAAAGAATATTTATTAAAGCAGACTATAGATATTGTTTAGGTAGAAAAGTAGTTTTTTAAGAAATAAAATATTAAATTGTTTTCAGTGAATGTTTGTTTATTTTTTTCATATAATTTGAAAATATTACCTACATTAAAATAATTTTTTTTATGAAGATCCAAAACCCTTTGTGCCTCGCACAGTTTCTATTGACATATCGGTACATTCAATCAGCGAGGGATACTCAATTTTATGGCAAATCATCTGTGCTATTCGGTCCCCACGCTTAATTTCAAACTTTTTATTACTAATATTAAATAACAAATTTAACCTTCGCCCCGATAGTCTTCATCAATAACACCAGCTGGAATAAAGAGAAAACAAAAAAAAAATAAATAATGAATATTTTATTAGTGGCAAATTTTACCAGTAGGTATTAGGGCACTTTGGACAGACAGACCGTGACGTCATCATCCGTGACATCATCAATGACGTCATCGTTCGTGACGTCATCAGTGACGTATAATAATGACGTCATCATCTGTCAAACCTGTCATCTGTCAAATACGTCATCTGTCAAACCTGTCATTTGTCAAATACGTCATTTGTCAACTGTCATCTGTCAACTGTCATTTGTCAACTGCCATCTGTCAAATACGTCATTTGTCAATACTTTTTTGCCCCAGGGTATTTTTTTAGGGGGCCTGTGCCAAAAAAAGCCTAAACAATGGGCCTGCGCAATGTTGGGGGGGGGCTGTGCCAAAAAAGTCTAAACAATGGGCCTGCACCGGCCTAACCAATTCTTTTAAATATTTTGTCCTTTTTGCCCCAGGGTATTTTTTTTTGGGGTGGGGGGCATTGTGCCAAAAAGCCTAAACAATGGGCCTGCACCGGCCTAACCAATTCTTTGCATATTTTGTCCTATTTTGCCCCAGAATTTTTGGGGGGGCTTGTGCCAAAAAAAGCCTAAACAATGGGCCTGCGCAATGCAGCCTAATCAATTCCACCAAAAAAATATACATAAATAATAAAAAGCCCCAAACATATTATTATTTGCTCACCCCGTATATGGAATACACTCTTACGTAAAGCGCTCGCCCAGCCTGATAATTAATTCTTTAGATTCTATATTTCAAGTGCGTGAGAAACAACTTAATAACATAATTTTCTGTCCAGGTTATTCAAGATCATATATTATAAGTATTTTTAAGAAAACAACAACATATTTTTGTAATACGCATTTATTTAACATATGTTTATAATTATTATTTTATATTAAACACCGATCTGAAAGAAAAAATATTGTTAGTTATTTTTAAAATAATTATTTTTATATTTTTAATAATACCTTAATTTCTTGTTTTATATTGACCAGCCAATTTTTCCTTTCATTTCTTAAAAGGAACGGCGGCGGTGGATCTTAATGGCTCTAATTGATTGGTCCTCAATGCCTCGTTGAAGTCGCTATTATAATTTTCTTCTCTCTTTTTGTACTTCAACATATGATTTAAAATGCGCGACCTGGTGGCTTTGGTTGTATGGACAAAGTGCATATTCCCCAAATATAATTGGTCACGGCATTGTGGAAGGAAGGATGAGGAAGGACTATTATTGTCTTCATCTATCAAAAAATAAAAAAAAATAGTTGCATTAGGAAAATGTTAAATAAAAATTTAATAATGTATACTAACATTTATAGTATTAGTTAAATGAATCATAGTGGGGTTTAAGGTAATTAGAATTATTGAAGATTATATAATTATTATTAATTTAATATTTCAGTTTTTATGATTCATGCAAATGTGTCAAATATAATATAATTAATTATTCTTTTATCGTCATAAGGACTCAAGACAATTTTTTCTGTGTAACACTATAGACATGATGTTTCTCGGATTTTATTAAATTTTGACTTGTTTTCAAAATAGTCTTATTAAATAAACATTGAAAATAATCATCAAAACAAAAATAAAAAATATTTATTAAAAAGCAAAAGTAAGAATATTTATTTAAAACAGACTATAGATATTGTTTAGGTAGAAAAGTAGTTTTTAAAAATAAAATATTAAATTGTTTCAAGTGAATGTTTGTTTATTTTTCATATGAGCAATATTACCTACATTAAAAACATTTTTTTTATGAAGATCCAAAACCCTTTGTGCCTCGAACAGTTTCTATTGACATATCGGTACATTCAATCAGCGAGGGATACTCAATTTTATGGCAAATCATCTGTGCTATTCGGTCCCCCCGTTTAATTTCAAACTTTTTATTACTAATATTAAATAACAAAATTTTAACTTCGCCCCGATAGTCTTCATCAATAACACCAGCTGGAATAAAGAGAAAACAAAAAAAAATAAATAATAGATATTTATTGGTGGCAAAATTTACCTCCACAAAAAATGGAATAGTTCAAAGCCAAACTTGACCGAGCTTCAATCTTCAAAAAAGATCCTCCAGGAATTTCCACTTGCAGTCCCGTATTTATTAATTATTTTGATTGTGGGTGGCGATTGTACAATCGACAGGACGGAACAAATCCAATCCTGCTGATAATGGGGTTGCTCTGACAGGAACGAACGCGTCCGATGACACCTTTTTAAACTTTAAAACAGACATCGCGTTAACTCTAACGACTACGACGACGACGACGACAACAACAACCTATTATCACGATTAATACAAGTAAGTGACTAGATCGTACCTACTACCAGTCGCTCGCTCGATTAGAGAGGCAAGTTGCATAAGATGTGCCCAGCCTAACAAAGCCAATTACTTATGCAAATAAACTTAACGGTAGCCCTTTCACTTTTTAATTATCATACGAGACGCAGAAATTAAATGAATGCTGGGCGGGCGCGTTGCGTTAAAGTCTTAAGTTTTTTATTGCGCTAAAGAAATTAATATACGGGGTGTTGCATTTAAAAATAGAGATAAAACACTACAAATATTTCGTTATTGGCGACGACATAAAAAATACCCTGTAGCATAGGATAATGTAAGAATTTTTCCTTCTTGGATTTATTCTGTTACCTTTAGTGCTAGGAAAATATGAAAAGTATTAATAAAGTTAAATATACAATCTAGTTTTTAACCACTTTTCAGATATCATGCTTTAAACAAAATTTTAGTAAATAAGAAATACAATGGCAACACCGCATAGTGCATCAAATAAAAAAATAGTGCTCTATATGCAGAATCCAATTATCTCACAAGAAAAATATAGAGATTGCAATTTAAAATAAAAAAAAAAAAAAAAAAAAAAAAAAAAAAAATCGATTAAAATACTATTAACAAAAGGTTTAATAATAATAACAATTACACTAGTTAAATTGTTCTATAAAATCTTTATTTGTTTTTTATCTAATTTGCAGACATTTAACATTTTTAAGGAATACTTTTATCATTTTCTAATAGTGCAGCGCATGCTCATAATATACTTCCTGTACAGTTGGGGAAACGCCCAAGGGGAAAGCCGAAAACTGCCTATGTGTTCATAAAAATGTCTAAGAAAATCTTGTCTAATGGGTAGGCAACCCTAATAATCGTATTTCGAAGAAATATGAATTCTCCATTGAATAACTGAATCAGTGCCTTCTATTAAAAGATCAGCCTACGGGCGAGATTTATGACGTCACGCTAGTTAGATATAACGGATTAATAAATATGTTGTAGAATACATGGAAAACATAATTATTCCTCAGATTTTTGGTTTGTATTTTAAAAATGATATATCTTAAATGAAATATACATAATATACAGTTAATAACTACAACATATATACCTATTTATAGTAATAAATACTTTTGGCAAATAAACTATGAACCATACAAATGCAGCTAAATTTTTTACAATGTACAAATAATGTATAGGTACATAAGATAATGGGTAAAATGTAAATATATTTTTAAATTTTGGGGTTTGAAAATCGATCTAATTTAACAAAAAACATTTAATATCTATAGTGATGTATTAGTATTTGCATTCACAAAATTATATGTATATTTTGCAAATATCAATGTTCGAAATTATATTTACAAATAATACAATATTATCTAAAAAAGGCGTCAGCGATGGTTATGAAATGAAGATCGCTGGCATTTTATATGTTAAATTATTCTAAAATTTTCGATTTTCTTGGGATTTTTTAGGTTCGGGAAAAACGCTGATTAAGTTTTCATTTTGGGTTTTCATTATTTTATTTGGTTTAAAAAAACGTTTCGGCTAACTATAGCCTTCACAGTGTTGTGTCATATGAGTAAAATAGTGTCGAATATATTCAAAAATTACATATACAATATAATTCACACCTCATAATGTTTACTGCAATTAATAAACTAATATAAACTTATCAAAAGATGACCACATATTTTTAAAATTATTATTCTTAACACTAGAACTATCTACATTGACTAGGGAGTACGCAGTAAACATTTTGTGCGTGGTGTGAATATTTTATATGCAATTTTTTGGGTTATATTCGACACTATTTTTTCATATGACACAACACTGATAGAGGCTATAATGTTAGCCAAAAAGTTTTTTTTAAATAAATAAGCAAATAAATAAAAAAAAAAAAAAAAAAAAGAAAATAAAAATTTAGAATATTTAGAATCAGGGTTCAAGAATATCAATTTTTCCAAGATTGTAAAATTCTAGTTAATTATTTTATGTGTACAGTTATTTAGGGAATGTCATCGATGTTCATTTCCAAGCCAACTAGACAACCGATTTTTTTCGATGATACGGTGTAATTCTTACGTAAAATGTAATAACATTAGACCAATTAAAACAAAAATATGAATTTCTTAGTATTTTAAGTAACACCTTTATTCTTAAAACTTAATTTTGTATTATGCAAATATACCAATTTATTGTTATTTTATTCATATTGTATTCAGCCATCACTTAAATATTTGATATTAATTTGGTATTATAAATAATCAATACTATTCATTAAAATTACGAACAATATATGTTATGCTTAACATACACTATATATTATCAAACAAAAAACTTAAATTTTTTTTTTTTTTTTTTTTTTTTTTTTTTTTCTTTTTTAAAAATTTGAACTCGAAATAATAATCTTTTTCATGATTTCTAATACACATATTCTTTATTTTTTTCCCTAGATCATAATACCTACTTACGTGTTTGAATCTATCGAAGCTGAACCAGCAACACTTGGAGTGGAGATTCCACAATATGAATAAAATAAACATAATT
The DNA here is from genome assembly GCF_002938485.1 of Sitophilus oryzae. Lineage (NCBI taxonomy): Eukaryota > Metazoa > Arthropoda > Insecta > Coleoptera > Curculionidae > Sitophilus > Sitophilus oryzae. The sequence goes on along the minus strand of NW_022145960.1, from coordinate 468,047 downwards.
GTCCAGTTTTCATTAATACCATCATGGGAGAATATAATTTTAAAAATTTATTAAAGATATTTTCAATAAAATTCTCTTGATTTATAACTCATACCCACTTTTCTTGCTCTTTCGGACACTTTAGGCTGCTAAGTATAATAACTATCATAAAACTCATCGCTTTCCACCAGGAACACAAAAAAGATGAGGCATAGCACCAAAAACACACTCCACTTAAGCTTTATTGATGGATTGTTAGAGTCTTAAAACACACACAAAAATAACGATAAGTAAAAAATGTATGGGCACTTTTAGGTTAAATCACTTGCACAACGTGTAATTTTTAAAATTTCTATTTTTATGCGAAACCGAGAATGACCATATATCTGATAGTAGTTTATGTCACTTCAACACCAAAATAATTAGTTTTTGCACTACATTAATAAAATAATACCAAAAATCAAAGAGTTAAAACCAAAAATCAACTGACAAAATATGAAACGGAATCTAACCCAATATCTAAGTATGTACAGCTGATGAAGTAAACAAAAGTCCGCCCGTAGGCTGATCTTTTAATAGAAGGCACTGACTGAATAAAATGCTGGGTGTTCTATTTAAAATAAAAGAATAACTTACTATTAAAAGTGCATAATGTTCAATATTAATTTTGGATTTTTTTTTTTTTTTTTTTTTTTTTTTTTAATTTTTAATTTGTATTAACATAGAGAAAATGGATATTTTAACTAAATATGAGGCTATACAGGGTAAATTACCATTTAGGTGGTTTTAATTGAGTTTATTTACAGACAATGTTAAATATGAAGAAAATGGCACAATTTGTAGACCCTATTATTATTATTGAAGGGGAAGAGGGCAGCTACGAAGGCGGCGGCGGCAGCAACAGTCAAGAATCGCAAAGATTTTTTTAAAATAACTGTTTTCTCTCTCTCTCTCTCTTTTTGAAGGCAATGTATAATAAAACTGAATTAAATATACCGATTTAAAATTATAATTGCATTTTATTTAAATATGGGTAAGGGTGTGAGAAACTGGATATACCTATCGGAAAATATCCCTCTTAGACACAGAATAAAATTATTTTATATGAAAATCTAGGTAAGTGATGTTCAGTTTTAATCAACTTTATTAATTTAAAACGATTACAATCAAAAACAAAAAAATGTCTCAGGAAATAAATGTCAATAATTAAAAATATTTCTCTTGTAAACACAAAATCAGGGGCATACTGTATATAGTATATATTTTTTACCTGTCCTAAAACTGGTCCTTTCCAATTTGTAGTACTTTTCCAATGCTCACAAAAATAACTCACCTGTCACAATTAAAGAGAGATAGTACATGGAAGGTTGTTAAAGAGGTTGAACTTGGTACTGTCCACATGAAGGCTACAGTTACACAAAAATATGTATATTTTTTCAATATACTCCTAGTATATCAATCACTATTAATTATTATAATTATGTGAATATTCGATTTTGTTTACAGAATTTTTGGTGATATAAATATGTAAGAAATTATAATATAAAATTTTACTACAGATTTTACTACAAAAATATTATCAATATTATTAATTTAATGTGCGATATATTGATTGATTTTCGGATTCTGAAAAAAATAAAGGTGTGTTTCATTAAAGAAGCATATGTGACTAAAATATCAGGTTTTAAACATATTTAACATTGTCTGTAAATAAACCTCAATTAAAAATACCTAAATGGTAATTTACCCTGTATAGCCTCATATTTAGTTAAAATATCCATTTTCTCTATGTTAATACAAATTAAAATTTTACCCGGATTCTGCATATAGAGCACTATTTTTTATTTGATGCACTATGCGGTGTTGCCATTGTATTTCTTATTTACTAAAATTTTGTTTAAAAGCATGATATCTGAAAAGTGGTTAAAAACTAGATTGTATATTTAACTTTATTAATACTTTTCTATATTTTCCTAGCACTAAAGGTAACAGAATAAATCCAAGAAGGAAAATTTACATTATCCTATACAGGGTATTTTTTATGTCGTCGCCAATAACGAAATATTTGTAGTGTTTTATCTCTATTTTTTAAATGCAACACCCCGTATATTATTTTCTTTTAGCGCAATTAAAAAAACTTAAGACTTTAACGCAACGCGCCCGCCCAGCATTCATTTAATTTCTGCGTCTCGTATGATAATTAAAAAGTGAAAGGGCTACCGTTAAGTTTATTTGCATAAGTAATTGGCTTTGTTAGGCTGGGCACATCTTATGCAACTTGCCTCTCTAATCGAGCGAGCGACTGGTAGTAGGTACGATCTAGTCACTTACTTGTATTAATCGTGATAATAGGTTGTTGTTGTCGTCGTCGTCGTCGTAGTCGTTAGAGTTAACGCGATGTCTGTTTAAAAAGAAAGTTTAAAAAGGTGTCATCGGACGCGTTCGTTCCTGTCAGAGCAACCCCATTATCAGCAGGATTGGATTTGTTCAGTCCTGTCGATTGTACAATCGCCACCCACAATCAAAATTATTAATAAATACGGGACTGCAAGTGGAAATTCCTGGAGGATCTTTTTTGAAGATTGAAGCTCGGTCAAGTTTGGCTTTGAACTATTCCATTTTTTGTGGAGGTAAATTTTGCCACTAATAAAATATTCATTATTTATTTTTTTTTGTTTTCTCTTTATTCCAGCTGGTGTTATTGATGAAGACTATCGGGGCGAGATATAAATTTGCATTATTTAATATTAGTAATAAAAAGTTTGAAATTAAACGGGGGGACCGAATAGCACATATGATTTGCCATAAAATTGAGTATCCCTCGCTGATTGAATGTACCGATATGTCAATAGAAACTGTTCGAGGCACAAAGGGTTTTGGATCTTCATAAAAAAATGTTTTTAATGTAGGTAATATTTTCAAATTATATGAAAAAAATAAACAAACATTTTTTTTTTTTTTTTAATATTTTATTTCTTAAAAAACTACTTTTCTACCTAAACAATATCTATAGTCTGCTTTAATAAATATTCTTTACTTTTGCTTTTAATAAATATTTTTTTATTTTTGGTTTTGGTGAACATTTTCAATGTTTATTTAATAAGACTATTTAGCTCAAATTTAATAAAATCCGAGAAACATCATATCTATAGTGTTACACAGAAAAAAATTGTCTTGAGTCCTTATGACGATAAAAGAATAATTAATTATATTTATACCGACACATTTGCATGGAATAGATCAAAACTGAAATATTAAATTAATAATAATTTATATAATCTTCAATAATTTTAATTACCTTAAACCCCACTATGATTCATATAACTAATACTATAAATGTTAAATATACATTATTAAATTTTTTTATTTTAACTAAAAAAAAACTTTTTTTATTTTTTGATAGTAATAAATAATAGTCCTTCCTCATCCTTCCTCATCCTTCCTTCCTCAATGCCGTGACCAATTATATTTGGGGAATATGCACTTTGTCCATACAACCAAAGCCACCAGGTGTTGAAGTCGCGCATTTTAAATCATATGTTGAAGTACAAAAAGACAGAAGAAAATTATAATAGCGACTTCAACGAGGCGTTGAGGACCAATCAATTAGAGCCATTAAGATCCACCGCCGCCGTTCCTTTCAAGAAATGAAAGGAAAAATTGGCTGGTCAATATAAAACAAGAAATTAAGGTATTACTAAAAATATAAAAATAATTATTTTAAAAAATAACTAAAAATATTTTTTCTTTCAGATCGGTGTTTAATATAAAATAATAATTATAAAAACATATGTTAAATAAATGCGCATTACAAAAATATGTTGTTGTTTTCTTAAAAATACTTATAATATATGATCTTGAATAACCTGGACAGAAAATTATGTTATTAAGTTGTTTCTCACGCACTTGAAATATAGAATCTAAAGAATTAATTATCAGGCTGGGCGAGCGCTTTACGTAAGAGTGTATTCCATATACGGGGTGAGCAAATAATAATATGTTTGGGGGGCTTTTTTATTATTTATGTATATTTTTTTGGTGGAATTGATTAGGCCGCATTGCGCAGGCCCGTTGTTTAGGCTTTTTTTGGCACAAGCCCCCCCCCAAAAAAAATACCCTGGGGCAAAAAAGGACAAAAATATTTAAAAAAGAATTGGTTAGGCCGGTGCAGGCCCATTGTTTAGACTTTTTTGGCACAGCCCCCCCCCAACATTGCGCAGGCCCATTGTTTAGGCTTTTTTGGCACAGGCCCCCTAAAAAAAATACCCTGGGGCAAAAAAGTATTGACAAATGACGTATTTGACAGATGGCAGTTGACAAATGACAGTTGACAGATGACAGTTGACAAATGACGTATTTGACAAATGACAGGTTTGACAGATGACGTATTTGACAGATGACAGGTTTGACAGATGATGACGTCATTATTATACGTCACTGATGACGTCACGAACGATGACGTCATTGGTGATGTCACGGATGATGACGTCACGGTCTGTCTGTCCAAAGTGCCCTAATACCTACTAGTAAAATAGATTTTCTCACCAGTAGCTGTTTCAGTAATTTTTAGCCTCTTCCGCTTTGTATCTCTACAAAAGCAGTCGGCAATCGGAGGCCCGAGAGCGTGTTTCCATTTGTTATGGCCCGCAAAGTTTACCATTGAAACAAAGAAAAAGATCAAAATAGTAATAATGATACGATTTGCCGCGTGACTGTGGAAGTAGCTGGAATACATTGTGGATGGCAAAATATTGAAATTAAATGCACAACTGCAATCTATAATGGTACGTATACATTGGTGCGCTGCGCCGCGAACGAGCAGCGCGCGCCGAGCGTTGTCTGCGCGTTGTCCGCGCGTTACTTTTATTGTTTTAACGAACATCCCGCGATCCATAGAAATCCCGCGAACATTCATCTAGTCGTTAATCGTGTCTCTATCGTCCGAGAAGAACTACGCAATTTTAATCATGAGTAGTGCGACTCTTTAAACACTCCATTAATAAACAATATTCAAAGAAAAACACAAAAAAGGGAATTTATTCAGAGAAAATACACATAGTCACTGATAAATGCGCGCGGAATGCGCGCGGTGTCTTCACCGGCCGTCCCAATGGGCTCTTTCACAAAAAATAAAATACCCAATTCAAGGACAAAATCTGAAATAGAAGACTATTTTCAGTATATTTATCCAAAAAAAATAGTTCCATGACATGGAATAATTTTTTTATAGGCCCTCAAAATTGCTTTAATTTGAAATAATTTTAAAGCGCTAATTGATGACGTATGAAAAATATGCCCAATCATATTGCAGAACCGTGCTCGTGCACCAGCCAACAACTGCAACATTGCGATTTGATTTGACCAGCACCACCTCAACTCAAGGCCAATCAACATGATATGGACAAGGCTAATATGGCGGCGAAAGCAGCGCATTATTAAATTGTTTACAGTTCGTCTGCTGGATCTGTGTCTATGAAAGGAATGCGGGCAAAAATATTTAAATAAACAGCAATATATTTTATACGTCGACTTGACGAGTACATCACCGCAAATCGCTCCACCCACTCATTTTATTGGCTACTTGCAAATTTGTCGAATTTTTATTGATGGGACGCGTCGTCTAATTTTTTACGAAAAACATCGAGAGAATATCGTTTCCCCTCTCACGGATAACCCCGTAGCCATAGAACGGACAGACGTACTGTACCTTTAAACTGAAAAGCCGGTAGTGGTTTCTCGTTCCGATTGCATACCAGAAATAATTAATTATCTCTAGTTTGTTGTGCTTCTGCAACACGTTTGTTTAGTTCTTCTTAGTGTTCAGTGCATGGTGTGATCAGAAAATTGTGATAAAATAACAGTGTAATAAAAATCCAAACCAGACATTCCACATAGGGAACTTCAAACTTTTGTGCTTGTCGTACTCCTCTATTATTAATTATTTTAAGGTAAGAACTAGAAGTATTTATCAAGATATTACACCTAAATGAGTAAAAAGCCTTCACCGCCAGTCTGCATGGTACTTTATAATGGTTACTTACAATAATCAAAAGATAGGTATATATAATAAAGGGTAGGTATTAACATTTTATTGTTGCATACCTTTTATATGCTCTATTCCAAATTGTCACGAGAATTATAGAGGGGGTCCCAAGGTTTCTGCTTTTATATTCCCCAAAAATGACAAGCTTTGTAAAAAATGGTTGACAGCTATTAAAAGAGATAATTTCACTCCTACTAGTAGTTCTCGGGTAAGAAGTGCATTAAATATGCCTCAAAAAGGCAAAAGGCCAAAGCTTCTGTTACCCTAGTGAGGATTTAGTTATGGCTACTGCTTACACTTACCTCACAAGATATTGACAACATTCACATTTGAAAATATAAATGGCCTGGATGTAAGTCTTTTTTTAGGTCACAATTGCCCCTCACATACGTCAGAATTTATCATTAAATCCATCTTGTTCAGATTTTATTGAAGATATTTTAAGAACAATATTTTATTAAAGAACTATGCAAAAAAAAGGAATGACGTTATAAAAAGGTATTTATTTTTTTTTCTATAAAAAATCTAGTTTATTCTTTTTCGTTTATTTCTATTATTCCATATTGTTTGACCCAAGTCAGTGTAGTTTACACCAAGAGCATTTACCAAGGCTTTTACTAAGACAAGTAACTTCCTATACTGTCCATAATAGTATATATTTATCAAACGTGCAGTAAATTCTAAACTATGGTAGGTAAGTGTTTGCAATTGAATATTTAGTTTATATTGCTATTTTCTGTCATATATTTCTGGTTATTTCTTTTTCCGATGATTTTGAACACCCTATATATGCTACCTCAAGTTTGAATATTTACACTCTAGTACACTACCTACCTATTTTCTGAGAAAGCAGACCTTTTTATAAAAAGTAACTAACTGATGTTTTCATAAAAGTAATAATACAAAAAATGCCATACTTATGTTGAGAGCTTTATACTCCCTGTATATTAAAAAATTAATAAAATATTATGTAATTTAACCCGACATTTGTGTGAAAAATGTCTATTTGGAAATAAAACAGGTTTTAAAATACGCGCTAAATAAAGCACTTCTATCTCCGCCATATTGGAAAAGGTTGAATGGCCTTGTGTGGAGGTGGTGGTGGGTCAGCATGGTGGCCCGGCCGTGTTGCCGCTTTTCAACATGCCAGGTGTGACGTATTAAAAATAAAGTGGGGATTTTTATTCTGGGCTTTTTTATTTTTATTTATTTTCTTAAGAACGACTTTAAATTTTTCGAAAGTGAGATAGCAGAAAATTCTAAAATTAATTGCTTTATTCAATTATGCTAATTCCAAAATATAGTGAAAGAGCCCATTGAACAACGAACAAACAAAGCGGAGCGTCGAAAAACCGACTGGAGATGGTTCGCCGCTAGCTGTTTGCGCGCGGGGCGCGCGCAACTTGAAAACACGTACCGATAGAGGCGAATGGGTGCGCGCGTGCCGCGCGTTTGCGGCGCAGCGCGCCAATGTATACGTACCATCATCGTACCATAGACCTGGCTTTGTGTGGGACTCGGAATTGTTTCCTCGGGGCTACAGCTTCGCAGATCTTGAGGATGTTGCCGAGAAGAGCATAGCCGATGTCATCCATTTCCTCAATGTCAGCGAATGGTTATAAAGACTTAACAATGCAATTGAATTGAAAAATTGATTGGATTGTTAAGTCTTTATTTTGTTTTCGTCGATTAAAAGGCTGAAGGATTTTTATCTTTGACTATATATAACCCGGCTCTATACCCCTTATTGCATTTGATTTTCCGTTTTCAATGTTTTACCCAACGCCATTGTTAAGTTTGAAAGCTAATCAATTGTAATGATGAGTAGATTAAATATTGAAAAAAAGCAGAGACGGACTTAAAATTAGTTTAAATAAATTGTGTGCAAATGTCCGAAACAAAAAAAAGTATTAAGTGTGGCATATCATTGTACTCAGGACCATCTCAGGACACCGAGTTCTTTCAAAACTTGAAATAAAAAATGCAGGTCCGTATTTAAAAAAAATAAGTTGGCCTCTGTATCTCACAAATTATCAGCTAATTTCAAAATCTAAAAATACTATCAGATAGCCTTAATAAAGTGGCTATGAAAATGTGCAATTAGTTATTTTTTGATTTTCCAAAAATTAACGACAGGAAAAAATAAAATTTATTTTCAAAAAAAACCGTTTTTTCCATAAAACTCAGCAATCCTTGAAATATTTAAAACTTTTTTGATGGCATAAAGAATGGCATGCTCGTACCTCGAATTTGTAGCACCCTGTATATAAAAGTGCTTCGTTTATCCGCTAGAGGGCATCAAACTTTGAAAACATATATTTTTTCACATATTTTAAGAACCGTTAGTCCGATTTGAATGAGGTTTTGGATGTCTATGTCTATGTTTTGCTAATAACTGCTCTAACATTTGGATCTCACAAAATCAAAAGGGGCCATTTTACGAAAAGATAATCGGCCGTCTGTGGAGTTGGAAAATATTTATACTAAAATTTATGTAGGAGGAAGGGTGGTTTTCACCCTTCCCGAGCGGTGTAGCGGCGGCGGAACCAAATGACAGTAAGACGTAGCGGAATATTTTAATTCTCTTAGACGCGTGTAATGACGTCAACATTCTAAAACAGATTATTTATCATAAGTATTATGAGCAGTAAGAAGTTATGTGTTTTATTATATATTAATCTTATTTATTATTAACTAAAACTCAAATCAACAAGGCAGCGACATCTATCAATCAATCAATCAACCGGCACTGTGGCGTGCCAGGTAAAATGTGTTAGAGAGCGCCGGGAGCGGTAGAGGGCTCTAGGCTCTAGTGCGCTGATCGCTATTTACTAGTTCTCGGTGGTTCCCAAAATCTTTTAAAGTAAACAAAACAAAAGCAATGTAGGTTGTACGTGTATTTAGTATTATAAAAAGGTATGCTAATATGATTTATACATATATACATGCATTCAAGCAGAATACATATCTAAATATGCATAAATACCACAATAAAAAATTACATAATTTGCACTCATTTCAGGGGCGCAATATGTCTGAGTTATCTGATTCTGATATAGGAAAAAGCGGATCATCTACTCCGAAAAAGAAAAGGGCAATGAGGCACGAACTGGCCAGAGATGAAAAGAAAAGCCGAAAACAACTTTTTTCCAGAAAGTGGATGGAAGAAGATATTTTTAAGCGATGGCTACTACCAACTGAAGATCCAGCTAAAGCTAAGTGTAAAGTATGCCAGTTGAATTTAGGGACCAAAAGAAGTGATTTGTTAAGCCATGGGAAAAGTCAGAAACATTTAAAAAATATGAACTTAACGCAAATAACTAGACCAATTACTGAAATATTTCAGTCTTCTAAACAAGATAAAAATCTAATAATAGCAGATATCAGATTTACTTTGTTAGCTGCATCTCATAATTTTAGTTTTAGTTCTATTGACCATGTAACCGACACTTGTAAATTAAGTTTTAGTGATTCGAAAATCGCAAAAAATATGCAATTAAGGCGTACAAAATGCACAAGCATTTTAAAAAACGTACTTGCATCTACAATTAAAGAGGCATTGTGTGGTGAACTGAAGAATAACAGTTTTTCTATTCTTGTAGATGAAAGTACAGACATCAGCAATTATCGGTACCTGTGTATTTTAGTTAGATATATTTATGAAAACAAAATCAAAACCGAATTATTAGACTTAATTCCCATCAAGGCTGATGAGGGGTCAGCAAAAGGTCTCTATTCCCTGTTTAAAAAATGTCTGACTGATTTTAATTTAAGCGTGAATAATATTGTGGGTTATTGCTCTGATAACGCCAGTGTCATGATGGGGAACAAAGAATCATTTAAGACTTATCTCTTAAACGAAAATCACCATATTGTTGTAAATGGATGTGTGTGTCACTCGGCTCATTTAATTGCTGCTGCCGCTAGCCAAGAATTGCCAAGTAATATAGAAGCATTATTGCAAAATATCTCCAATTATTTTTCTAGAAGTCCAAAGAGACAGTCAGTTTTAGAAGAATTTCAACAATTTATGCGGGCAGCTCAACTTAAAATTATAAGCCCCAGCAAAACCAGATGGTTGGCACTATCAAATTGTGTTGAAAGGCTAATTGATCAGTGGGATGTTCTTTTAGAAGTCTTCCGAGTAGCTGCCTTTGAAGATAAAAATCAAGTAGGCAATATGATATTTAATGAAATGCAAAATCCCTATGTCAAAGCTTATCTTCTATTTTTAAAACACGTTCTTCCGATCTTTAATTCATTTAATGCTATGTTTCAGTCTTCCAAAGTCCTTGTAGATAAAATGTATGTAGAGAGTAGAAGATTTGTGAAGATACTATGTGTAAACTTTGTCAAACCCTCCTGTTATACGAGTGAGGTTGAACTTGATCTATTAAATGTATTTGATCCAAATGTGTTGCTTCCGGTGGAAGAAATTAATGTGGGTTTGAATACCATGAATTTACTCAAAGATTGTATCAAAGCTGATAACGAACAATTTAAACTTAAGTGTTTGAAATTTTATCAAGTAGCCGTTGCCCAAGCATTTAAAAGATTGCCTACTAAAGATAAATTTTATAAAAATATTACATTTGTACAACCGCAAAATGCTCTGAATGTAAATCTAAAACATGATATTGATGAAATTTGTAACACATTTAAAAATAAAATAGACCCCGTAAAAGCTATAACTGAATATAATAATATAAAAATATATTTTTCTGAAGAAGAAAAAGAAAGTCTAACATGCGATGATGTAATTACGTTCTGGACAACTTTGTTGGACATGAAAAATTTTAACGATGAGCATTTATTTAGAAATATCAGCATAGTTGCTCTGATCATCCTTACTTTAACTCACGGCAACGCGGACGTGGAAAGAGTGTTTTCAATAATGACTGATGTTAAGTCAAAAAAAAGAAATCGCCTTTCACCTGATACTCTGAGTGATATTCTCAGAGTAAAAATTGATTTAGCAACCAAAAATAAATGCTGCACGAGTTATGCAATTAGCGAAAGCCATTTTCAAAAATTTAATCAGTTCATGTACCAATTTAAAACCAAAAATGAGGCAACTAGGTCCACCGCCCCCAAAGAAAATGTTTGTGACACTGACACGTCTGATTCAGATTAGAGCACGATTAGAGTTAGTTAATTTAAGTGTATGTTTATCTTTTAAAGAGAAAATATATTTTTGATTTATTTTCCATTTTTCCAGATAAGGATTTATTTGTGATTTATTGTTTATATTTATATGTTTACAAAATAAAAGTGCTTATTTTGCTGTAATTTTTTTTTATATTGAAAAAAATCAATTGCCAAATGGTATCTATATAAATCATAATTCCAAAATAGACTAGATTTGTAGTGAAATTAGAAATGACACGACCGTAGCGGGGAGTAGCGGAATTTGTGTAGTGACGTAGCGATATTCGTAGTTTTCTGGTTGGCAACACTGATTTTAAGAACCATTAGTCCGATTTGAATGAGGTTATGTCTATGTTTTGCTAATAAGTGCTCTATCATTTGGATCTCACAAAATCAAAAGGGGCCATTTTACGAAAAGATAATCGGCCGTCTGTGGAGTTGGAAAATATTTATACTAAAATTTATGTAGGAGGGGGGGGGGTGGTTTTCACCCTTCCCGTACTTTTTCATGATCTTTGTGAAAGTCAAATGTTAGAGCACTTAGCAAAACATAGAAACCCAAAATCTCATTTAAAGCGGAATAAATGGTTCTTAAAATATCTGAAAATATTTGTTTATTTTTTTTAAAGTTTGATCCTCTAGCGGACAAATGAAGCACTTTTGTATAGAGGTAAATTAATAAATTAATAATTCTTATTTTTACATGATGAATATCTGCCCATGAGAGATGGAACAAGTTTTTTTAAACACTCTATGGAAAAGGAATCCATCATCCAAATCTCTTATGAATAAACAAATGAATAAACAACAAAACAAAAAATATAATACACAAAAAAATATATTTTAATAGATGAGCAAAATAAATTTAATAATTATTTTAATTTTTAAACTGTTTGTAATTATTTGCGGGGTTTGTATTTTTTTGTTCCTTTTTGTAAATCCCGGTGTTATAAAAATACTGTAAAATACCTTTAAAAAATCCCGTAAAAGTTTCCTGATATTTCTGTTTCTAATCTGTGGCACCAGTGGCAGTGGCATTTAACCTCAAAATTGTAACTGTCAGTTTCAATGGAAATTCAAATTTTCCTTTCCAAAACTTTCAACGTTTTTCTTCGATAGCGGCAATTTGACGGAAGTTATAATAATAATAAACAAAATTTTACGTCTAATCTGATAAAAAATGTAAACCACAAAACGTTTATACTTACGCTACAATTATCTTATTAGTGTTTATATATACATCTAGGAAATTTTGTCTCTATTTTTCTAATCAACACTGTAAACAATTGAATTTAAAAAAATGAACGTTGCAAGACTACTGGAAGAATACTTTTCCTTGGCGAATTCCAGTAAGGTAACAGAGAGAAAAAAGGGCTTCGAAAAGCTCAGGGATTTGCTCAGCAGTGACAACATTTTGGAAGATTTAAACTCTGCAAAACTCCATTCTTGGGAATACTTTCTAGATAATATACAAGTGTGTTTGAAAAGGGTAAGTTTATTTAATACTTGACATACACTAGTTATTATATGTATTTTGAACCAACGCAACGGTTCAAAAACTGTATAGGAAAGTATTTATACGAACTTTTTTATAGGAATGTGAAAAAAGGGCTACAAAAACTTCTACACAATATGATAAGAATTTTGAAAATGCTTCTGAAGTATTTAATTTGATTATAAAGTCAGCTCTTCATCAAGGTACCTACTAATTATTATAGTTATGAAGGAAATATAGAGAACAATACATATCGTTGATGAGTTTTTTTCTCAAATGTCCATTTGAAGTAAAATAATTTTATATGATACTGATATGGTACAATAACTGTTGCTCTCAGAATGTTATATAAACAAGTTTACAGTTCGGGGTTGGAACCTTTGGTGTTACAACAGCAAAATAAAACACTAATTCACCACAATATACCAAAACACTTTATAGAGATACCTGAACATGTTAGCATAATCTGCAGATGCGTTCAGTACTTCCATTTTGCACTGGAAGCACTGAACGCATCTGCAGATTATGCGAAGTAAAGTGTTTTGGTGTATTGTGGTGAATTAGTGTTTTATTTTTTTGATGATATCTTAGTGATACATTTTTGTTCAATTGTTTTTAGGTGCCAAATGTATTAATATTTCAAAGTTAATCAGATATATGGATGGTTGTTTGAAAGAGAAAAACATGAAAATGTGCAGAAATCTATTTTTGCTGGAATTAAAAAATAATATTCTACCTAACATTACCTGTTTAGGCCATCTGGATTCAGAGGATTTTGTATGTAAGTAGTCATTAATAATAAACAAATCTAGAGTGATCCTAAATTAATTTCACTTTTAGTAATATTTGAAATATTAAAATCAGAATTTACTGCTGTGGAATCTAGTGATGTTCTTATATGCAATTGCTTTGTGATGCTAATGAAACATTCACCTCTGTGTGGACTGCCACCCAGTTATCTTCGAGAACAGTTTACTTTTATGAGTAAATTTTGTCAGGATGCTAAACCAAATGATCCTAGATCTGTACATAACGATGTGATGGAGACTGTGTTATATTTCTGCAAACATGTAAGCTCTTAAAAGTTATATTAATTACTAGAAGCTTTATTTCTAGAAGGCCTAAATACCTACATAAATATGTGATTTGTGCATTATATTTGCAAAGACCTAATAACCAAGTCTAAATGTAATTTAATCAATACGTTTTGAAAAATGTTGTCCTTTTTTAAAAAATACCATATGATCGAAAAAAAACGGCGTCCAGTTGGCTGGGAAATGAACATCAATGACATTTCCCATATAAATTTACATATAAAATGACAGCGATCTTCATTCCATAGCCATCGCTGACGCCGTTTTTTCTCGATCATACGGTACTTCTCATGTGCAGAGATGGGTTAAATGGTTTTTGAAATATATTTAAAATGAAAATACAAAATAGATAATAGAAAAACAAACAAACAAATAGAAAAAACCAAAACTTACAAAATATAAAATGCTTTTTAAATTTCTATTTAATATACTGTTACGGATTCCGTGGGTCCACTATTTATACTCACGATAAAATACTTAACGAATTTATTTTCTCACTTTATACACAATTACTAACTTATAACACACAACAAACTAACTATTTATAAGATTCCTTCACCAAATTGTCCGATTTTCAATTTCCACGCGGTATATTCAAATTTCAAAAACTGTCTCAGTTGTCGATGGCTCCGGCTTATATACTCTATTGACTGCTTCTCAGAAATTTCCCCAATTCTCCGGAAAGCGTACTTCTTCATACCAGACAATTCTATTGTCTGATTCCCTACTTCTCGACTTGACTAAAAAGATGGCGCCTGAAAAGTCTTTTAATTTCTGGCGGATACGTTGCGGTTGTGCAGGCAACCAGTAATATTTTTAATTTCTGGCGGATGCGCCATTTTTCTTGACATTGCCCCCTTCTCAAATTTGATCGTCCCGATCAAGGTTTCCTATCTGGTATCTCTTCAATCGATCCAGATGAACTACTTTCATCTTACTTCTAGGGCTGCGTTGAATCCGGTACACAACATCATTTATCCTCTTGATGACTGTATAAAGGACCTTCCCATGCTGGAGTTAACTTTGGGGACCCTCCCTTTCTTGCGCTGTGGGTTATATAACCATACCATATCGTCCTGTTGAAATCCCGTAGAATTAGCTCTGAGGTCGTAACGAGCTTTCATCCGGTCACTGGCTAGCGTAATCTTACTTCTCACGGCCTTATGAATTCCCAATAACCTTTCCTTCAGTTCATCCGCGTAGTCCTCTACATTCGTGGTGCCGTCGTCTGGTGATCCGAACACCAAGTCACAAGGCAACCGTAATTCTCGACCAAATAAAATCTTCGATGGTGAAAGTCCGGTGGTGTTGTGAACTGCACTTCTATACGCCATTAGGAACAGCGGTATGTGTTGATCCCAATCTCTTTGATGTTCGGCCACCATTTTCGAGGTGTTCTTCAATGGTCTTATTGAATCTTTCGACCATCCCATCAGACTGCGGATGTAAAGCTGTTGTCTAGTCTTGTGTGAATACCAAAAGCAGATCACATCTTCTGGAACAGTCTTGACTCGAAGTTCCTTCCTTGGTCAGTGTGAAAGCTCTAAAGGGAATTCAAATCTACTGAAGACATTATTGACCAATACTTCAGCTACAGTCGATGCTTCTTGGTTTGGAATGGCAAAAAACTTCTGGCCATTTACTGAAATAATCCATCGCTACTAAAACGTACTTGTTGCCCTTATTGCGTTTCAGGGGAATGGGCCTGCAATGTCAACAGCGATTCTTTCGAATGGCAGTCCAACGTTATATTGTTTCATTTTTCCCCTAGAGCGAGTGCTTGGTCCTTGGCTGGCTGCACAAGTTTTTACATTGTCGACACCATTTCTTGACATCTTCGCAATAATCCACCCAGTAAAAACGATCTCTCAGCTTGCTCAAGGTCTTGTTTACTCCAAGATGGGCTCCAGTTTTACCACCGTGAATTTCTTCCAATACCTGGAGTAGCTTTCTTCCTTGGTACCAGTAACTGAGTTGTTACTGTCCTGCCATCCGCACTTTCCACGTGCGCTTTAACAATCCATTCTCAATAACCAGTGAATTCCACTGGCCCAGAGAGCTTTGAAAACGAGCCCTCTGTCCGCAATATCTTGCCACGGTGGTCTCTCGCCGTTACCTTCCTTGAGCCGTAGTATTGCTCCGATGTCTGGATCTTCCATTTGGTCTTTCCTCAATTGTGTCGTCGTCCACATTTCATCGGTTCCAAGCTTAAAACTCCTTATCATAACAGTGCCTTCACGTTGTTCCGTTTTACAGCAGTGCTCACAATCGGTTTGACAGGGTCTTCTGGATAAACCGTCTGCGTTACCATGCATCTTCCCAGCACGATGTTGGATGGTAAAGTGATACTGCTGGAGCTTCTCGAGCCATCGTGCTATCTGACCTTCAGGTTGTTTCATCTCCATAAGCCACTTGAGAGCCGCATGATCTGTCCTAATTAAAAATTCTTGGCCATACAGATATTTATGGAAATGATCAACTGCTTTTACAATTGCTAGCAGCTCCTTCCGGGTAACGCAGTAATTCCTTTCTGGTTTAGATAGAACTCGACTGTAATATTCTATCACTCGTTCTTCGCCATCTTGCACTTGTGATAGCACTGCACCTATGCCGATATTGCTGGCGTCGGTATCCAGGATATACCACCCTTGTTGTTGCGGGTAGGCTAGAATAGGACTTGAACATAAAGCCGCCTTAAGTCTTCCAAAGGCTACATCACAATCGGTGTTCCATTCGTAGCCGACTTCATCACCTGTAAGTCTATGTAAGGGGTGCAGCTATGTTGGCAAATCCTTGACAAATCTTCTGTAATAAGTGCATAAACCCAGGAAACTTCTAAGTTCATGTTTGTCGCGAGGTTTAGGCCAATCCTTGATCGCAGCGATTTTCTTCTGGTCGGTGTAAATTCCGTCTGCTGAGACTACATGGCCCAAAAATTCCACTTGTCGCTGGAATAAGCTACACTTCTTCGGGTTCAAGTACAGGAGAGCATTCCGTATGCGGCCGAAGACTTCTTCTAAATTTCGCAAATGCTCCTCAAAAGTTCTTCCCATAACCAATACATCGTCGAGGTAAACCAAACACGTTTTCCAAGTTAATCCTCTTAACACCACCTCCATGAGACGTTCGAAAGTGGCTGGAGCATTGCATAATCCAAACGGCATGACCTTGAATTGGTATAGTCCGTTTCCTGTAGAAAAAGCCGTCTTTTCTTTGTCTTCCTCGTCCAGACCAACTTGCCAGTATCCACTCTTTAAGTCGAGTGGAGAACCAGCACGAACCTGCCAGAGTGGTTAACGTGTCGTCTATACGTGGCGGTGGGTAGCTATCCTTCTTAGTGACGTCATTGAGCTTCCGATAGTCCACGCAGAATCGTGTACTACCATCTTTCTTCGTCACCAAAACAACAGGGAGATGACCATGGACTCGATGATTCTTCGATAACTCCCTCTTCTAGCATCTTATCTACCATTGTCTCCATTTCTTGTTGTTTGGAAAAGGGCACCCTTCTGAGGACGTTGTCGAATCGGCTGAGCATGACCAGTATTAATCCGGTGCTTCACAAAATCCGTTCTTCCACTGTTGTTCTTCTCAAAAATACTGCCATGCTTTAGCAGGAACTGCTTGGCCTTCTGTTTCTCCTCAGGTGTTAGGTGATCCCATGGCTGTTCTAGATGTTTTAGCGTTTCTTGGGATGCCTTTTGGTGTAACAACTGACGACACTTCATCACATCGGGTGACACTTCTTACAGGTTCGCAGATGGCTATCTTGTCACCTTTTTGGATCTTGACACAATTCGGGAAAACATTCGCAATTCTGATCGGTATATTCTTGTCAGTGTTCACCAACGACTTTCCTACTAAGTACCTATCTTGTTTGTTGTCGCTACTTTGTACCAGTCCAACACAGCACCCAGCGATTTTCTCCACTTTACCGAATACGATCTTCTCGGTATTACCAGGTATCACCACAGTTTCCGCTGATCTTACATCCATTCTGCCTGGTCCCTCGTCTGGAGATAACATGAACTCTTCATTTCCAATATTTAAGATATTTCTCTGGTGATCGAACGAAAATCCATGTTGACGAATCACATCCATGCCCAAGATGAAGTCATCTTCAATATCTGCCACTAAAACGCTATGCTGGAACTTCAAATTTCCTAACTTCAGTTCGACGATAGCCTCTCCCCGTACAACGGCCATTTCCCCCGTAACTGTACGTAAACATACTCTTCTTCTCAGAGGCATCAGGTTCAATCCTTGCACTGAGTTAGCCCGCACCAACGAAACCATAGCGCCAGTGTCCACTGTCATTCGGATTCCCTTTCCATTGACTTTCCCGTCGATCACCAAACTGTCAGCGGTTCTTCCCTAGACTTCTAATGGAAAAAATCCTGGGGGCTCTGTTCTCCCCAGTCAATACTCGCCCCTTAGTATTGACTGATTTTGGATTTTCCTGGTGCTTACGTTCTCTGGATGGTGAACGGGATCGCATTTGAACGCGGCAATCCGTTTGATGTGGCCATTCCTGCCACATCTAAAGCACCTATAAGGTCCTGGAATCTTCTCTGGTTCTCTGTCTGGGTGTTGTTGACTCCCTTGTTTATTAGTAGCTCACATAGTTTGTCGACTTTCTTACACATCTCCTCCAAACCTCTGTGTGAGGTGCTTTCCGGGCTT
Organism: Sitophilus oryzae; assembly: GCF_002938485.1. NCBI lineage: Eukaryota > Metazoa > Arthropoda > Insecta > Coleoptera > Curculionidae > Sitophilus > Sitophilus oryzae. Next base: position 449,605 of record NW_022145960.1, on the reverse strand, counting down.
GTTCCTCGACCGTTACCGATCTTATCTTCGGTCTAGGGATGGCGCTAAAAGCAGCTTCGATTTCCAGCGCCCTGACCAGTGCTTCGCTGCTGGTGGAAAATCAGGATATTTGCAGCGCCCTCTGTAATTCGTTGTCCCTCAGTCCGCTGATAAAGCACTGAGCAGCGAGTTCCTCCCTAAATCCTTCCGGTGCTTCTGGATATGCCAGGTGTACCAGCCGACGTAAGTCTTAGCTTCAAATTCCTGCAGACTTTCTCCGGACCTCTGCAGGCGTGTCTTGATCTGGGCCTGGTAAAGTTGACGTCGATGTTGATCGCCATATCTTCTGTCCAATGCAGCAACCAAGGTTTCGTATTCCCTGCTGTTGGGCTGCAGGAATAGTTTGCAGCAGTTCAGGGCAGGGCCGCGCAGCGCGATGACAAGTGCCGCTGCTTTCTCCTGGTCAGTCCATCCGTTGGCAGCGGCGGCTGCCTCAAACTGACGGTGGTACATTGTCCATGTCGTTTGTCCATCGTAGGTCGGGGCCTTAAGGTTCGCTGTTCCTTGAACGCCAGGTGTCCTTACTTGTACCTTGGTCTTCTGTAGGTCCATCTCTAATTTTTCCATTTTCTGCTGAAGGCGCTCCTCCAGATCTTCTACGACTTCTTGGAAGTGGGTCTCTTGTCTTCGTTCCGAATTTTCGATACTCTGTTGAATACGGTCCTGCTCTTCTTGTTTGTCTTGTTCTCGCTGAATTTTTTAAATCTTCTAAAATTTTCTCAAGCCGGTCCTGTTCTTCTTGTTTGTCTTGTTGTCGTTGAATTTTTCCAATCTTCGAAAATTTTCTCAAGCCGGTCCTGTTCTTCTTGTTTTTCTACGATGTCGCTCCTCGAAACGAATTTCCAAATTACCCAACATTTTCTCAAGCCGGTCCTGTTCTTCTTGACGTCGTAATTTTTTTCCTCTTCCTTATCTTTACGTAGTCTTTCTTGTTCTTCAGCTTTCTCTCTTCTCATATTCTCCATAAAATCGCCCAATAGTTTGCTTACTTCCTCCATTTTTCCTCGCTTGCTGTCTCGTACCAACCATAAAAATTCCCAAATTCGGTGTAAAAATCGTCCAATCCACTTAATTTCTTCTTAAAATCCTCTTGAATCGCACTTCCGACACCAATTGTTACGGATTCCGTGGTCCACTATTTATACTCACGATAAAATACTTAACAATTTATTTTCTCACTTTATACACAATTACTAACTTATAACACACAACAAACTAACTATTTATAAGATTCCTTCACCAAATTGTCCGATTTTCAATTTCCACGCGGTATATTCAAATTTCAAAAAGAAAACTGTCTCAGTTGTCGATGGCTCCAGCTTATATACTCTATTGACTGCTTCTCGAAATTTCCCCAATTCTCGGAAAGCGTACTTCTTCATACCAGACAATTCTATTGTCTGATTCCCTTACTTCTCGACTTGACTAAAAGATGGCGCCTGAAAAAGTCTTTTAATTTCTGGCGGATACGTTGCGGTTGTGCAGGCAACCAGTAATACATTTTTAATTTCTGGCGGATGCGCCATTTTTCTTGACAATACAAAATAGAAAATAGGTATTTAAAATAAGTGATTTTTACAGGGTGGCGCCTCTCATACCAATGAGAACAGTAGTTTATATCAACATGAAATTTTGGCAGCATATGTAGGTTAACTAAAAGCATTTTATAAAAATATATAGAATTATACAGGGTATTCCCAAAAAAAGTCACACAACAAAGTTGTGTTTTTTCTAATGAAACACCCTATATATTAATTGATTTTCGGATTCTAGGAAAAAAATAAAGGTGAGTTTTATTAAAGAAGCATATACCTAAAATCTAACGATTTTGACATATTTCACATTTTGTGAAAATGAAGAGTAAATTTTAAATTTTGATAACAGCTACCTAAATTTTTGTTGACCTTGTATAGCCTGATAATTAATACAGTAAACATTGTATGTTAAACCAAATTGAAATTTGACCCAAAAAGTTATACAGGGTAAGACAAAATTAATATGGAAAATTAGTCACTTTTAAAAGTAAGTTACTCCTTTATTTTAAATGGAACACCCAGTATATTTTTCCGGTGTTAAATGGGGAATTTATATATCTCCAAATTATTATTAAGGTTGCCTACCCCTCAGACAAATATTTTCCGAGATATTTTAATTTTTATGATTTTGGGTCAGTAAATCTTTATTATTTGAAAAAATCTAGGTGGCTGTGTGATATACCTTTTGTTAATTTAACAAAAATTAAAGATTGTAGAGTAAAATATTCTAGGGTAATAAAAAGATACACGTTTAAAACATATTTTAATTATTACAGAATTAAAACTAGATATAAACCTATAATTATATGACAAAAATTAACTAGATGAAATCAAATGCTCAAAATGCGTCCTTTCCTGTTAACTGCATAAAATTATCTTTTCATTTCAAAAGGCATATGGGGAGTTCTACCTCGAAAAGCAGCTACAATAATTTCTCTCACGTTGTCGACACTAGATGGGAGGAGCATTTAAGTATTCTATTAATTGGTGAATGCACACTGCATTCACCAACTAATAGAATCATATCAATTCTCTCTGATGTAGGATAAGTTTGCATTTCGGCAAATTTCTGAGAATTTTTTTTGTTTTAACTGACAGAAAATGATAACTAGTTGTTAAAATTGGACTAATTAGACAACTATGTTAACGTCAGACATATCACAGCCACCTAGGTTTTATCAAATAATAAAGATCTACTCAGATCAAATCATGTAAATGAAAATATCTAGGAAAATCTTTGTTTGGGGGGTAGGCAACCTTAATAGTATTTTGAAGAGACATAAATTCTCCATTGAATATCGGAATAATATACTGGGTGTTCCATTTAAAATAAGAGAGTAACGTGCTTTTAAAGGTCACCAATGTTCAATATTAATTTTGTCTCACCCTGTATAACTTTTTGGATTAAGTTTTAATTTGATTTAAAATACAGTAGTTAATTTAACTACATATTAGGCTATACTGGGTAAATTTCAATTTAGGTAGCTTTTGTTGTAATTTAAAAATTGTTCTTTATTTCTAGAAAATGTGAAATATATCAAAAACCTTACGTTTTAGTCATATACTTTTCTTATAAAACTCACCTTTATTTTCCTCCAAAATCCGAAAATCAATTAATATATAGGGTGTTCCATTACAAAAAACGCAACTTTGATATGTAACTTTTTTGGGGCCACCCTGTAGAACTCTTTTTATTTTTAAAAAGTGCTCTGAATTAACCTACATATGCTCACAATATTTCATTACAATACAAACTGTCGTTCTCCTTGGAGCCTCAGCGGCGTATGAGAGGCGCCACCCTGTACAAGATGAAAATACTTTTTTTTTAATTGCATAAATAAGTATATTCCTTAAATAAAATAATGTTTATGAATAAAATACATATGAAGAGGGTATATTCTACCAATAGTCTACATAAAAAACTTTACCATCGTTACATGGCTAATTTTTTGTGTGAAGTATCCTTTTGTGTAGCCATTGTGAAATAGTCATGTCTGCCAGCGCGATCCCAGGGCTTAAAGCGGGGGCGGCCAATCGAAAAGGTGAAATTTTAACACTAAAGATGTTATAAGGTACACGAGTTATAATTGCGAAAATAGCTTTTATTTATTATTAAGAAACGTGGAAAATTGTTGGTAGACATTTTTCTAGTCGCTAAAATGCCAAACAAAGCGAAAGAGGCAAGAAATTTAAAAATTATTAAAAAATTTAAATTTGAAGAATGAAAAAAATTATGGCATACATGCATGCCGATTGGTAAATTGTCATATTTATTTATTGTAAAAGCCGTATGTGCAAAAGGGCAGACAAAAAGATCGTGGCTAAATCAGCTGCAGATAGTTATCAAAAGCGCGATATTACTCTAGCGTTTTCAGGGAACGCTCGCCGCCTCATCCATTTAGTATAGATAAATCATGTATACGATTATATTATAAATATATTTTTTTATTATTTCAATAACAGATATCATATATTTACTATTCTGTCTCACTATTTGTATCTGACTCATCGTACTGCAGATCCTCGCTCTCGCAAACGAGTCTTCCTCTAAGTCGATATCTACGCCATAAAATTTTTGTAGACTTACATGCATTATGTTTCAATTAATAACGCGGCGAGCGTTTCCTGAAAACGCTTTATACAGTGTGAGTCTTAAATAAGTGCAAATACTTTTAAGGGTGATATATTTCGACAACAGGATCTATGAGTTTTCTTCGCAAAAAAAGATGTAGAAAATCGTGCATTTTTTTTAAATTTTCCTGTATACTTTAGAAAATTTTTTAGAACTGCCTGTTTACCGCAAATTTACCCACGGTATAATTATTTCTTAACCTACCATGCTTACGGCTTTAGTCTATGGCTACACACTAAAAGCACAGAAGAAGAAATAATTAGTTATTTTTTCTTCTGTGCTAAAAGAATGGATGCAAGTACAGAATAAAAACAGGTGACTAAAAATAAATCAGTTTCTTTTTAAATTTTCAAATTTGAATAACTGGGTTATTTTGGACTTACTTGGAAAACGGTAAAAAGAAAATATATGTTTCTTTTATTGAGATCTACCAGCTCTGAAAATATTTGCTCTTATTCAAGATTCACCCTGTAGAGTAATATCGCGCTTTTGATAACTGTCTACCGCTGATTGAGCCACGATTTTTTTGCCTGCCCTTTTGCATACGGCTTACATAAATAAACAATAAACATGACATTCCACCAATCGACACGAATGTATGTGATGGTTTTTTTTTGTCAAAATTTCATGCCTCTTTCGCGTTGTCTGCCGGCATTTTAGCAATAAGAAAAATGTCTGTCAACAATTTTACACGTTTCTTAATAATAAATAAAAGCTATTCACCGGAATCGCGCTGGCAGACATGACTATTTCACAATGGCTACACAAAAGGATACTTCACAAGAAAAATTAGCCATGTAACGATGATAAGGTTTTTTATGTAGCCAACTCTCCTTCAATGGTGAACTAAGGAAGAAGAATTGGTGAAATATAAATGAACATTAATTTACGAAATTAGATACTGCTGGTTGTAAACACATAATTTGCTTTAATTATATACCAAATAGGTCTCAAAGGTCTCGTCTGTCATGGACCTGCTTCTTTTGGGTCTCATTATCATTCCTAAAACAATAAAGAAAAAAGCTACATATAAACTACCAAGAATTTTAAATGTTTTTATTTGATATAATATTTTTTTAGACTGTCGAAGATAACAGAATGTCTTGTATAAAATTTGGAGAAGACGTTTTCTATGCATTATTACAATTATATAATGCAAGTGGCCATGAATCTGCAGTGAAAGTAGGTTTATTCTGTCTGGATGAAATCAATTCTTTCACTAATATTTAAATTTTAAGGAACGGTTCTTGGACTTTTGTCTGTTACAAATGACCATTCGTAACCCTGATGGAGTAGTAGAAGGAGACTCGCAAGCTTTAGCCTCCAGTTGGGATCTCTGGAAAAGATGTATAAGAAGCATGTACTCTATCTTAAGTTCAGAAATCTCTAATTATTTACAGTGTACTATTAAAAATACGTTGATTTTCATACCTCATGGAAGAACTACTCTACTCTTACAAAGTTTTGTTTCTCTATTTGTTGAAGTTAGCAAACAGGTGGGCAATGTTTCCACAGGGTGTTTCAAAAAACGTGCCATCTCTCTCACGTAAAAAAGGATTTATTTTTTATGTCAACATAGCTCCAATTCTGCTTTGTTTCATACCCACAGGAGGCTAAAAACTTCAATTTTTTATAGTTTCTTTGATGGTCAAAGTTATTACTATTATTATTAAGGTCCGACCGAGATCTCTGTCTCGGTTTCAGTCATTCTCGACTGTGTCTAAATGAACCCGAGAATGAACCTGATGAGAATAAGCCAGAATCGAGGCCAGAATCAATGCCAGCAAACAATTTTTTAAACATGCTGCTTAAGAAAGACTTTGGTACTAATTTGGTATTTTTGGTTCTAATTTGGTTAGCTATTTTTTGGAAATAATTTGGTGTTTTTGGTTTTTTTTTCCCAAAATTGGTATTTATTGTACACCATATTTTTGGTATTTTTTTCCCAAAATTGGTATTTATTGTACACCATTTTTGGCAGCGGTTTGCCCCTCGAGAAAAATATTCCAGTGATAACCCATATGCATGTCCCTGGTATATGTAGACACTTTTTTTGCATTAAAATATGTATCACTTATAGTAATTTTTACCCTCAAAATTTCATTCGATCGCTAAAAGCACTTGGAAGAAAATTATAATAAATAAAAAAAATAAGACTTTAACCTCTTTTAGCTACGAAACAAAGCAGAATGGGAATGTTGATATAAAAATAAATCTTATTTTTACGTGAGGAATCTCCCCACAAGAGATGGCATACGTTTTGGCAAACATCCTGTATGTTTACAAAATAACTAACAACTACTTTATTTAAATAAATATTTTTAGTTGCTTAATTATAAGGAACATATACCTTCTTCTGATCCTTCAGAGCATCCCCAGAAGAGAATAAAACTTGAGATGACTTTTGAATTTTTTGTTCAAGAAATTCAAGCGACTAAAAGTTGGATCTGGTAATGGAAATTATTTATTTATTTTTTTTTTATATTTATAATACGTTTTCAGGATTAAACTTACTGGTGCTTTATTAGACAAATATCCCGAAGTGATCGATGAGAAGCTATTTCTACAGCTATTAAAACTACTTCATACTCTGCAGTGTGAAGAAAAAGATACTAACACTACCAATTACATATATGAATGTCAAGGAATACTGATAGATGTACAGAATCGGTTGAACTTTGATAGCAAAGATGAAATTGATAGTATCTGGAGGCTTATAGGGGAATCAACTTTGAGGTAAATTTTGTTCTACCGAATGTTCTACGTACTTATTTTATGTCTTTAATTATTTTTACTTTGAAGCTTGTTTTTTTTTAATTTTCTCTAAAACGGTAGGTAGCGAAATTTGGAAAAGTATAAACGGGATTAACCTTTTTAGAACAAGCAACATTTTTTATGAAGAATATTTTTCTCAAAATGTCAATAATAAAAAAGTTTTTTTTCTCTTGTAAAGACAATCCGGGGACATACTGTATAATAGATTTTTTTAAACTGCTATACTGAAAAAACTGACGGTTTTGGTTTAAGAGCATAACAATAAATAATGATATATTATATTGTTGAAAATCAATTTTATTAGCCTATTAATTTTTAAATAATAAAGGTAGGGTTATTTAAAATAACTAAGATTTGAACATTTTAGGAGAGGTCAAAATACCTAATCATATTATTTATATAGGGCATTTTTATGTGAGTGGACAAGTACCGTATGTTAAAAAAAAATGGCGTCAAAAACGGCTGAGGAATGACAATTGATAATATTGGCGAGGTAAATCTCTAGACTCTCATTTACTAAAAATTGGCAGAAAGCTTGTCAAAACTAACACTAATTATAGAAAGATTAAAAAAGGATAGAATGTTTCCAGAACACAAATCTATTTCCAAAAAAAATATTTTTTCTTTAAATTTAAACCATTTAAAACTCATTTTTACTCAATAAAAAAATAAATTACAACTTCCTTAAGGCCAACTGGCAGTAAGCGCCGTTAAAAATGAAGAAGAGTACCCTGCAAGTAATGACGTCTAGGGTTAGCCTCGCGAAGTATATCATAGATTGTCATTCGTCTTTGACGCCGTTTTTTTTTTTCGTTTGTATGGTATTACTGCAAAGTAGGTTCGATGATGTAAAGAATTTTTATTATAATTCACATTAGAATTTTTAATTTTTTTTTTGTCCAAATCAAAGCTACCATGATCATAAAACATTTTGAGCGTCAGAACTTATTAAAATATAGGTTTGTTCTTTATGGTAAAACATTCTGCACTAGTGAATACTTTGTGTACTCAAAACCCAAGTAGCATTTTAGGTAATGTTTCTAATAATCGTGTCTCTGTTTCTTGATACAAAATGGAAACGGTATGCCACAAATAAGAAACATTTTTGTAACCCATATATTTTATATGGCTTTATTACATGTGTTTCCAATGTGGTGGCACTAGCCTTTCCTGAAATTTTTGGATGCGGAATCAAAACTTTTAGAGGAAATGTTTTGAAACATTTTTTGCAATTTTAGTCCAAGATGTTTCCGTTTTCGACAGCCACTGTTTCTAAATGTGAAAAAAAACATAATACCAAACTAAAATAGTCTGTCTGTGTGTAGATTTCAAAATGAAAACAACCATCAACAATGTCGACCTCCGTCATAATTTTTTTTGTCTTAATATCTTTGTTTTTAGGTTTTCTCGCGCAAAAAATGTCTGACAAAAGTAAATTTATCGTTTAGTTTAATAATGTACTTTCACATTTTTAATGCCTCTTCTATATATCATTATTTGTTGCTACAAAATATTTTTTATTTGAAATATAGATTGTTATTTCTACTTCCATTTCATGGTTCTGAAAATAAAAATATATAAATTTATGTAAGTAGAACGCGTTATTATGAGTTTAAAAGTTCAACAACCGATAAAAACCATATTTTTAATTAAAAACGCTAGCGCTAGCCAACATGGCAGAATTTTAATTCATTATTTTATAAAATTGACATGGAGTCGGACACAAATAATCATATTTGTGTCTAAAAAGAGAGAAACTCGTGTTTCGAAAATGAATCGACAATAAATGGAAACCTATGTTTCCAAAATATTTCCAAATCTGTGTAGAAATGTTGGACTAGTCGCCTGTCAACAACGCCAATCAAAACTTCTGGTCAAAATAATTAAAACACTTTTATTTACTTATTATATAACAATTAAAACATAAAAACATGTAATACATTGTGGAAAAAAGAGAAAAAAAACTTTTGCTGGTAACATTTTTCTTCGGTCTCCTCTTGGATATGGGTAGTGGCTATTATTACATTTATTCATAAAACAAATCATCTCTGTAATGCGTATAATAAATAATTATAAAATTTTTAATTATAGTACTACAAAAACTTGAAGAATGGTTAAATTAAATGATTAAATACAAAAAGTGCAGAACAGAATCCAAACAATAAAGTAAGGTTATGTTCTCGTACTTGACAGAATATCAAATCAATTATGGAAAATTTTCAGGCATAAAACCGGTACCAAGCCTCTATAAATGTGAGCCACATCTGTTTCTTAAAAGTTTCGAAAAATGTGTGACACTGAGATCTTTATTGTTATAGCTTATATAGCGAAACCATATTTTGGTAAAACGTTTCAAAACAAAAAGCCAACTTATATTACGAAAATATGTATCAAAAATGTGTCGAATTAATTCCAGAACTTTTGTGTCTTGACACAAACACCTTCATTGTTTTGAAACTGTTTCGCAATGTTTCTCAGCAGAGATTTTATTTTGATTTTGTGTCTAAAAATGCTACTTGGAATGGTCTTTATTGCTATTTAACGTAGCTTAAACTCGTTCATTTCCGAGCAAAATTAAACTAGTAGAGTTGGTGCATAATATGTTTTACAATAAAGGACATACATTTTATTTTAGTACATTTTTTTATTGTATTTTAGCGCTGTTGGATTGAATCAGAGCATCGAAGAAACACAAATATTACTTCAAAAATTGATTAAGAATAATTATATTGACTTAGAATCGGCTGTTCAAATATACAAACCAGGTGTTCTCACTGTAACAAAATACCATTTAAGCACTACAGAAAGAATACTGGAACAAACCAATTTTGCCGAGTTAACCAAGGCTAAGAGAATTAATTTTCTTCATAGCTTGCTTAGCTTTGAAAATGTTAAGGATCCTAAATGTTTTCTAGAGCCTAATTTTGCTAAAATTTTGGTAGCATTAATCCTGAAACAGTATCCTGATGGTGACATAAATATTCCTAAAGAAAGATGTGATAAATTTCTAGAGTTAAAGACTCTATACGCTAAAAGTAGTTTTAGTTTAAATCATTTACTACTAGAAGAAAATAAAGATAAATCTAAAGATTCCACAAGAATATATAATACAGAAAATGAGATAATCGATTCTGTTTCTCACTACATTAAAACCTTGGTGCAGAATTCTAATTCGAAGAATACAGGATGTAGATTATGTATTTTTGGTCTTCTATATAATATTCTAAACAAATTGATAGAGTACAAAATAATCACAGAGGATACTATGGAAGAAAATGAAATATTTGTAATTTTAAAACGGATTATTAATAAAGATAACCTAATTGAAGAGATAATGAAGTATCAAAAACAGGATGTTAAATTGTTGCGGGAGGTACTTGAAGTGGCCTCAATACTTGATACTATTTGGTCCATAAGGAATCATATAACTGACTCTGTCAAAAATGTGTTTTCCTTGCCTTTTCTTCAGGCGCTTTTTGAAATTGTGAACTTCTTACAGAACGGTAAGTTACCTTATAAAATAATATCTTCGGAATAAATTTTATTTTATAATTTTATTAAGTTACTAATGGTTGCTTTATACTTCCGATCTTAACCCTAACAACTGTAACACTAGTCTTAATCTCAAGAATATGAATTAACTTAAAATAATGCTCGTGTTCATGCTTCAAATGCCGCGATTTTAATATTAGCCTTTGTCCTAACAGGGCCTAAGATATATAGGATAACTTATATTCTTAGGACTAGTTCTAATACCAAATTGATCTGCACACTTATAAAGACTTTATAAGACCTTATAAACTTATCTTAGACCTTATAAACTTTGTTTGCACATGCCCCCCATTAAGAGTTTTCTAAAGAGCATTTGACATGTTGAATTTGATGGCCTGTTATTGAGTAATTATCTTTTTTTAGTCTAGAAATGATTAATGTTTATTCACAAACAAGTGATTGTTCTCACGGAGAACATAAGTTTCTGTTGTTTTCCAAATTCTGAAAATATTTGTATAATTAGGTTAACTCAAAATATACAGGGTTGTTCACCACATACGACATGGAGTATTGTAGCTAAACAATTAGATTTTTATAAATTGTAAGTTTAGGGTTCGTTGAAGAACTATTAGAGCTACAATTTAAAAATATTTTTACAAGATACAGAGTGTCCCAAATAAGTCAAAAATATTATAGTCGCATTTTTTTAAATGGAACTCCCTGTATATTATTCTATTTTTAGATTCTACGATTAAAATAAAGGTAAATTTGATTAAGGTTTATCACATTTAAACCTTACCGTTTTTGAAATATTTTCGATTTTATGAAATTGCAGTAAAAATTTTAAGGCTCCATTTCTCCAAGGGTATCTTAGTTTTTAATACTAAATATTTACTGAAGATTATTTCTTGATCAGATATTGTGTTGCAATAATAAAAATTTTACTACCTTATACAGAGTGTCCAAAAAATTTATAGTAAATAATTACTAGCTATAAACGGCAATAACTTGTTTAATTTAAATAGAACACCCTATATATTTTACGTGAATCAGATGCACAATGTAATTGTCTATCAAATTGTATTATACCATTTTTTACCCATCTCTTCAAGTTTTCGTAGAAAATGCATTTTCTTATAATTTAGACCTCATTATCACTATACCCATGGAATATTGACATTTTAGATCATTTTTAAATATGTAACAAATTTTCACATAGTACAGATACTAATATTGTCGATATAGTTCGCTTATTTCATTAAAAATAAAAAAAATGTTTAAATATTTTTTTTTGTTAAAGAGGACTAATTAATATGATCCCAGTATTCAAACTACACTAATTGACTGTTTACGTTGATTAATAATAATTGCTCCAAATACTAAAAAACTGAATTTGTATTAGACAGTGTGGTAAAAAGTAACACCTTATAAATTTTATGTCATCTTTTGACGTATGCTTATTTATAAGAACAGAGACGTTGATTTTCATAACTTATTATTATATTGATTTCTGAGCCAAATCCACATTTATTTAGAATACTTTATTAATTAAAACAATTTAAAAGTATGTAATTACCTAATTTTTGGTCAGAAATAATGGTGGTATATTTAATTGGTATATTCTTTTACAAAAATTTAAATAGTTTTTTTATATACCAATGGGCTTGCAATATTTACCACCTGTACATTTTGTACATATATGTTGCTTTAAAAAAATCTGAAATGTCAATATTCCACGGGTATAGTGAGAGTCCATATAAATGAGGTCTAAATTATCAGAAAATGCATTTTCTAGGAAAATTTGAAGAGATAGGTAAAAAAGGGTATAATAAAATTTGATAGACAATTAAATTGTGCATATGATTCACGTAAAACATACAGGGTGTTCTATTTAAATTAAACAAGTTACTGCCGTTTAAAGCTAGTAATTATTTAATATATATTTTTGGACACCCTATATAAGGTAGTAAATTTTTTATTATTGTAATAAAATATCTGATCAATAAATAATCTTCAGTAAATATTTAGTATTAAAAACTTTGATACCCTTGTGGAAATGAAGCCTTAAAATTTTTACTGTATTCAATTTCAGAAAATTGAAAATATTTCAAAAACGGCAAGGTTTAAGTATGATAAACCTTAATCAAATTTACCTTTATTTTAATCGTAGAATCCAAAAATAGAATAATATACAGGGTGTTCTATTTAAAAAAATACAACTATAATATTTTTTACTTATTTAGGACACTCTGTATCTTGTGAAAATATTTTTAAATTGTAGCTCTAATAGTCCTTCAACGAATCCAAAACTTACAATTTGTAAAAATCTCATCGTTTAGCTACAATACTCCGTGTCGTATGTGGTGAACTATGGTGGTGAACAACCCTGTATATAGTTTCATTTGTGCGGATATAACATATTGTAATCCCAAAACATTTTCTGATGCAATCAATCATATCGACATTGACACTAAAGTCTATAAACCTGACTAAATGAAATTTAGACAAAAATGTTTAAATTTGTTGTATAATTTAAGATACCGAGCAGCTCTTCATTTTACTTTATAGAGCAAATGATTGTAACAGATATTTTATTTAGATTAAAGCTGCAGAAATTAGTTTAAACCTAATTTTATTATCGCTATGTTGGTCACATTGCGCCGCGATCAGCATTGTTGTTTTTTATTATTTGACAATTAATTATTATCCTAGTGTCAGTCATTATTTTGTATAATATCGTGTTGTTGTTGAATCTTTGTGGGTAATTCTGTTTTTTTTTTGCCTTAGTCTTTTTTTTTTAAGTTGCACTTTTAAACACAAACAGTTCTTTTAAGAACTAAATTTTCGAGTTTTTGTATTACATTTCTTGAAATTTGTGTGTTGAAAATATGCCGAAGCATTTAAATAGTCGAAGCAAAGAGCTTGTAGCTCCCTGTTTTTTTTAAAACTATTTTGAATGAGAATGTGACAATAAAGGTCCTTTATTACCCTTGACTGCAGTCAGAAAAGTAAGTTTGATTGATAAGCACATTATACCACTTTCAAAGCTAGTTTTTATTAAATTCTGTGATTATTAGTTTGTGCATTAATAGCACCCTCTTACTTGTTATAACCACTTATGGCGTTGTAAGATGTACATCAATAAAAAAAAATAGCCCATATAACGCTTATAATAATCTTCATAATGGACTTTGCCAATATGTAATAAGTAAAATGAGCTATAAAACAAAAAGATCAATTAATCACTAAAATATTATTTATTAAATTTAAAATAAAACGTAAAACTTTTTAAAAAATGATATAATAAATATGTTGTCTGTCAATTTTAAATTAAGATTCATCCCATAAATCCATCACAATCTGGCAGCACTGTCGCCATCGCTTGTCACTCAAAGTGGACCACGTGCATCGGAAATTGTTTTGCGATTACTATACTACAATATTTTTAAGACAAGTATTAGAAGTATGATTGGCATTTCCTTAAGGTCTTAAGAGATTAATTTCTTAAGTGAGATATTAGTAATTCAATAATTTTAATTTAACAACAAATTGTTTTTAAAAATTGTTAGAATACCTTAAATTAAAAACGCATTTTAAAAAATTAAAATTAAAGCTATTTACCCATATTCAATATACCATTTATTGACCCCTTGGGTATTTACCAGGTACAAAAACTTAAAGGCGGATTCTCACGACTGGCGTACTTGACAAATATTTGTTATTGGAATATACTTGCCATGTCGTGAGAACGGGTTCCTTGGTCACTTGTCGTGTCCCCACTCTCTGTCGGTAAATATAGCCCGAGTCAAACGATTAATCGTACACTTGCCAAGTATACTTGGCCAGCCTTGTTGACACTGGCCGAGGCGCAAAAAAACGACTGCGCAAATAATGTTACTGTTATAGCGTATGTCCGATTTATTTCCGGATCGTAGTGTTTTTCGAGTTAATTGCGGATAATTTAAAACATTAAAACAATAATAAATTATGTAATATCAAATTTACATTAATAACTTCAATATTGGCGACATACCTAAATCGTTTTCACAGCAATAAATGGAGTGAACAAATGAAGACTACACGGGAAAAACCAGATATGTCACATTTTCATAGAAATTAAGATAGCGATACAACTTTATAGATAAATATTAACGTCATTCGAAAAAGAAAACAATAATACGCTTAGTCCCAGAAATATTACAGCTTGGTTATTTTGCCGTACAAAGGAAAAACCAGAGTAGTCCACGCGTAAATGGCAAAAACCAGAGATGTACAGTTGTACAAATATAGGAAGAGACTTGGGGATAGCACCGGTCGCGTGTTATTTTATATTTCTTACGTCTCTAGCTATACTTGTTAAGTTGTACGGCTTGTACTTAAGCATGGGCGATAAGCATGCATCTTGCAATTAGTATATTATTAAAACAAGGGATATTACAGAAAATCGTCGAAAATCAAAAATACAAATAAATTTATTCCGCTCGAAACTTGCCGAAGCCACAATAAATAACAATAATCTCGACTGACCGAAAACATAGATGAATCAACAAATCTCTCAAAAACATCATCTGATGACACGATCGATAGAAAATATTATCCTTATGTAACAATCTTAAAGGTATACACATACGTAATTAATTTATGTACGTATATATGGAATATTTTTTTCGTTATCAATATGTTATAAATTTATGTATTGTAATAAAAACCTACTTAAATATTAATTTTCAACAAAAAAAATATGTAGTTTAGATTTAGGTTTTGTACAACCTTTAATGTTGTACGGTAAAACATCTCTGGTTTTCCCCTGTTTTGTTTTGCATTTTGACTATTTTTTTTTAGATTATCTATTTAGATTTTTATTTCAATATTTCAGAATATGGCCATAATTCGCAATATTAATAATTCAGAATTGGTAGTAATATAAATATTTTTCCAATTATTCAACCGAAAAAAACATATTTCTAAAAACACTAAATTGCATTTTTCTCGGTTCCAATTAAAATGGACAAAACTGGGTTTTCCCGTGTAGTATTCAAATGATGTTGTTTTGGAATTTAGGGATTTATACGAAAATGAGCCCTTCATATGGATGGCTAAACATAAAGAACATAGAAATCGTATTGCAGTGTACAGTAAAAGAACTTAAAAAGAAAAAAGAATCACTAGCAACGACAATTTCGGGACGACCAGTATCCATCGATGCGACTATACTGTTTACTTGAAAAGGATTGTAGGGGTACTTGGCAAATACGCAAATATTGGCGTACTTGCCAAGTACACTTGCCAATGTAATACAAAGTGGGGACTGGTGGGGATACTTGCCAAGTACGCAAATATTGGCGTACTTGTCAAGTACGCCAGTCGTGAGAATCCGCCTTAAGGCGCATTCTCACGACTGGTGTACTTGACAAACATTTGTTATTGGAATATACTTGCCATGTCGTGAGAACGGTTTCCTTGGTCACTCGTCGCGTCCCCACTCTCTATCGGTAAACATAGCCCGAGTCAAGGCGGATTCTACGGTTAAAACAATAATAGATTATGTAATATCAAATTTACATTAATAACTTCAATATTGGCGGCATTTAAATCGTTCCCACAGCAATAAATGGAGTGGACAAATGAAGACTACACGGGAATACCCAGATATGTCACATTTTCATAGAAATTAAGATAGCGACGTTTAGCGAAACAACTTTATGGACAAATGTTAACGTCATTCGAGAAAAAAAGAAAGCAATAATACACTTAGTCCCAGAGATATTACAGCTTAGGGGAATATACTTGCCATGTCGTGAGAACGGTTTCCTTGGTCACTCGTCGCGTCCCCACTCTCTATCGGTAAACATAGCCCGAGTCAAGGCGGATTCTCACGACTGGCGTACTTGACAAGTACGCCAATATTTGCGTACTTGGCAAGTATCCCCACCAGTCCCCACTTTGTACTACATTGGCAATTGTACTTGGCAAGTACGCCAATATTTGCGTATTTGCCAAGTACCCCTACAATCCTTGGCAAGTAAACAGTATAGTCGCATTGATGGATACTGGTCGTCCGGAAATTGTCGTTCCTAGTGATTCATTTTTCTTTTTAAGTTCTTTTACTGTACACTGCAATACGATTTCTATGTTCTTTATGTTTGGCCATCCATATAAAGGGCTCATTTTCGTATAAATCCCTAAATTCCAAAACAACATCATTTGAAGACTACACGGGAAACCCAGTTTTGTCCATTTTAATTGAGCCGGGGAAAATGCAAATTAGTGTTTTAAAGAAATATATTTTCTGTTGAATAATTAGAAAAATATTTATATTACTACCAATTCTGAATTATTAATATTGTGAATTATCGCCATATTCTGAAATATTGAAATAAAAATCTAAATAGATAATCTAAAAAAAATAGTCAAATAATGCAAAACAAACAGGAGAAAACTTGAGAGAGATGTTCAATGAATTAAAGGTTGTATAAAACCTAAATCTAAACTATTATTTTTTTTGTTGAAAATTTATATTTAATTGGGTTTTTATTACAATATATAAATTTATAACCATATTGATAACGAAAAAAATATTCTGTATATACGTACATAAATTAATTACTTGTGTGTATACCTTTAAGATTGTTACATAAGGATAATATTTTTCTATCGATCGTGTCAGATATGTTTTTGAGAGATTTGTTGATTCATCTATGTTTTTCGGTCAGTCGAGATTATTGTTGTTTATTGTAAGCTTCGGCAAGTTTCGAGCGGAATACATTTGTTTGTGTTTTTGATTTTCAACCTTTATTTTCTGTAATATCCCTTGTTTTAATAATATAATACTAATTGCAAAGATGCATGCTTGTCGCCCATGCGCAATAAAGTACATCTCTGGTTTTTGCCATTTACGCGTGGACTACTCTGGTTTTCTTTTGTACGGCAAAATAACCAAGTTGTATCTCTGGGACTAAGCGTATTGTTGCTTTCTTTTTTCGAATAACGTTAACATTTGTCTATAAAGTTGTATCTTAGGTCTATGAAAATGTGACATATCTGGTTTTCCGTGTAGTCTTCTATTTTCCCTCCATTTATTGCTGTGAAAACGATTTAGGTATGCCGCCAATATTGAAGCTATTAATGTAAATTTGATATTACATAATCTATTATTGTTTTAACGTTTAAATTATCCACAATTAACTCGAAAAACACTACGATCCGGAAATAAATCGGACATACGCTATAACAATAACATTATTTGCGCAGTCGTTTTTTGCGCCTCACGGCAAGTGTAAACAAAGCTGGCTCCAGGCTGGCCAAGTATACTTGGCAAGTGTACGATTAATCGTTTGACTCGGGCTATATTTACCTATAGAGAGTGGGGACGCGACAAGTGACCAAGGAACCCGTTCTCACGACATGGCAAGTATATTCCAATATCAAATGTTTGTCAAGTACGCCAGTCGTGAGAATCCGCCTTCAAACGATTAATCGTACACTTGCCAAGTGTACTGGGCCAGCTTTGTTTACACTTGTCGAGGCGCAAAAAAACGACTGCGCAAATAATTGTACTGTTATAGCGTATGTCCGATTTATATCGGGATCGTAGTGTTTTTCGAGTTAATTGCGGATAATTTAAAACGTTAAAACAATAATAGATTATGTAATATCAAATTTACATTAATAACTTCAATATTGGCGGCATTTAAATCGTTCCCACAGCAATAAATGGAGTGGACAAATGAAGACTACACGGGAATACCCAGATATGTCACATTTTCATAGAAATTAAGATAGCGACGTTTAGCGAAACAACTTTATGGACAAATGTTAACGTCATTCGAGAAAAAAAGAAAGCAATAATACACTTAGTCCCAGAGATATTACAGCTTTGTTATTTTGCCGTACAAAGGAAAAACCAAAGTAGTCCACGCGTAAATGGCAAAAACCAGAGATGTACTGACGCATGGGCGACAAGCACGCATCTTGCAATTAGTATTATATATGTTATAAATTTATGTATTGTAATAAAAACCTACTTAAATATTAATTTTCTCCCTACAACAAAAAAATAATATTTTAGATTTAGGTTTTATACAACCTTTAATTGGACATCCCTGGTTTTCTCCTGTTTTGTTTTGCATTTTGACATTTTTATTTCGGTATTTCAGAATATGGCGATAATTCACAATATTAATAATTCAGAATTGGTAGTAATATATATTTGTCTAATTATTCAACCAAAAGTAACATATTTCTTTAAAAACACTAAATTGCATTTTTCTCGGCTCCAATTAAAATGGACAAAACCGGGTTTTCCCGTGTAGTCTTCAAATGATGTTATGGAATTAATGGATTTATACGAAAATGAGCCCTTCATATGGATGGCCAAACATAAAGAATATAGAAATCGTATTGCAGTGTACAGTAAAAGAACTTAAAAAGAAAAAATAATCACTAGCAACGACAATTTCGGGACGACCGGTATCCATCGATGCGACTAAACTGTTTACTTGCCAAGGATTTAAACAATGTTTGTGCTGGTGTACTTGTTGAAATGGACATGTCATGTGAGCGCCACACTTGCCGATGTTGTTTACAAAGTGGGGACTGGTGGGGATACTTGCCAAGTATGCAAAAATTGGCGTACTTGCCAAGTAGACCAGTCGTGAGAGTGCGCCTTTAGGTATTTACCCAAATACCTGGTACTTGTACTTGCCCATCACTGAACTCAGCCACAGCCACGCGTGGCCGGGTCTTCTAGTAATAATATAATTAATTATTAATTACTATTAACTACTTATTATTGCGAGACGACACTAAAACTCACGAAAACCTCGGAAGCATTCGGATCCTACACGGAGAGTTCGGTTTTGTTCGGCGAGAAGCGCGTTGCGGGAATTTTGAACATTATGAATAATCGAGAATCGAACAATAATCACAGACAATAATTTTATTATGCGAAATTGATAACAGTAGTTGACTGTTTTGGTTGTTCATTTTGTTTTTTATAATATGGCTATATTTAAAAACTGATCTGCATTCATATATTTTTAAAACATACAAATACCATTAAAGTTACAAGATGTAATTTGTCATTATTTTGCTCATTTTAAAGAAGAAAGGTGGTTAATGTTTATGGCTGATATTTGGTAATATACCTATATTGCCTGCATCAAGTGATTTTAGTCAAAGTTGCATTGATTATTGGTGTAAATTAAAAATTGTTTCATTTGCAGATTGCATGATCACTATCTAATTTGATGCATAAGTGAGAACCATAGCTTTACATGGAGAGAGCTCATTATTCTCAAATTCTACTCTCAAATCTTTTATTAAAATATCAGTTCTTAAATTGAATAACATTTTCATGGGGAAATAAACGTTTTGGGAAAATTTGTTAGCTTAATTACTGTAACATATTAGAAATAAAAAAACAAATTTATAATAGTTCTAATTTTATTAGAATGTTGCAGTTTCGATTACGGCCTATAAGAAGAAACTGCAAGAAACTTATGGCTGTTCTATGTCAAGAAAATACAATAATTACAACAATACAATACAATAATTTTAACAATAAATAATACCACATTGTACAGGTTAGTAGTAAGTAGTACAAAATAAATATAAAACCCTTAACCAACAGTCAATACATATTTACTTAAGTAAAACCAAAAACAAAATAAATAAAGCCTTAAACCAATAATCTCTTTCACTTTGTTGGGAATAATTCTTGCTTATCCATTTTCCTTTTATGGCTCATTATATGGTCTTTTTATTGAACTACTGGCCTTCTCTGTTCATTTAGAACAATAATTGCTGATGTGTCCTAAAAATAAAAAGAGACTATTTGGCATAGTGTTTTTTTTTCATTTCTATGTTACCTACCTGGCTGATTTACTATGATTACGATAATAATTGTAAGTTTTTTTCCACATAGTCATTATATTTTCTTGGCTTGGCGAATGCATAATTTATCTTGATCTTCTGTTTTTCATACCACAGTTTATAACTTTCCTTTGTAGCAAAGTTATGTGTTTCCATTTCCAATTTTACTTCATGGTGTTTATCTTCAAATATTGTTGCAATATACTGCAACTTCCACAAACTATACAGACTACCATATTTAGAGTACACAGTGGGCAAATAATACGCTTCTTCTTATTATAGTGTTTTTCACAAAATTAAGTGAAACAACACAAATTAAAAATAATCCAGTCTGTAATATTAATTATCAAAGTTCGTATGAATCGCTGGATCCCCAAAACGCATTCACAAATTGTAAATCTTCTTTAAATGCTTTTAGTATTTTTTGTATTGTTTAAAAATACAGGAATGCTGTTGAGTTTTTAACTTTGTTTTTAAATAGGGCCATATTTACTATGATATTTATAAAAGTGCCGTTGTTTACAAAGTCCATTAGCGGCAAAGTTCAGCTGAGTTTGACGTAGACCGCGGTTGCGCGGTTCAGCTTCCGAGTATTTTGTCCTTAGAGAAGGAAAGAGAGACTCTCTTTCCTTGTCTAGGGTATCGTGAGTTTTAGTGTCGTCTATTATTGCGTGACCATCTTCTGATGTGTATCAAATACTCATCAGCGAGTAATGGCAGTAGTAGAGTAATTAATTATATATAATTTTACAGCACGTAAGCGTAAATACGACATAGAACAAGACGTAAAAATAGCCTTAACAAGAGCGTTGTCCAAGTATTGTATTATTACATCACATTATACTTTAAATGAGCATCAAGTAAATATTATGAGAATTTTGTCAAGCCCGGATTACGACTTCAAGACTGATATAGATTACAATTTAGTAAGTATTTTTAAATATTTATTATTTTATTACAAGTCATACAAAAATTAACCCATTACTTTATATTTGCAGAGTTTAAGTTTTTTGGAGAACGTCAAGTTTGCAAAGCCGGGTGTTCTACCTGATGAAATAATCGAAAATATTTTAAACTGCCTCCAGGAGATTTGCGCAATTCGTTATCGGAATTATGAAAATGCCCTGGAAATATTGAGCATACTAAAAGGTTCGTCATTTTTTCTGTTATTTTACTTAGTTTTAATTTGTATATTTACTAATAAGTATTTTACTAAGGCTCGGAGTTATAAACGTCCAAGATATGAATATATCTAAGCCCACGGCCACACAGAAAGCGTTTTTAGCGTTTTGTGTTTTTTGCGTCTCAAGCGCTTTTTGCGATTTTACCGTTTTAAGCGGTTTTTTCGATTTGTGTCCATTAAAAACACGCAAAAGACGCGGCAGGTCTGCAGTTTCTATCAAGATGTCAATTAGTAACGTCACAAGCTCGTGGATTCCCGGCCCGTCCAACAATCAATCCTGTGAGAAAGAGATAGGCGAGATCGGCGCCGTTAGCGTTGAAGAGACGAAGATAAAAGATGCTGGGATTGAATTGTGGACGGGCCGGGGCATATATTCGGAGACAAATACAATCTACTGCTAGTGCCAGTGGTGTGTGTAAACATAATAATTATTATTTGCCATTTATTTTACTAATTTTAGTTTATATGTGTATACTTTTTTTTATGTTGTAGTGTTGTGATTAGTACTTATTATAATTATAATATAATATAATAAGTAATTATAATTTTATAATTGAATAGTAAATATTTCTAGTTGCTAATGCAATTTTAGGACATGATTTAGAAACATTTTGGAGTGAAACTTCTTTACGCGCGCTGGGAGTAAAAATTGAAGGCCGTGACATACGACCTAGTGAGACGGCCCTAATACACGAGCTCGTTGTAACGAAACGTGTTAACGGCTTAGAAATACGCAGTGACGCGACGTGTGTATTTGTGAGCAGTCCACGTGTCTATCAAAAATATTGATATTTTAATACAAATTTTGTAAAAGTGAATCAAATTATTACGTGTAAAAAAAAATTTTGTTACACGTAAAAAACTATTTTTATTATTTTACGCGAATAAAACTGTTACACGTAAAAAACTATTTTTTACGCGTATAAAACTATTTGTTACTGGTAAAAAACTATTTTTTACGCGTATAAAACTATTTGTTACGTGTAAAAATCTATTTGTTACACTTAAAAATTATTTTTTTACGCGTCAAAAACTTATTGTTTCTAGTAAAAAACCTTTAACTATGCAAAAAAAATATTTTTTATGGGTAAAAAACTATTTGTTACACGTAAAATTTTTACGCGTCAAAAACTTATTGTTTCTGGTAGAAAACCTTTCTTACCCAAAAAAAAATATCTTTTACGTGTAAAAAAACTATTTATTACACGTAAAAAACTAATTTTTACGCGTCAAAAACTTATTGTTTCTGGTAAAAAACTTTTTTATCCAAAAAAATATTTTTTACGTGTAAAAAACTATTTGTTACACGTAAAAAACTATTTTTTACGCGTCAAAAACTATTTGTTTCTGTTAAAAAAAAACTTTTTTACGCAGAAAAAGACAGTTTTTACGCATAAAAAAACTATTTTTTACCCGTAAGAAATTATTCCTTTAATTTATTACTTTTTCAGCATTTCAAACTGCACTTTTTACATACTACACAAACATTTCCTTCAAATTTTTGAATTGAATAGAATCTACCTAAACAGTAGATGTTCTTTATAAAAATATTTTTAGATAATACCCTAAAATGAAAAAAAAATGCATACTATTTAATTTATTTTTATTGTATTATTAAATATAACGTCCGTCTATGACGGGGTCATAGAAAACGCTAAAGACACTACAGAAAACAAACTGATTTGTTTTCATTTGGGTTTTTTGCGAGACACGCCGAACGCTACACGCTTTTGGTGTGGCAACTCCTATATAATCCTGTTATTTTGTTTTAGTCGCTAAAGACGCTTCACGCAAAAAACGCTTTCTGTGTAGCCGTGGGCTAAGGTACGGTAAAGTGGTTTAAAAATAAGACGTATTTTATTAAAAAATTAAACAATCAAATAAAACTACTGAAAACTTATATTCAGTCAGTTTTCTTGTTAGGAATATTTAACAATAATTGTAATATATGTATATATATAAGAGCTTATACCCATAATTTGTTTAATCTTTGTGGTATGAATCATGGAAAAACTGAAATTACAAATCCATTGTCTCGTTTTAAGGTTTAAAACTTTTGAAACGGACTACCAAACTTTTCAGTAATTGTACTAAGTAATAAGCGTTTGACTCCTGTCGTCGCGTACGTAGATAGGTACATACATGGCCTAGAATGGCCATTTATTTTTAAATTAAGTTTTTTTGGTATGAGAAGCTAGTTTTTGGAGGTTTAAATTTGAGACACACACAGGAGTAATAATAAGACAAAGGTTGGAGTCAATATGAAATAACTTAATAGCATCTATATTTTTACATTTTTGTAACAAAAAAAAAACAAAAAATATGTAAAGAAACCAAATAGTCTAAAAGCTATACGACATATTTAGGGAACATATTTTAGGCAAGTTAGAATAAGAAAAATGTATAGTTTATTAACTGGTGAACCCAGAACCCTAAGTCTGGCAGGGGGGTTGCGGTTTTTCGCTACTGCATAACCCATGACATTTGCAAACAAATAAATCCCAAAAATATCCTTTAGTCAACTTGAAATTTATTTATTCTTAAATTTTAGCATCTATTTAACACAGAAATAAGTATGCCCGACTTTTTTTCGGTTTTAAAGTGTAACCAGACCATCCCAAACATCTTTAATAATTATACCTAGAAAGCATACTTTAAGCATTCTGAAATTGTTATTTTTTCTAATTTTATTATAGCGTTTTTATTAGATAATAAAAAATATATGTGTTCATCGCCAGACGAATTCAACGATTTTTAATAATTGCCAGATGCGAATAGTGCCACTGTTAATTTAAGTTCTGCCATAAGTTCCTTCTAGATTTCTTCTTACAGTGCCATACTCTATACAGAGCGTCGGCTACCTCTCACTTATATTTGTGATGTGTGTCATCAGTATTTCACAAGTACACGGGACCTACAGTTTATCACCAAATCCGAACGGCACTATTTGAGAGGCTGTACAAGGCAAATATACTCAAGGTGGTTTGCTATTGCCTTCCTTGAGGTGGCGGCTCGCTGGTCGCTCTATTTAGATAAATATATATTTTTATTTAAATAAATAAAGCGACCGTACCTGGCTGAGGATCGAACCCAGTACCATCCCATCTCTTGCACCGCAGATCGACACACTACTGCTTGCTCTACGGCCGGCCACAAGACCCAGACACTTCTATATTTACTACCTTTAAACAACTATCAGTAATAGAATAAGTAATAAATAACATAAAATAAGTTCAGTAAAGACTGACAAATCCTCAAAATTTCAAATCAAATTCAAATGTGTCAAATTAATCGTCAAACAGAACTATCAAGGGTCCCCACTCTAGGGCCCTCTCTCCGTCTATCATGCATGAATACATGTTAAGTATTATTATACTCCTTTAATCTTTTTATTCAAAGAATTTTTGTCCTAGTCGCATATTTACTCCAGCGTTTAATATAAACGATAGCAGGGCCTTTAAACGTGCATTTTATGAATGTCATGTATTAAACCCAGCATGTCTCATGTTTAGACTTTTTATGGGTTAAATATGAGGCACACTTTGCTGCGTGCTGGCTTTTTAGGGGTCATTTTGGAATAAAGTTACTATAGCAATAGTACCCTTATCACCAAATGTCTTTTATAGAATTGTGTTGTATTTTTTGAAACTATTTTTTTTTGTATTTCAATGATTGTAACTAACAAAAAAAACTAATCATTTTGAAAAATGTCTAATTTTTACACCACTTGACCTATAAGTTCCGTTCTCAGAACTATGTTCTGTCGCTGGCGACACCGTTTGACACTTCAAACAACCAATGAAAGCTAAGCTAAATTTAAAATTGACAGCTGTTTGAATTGTCTACTAATCTGGTTGGTTCTTTTGACTTGCCGCTTGCGACAATACGAAGTTCTGAGAACGGGGCTATAGTCTGTTCAATGAGAGAAGGTTTTCTATCAGTCTATTCATTACATAGTCAACTTACGATCATGTATATGGAACTCTGCGTACCTATAGTTCATAACCAAATTTCCAAACCAAACCAAACCTACAATTAATCTAATATGATAATAAATATTAAATAAACTTTTTGTCACGTAATTAAGCTTGACTGATACAGTGTTGCTCACTTTTATATATTTTCTTTTAATCAAAGTATTTCAGGAAACAAAAATAAATTAATTATAAATATATATATATATATAATGTCTAGATTCTAGATACAACATTAAATTTTATTTTACTAAATATTTAACATTAAATCTGACTAATATTAAAGTTTGTTAAGATTTTTAATTAGATCTTCCTATTTAGCTGAATGGCCTAATATGTATACTACTGTTTTTTTAACTAAAATATGTTAAAATAATTAATCACATATGTATATACATACCTAATCGGATCTCTAGGAAACAGAAAGAAACTTTTATTGCAGTTTAGTCCTCTACTCGGGCAGTTTTTGCTGCACAACTTCATAGACATTTTAAAAACACGTAAAATTAACGATTTAAAAATGTTCAGAAAAACAAAAATAAATTATATAACACAAGAAACGAAAATAAACTAGAAAAAACAAATATATAACACAATAAACAAAAAATAAAACAACAACTATAAAATATAACTCAAGAAATAAACAAAATAAATTAATCCGTACGCTACTGACTCGAATCAGCCGAAAGTGTGCGCAGTCGATGAAAGAAACTACGACACTGGTTACTTTCTGTTGATGGAAACCCTAATGGCGGCGTGCGCGACGGTATGCGCGTAGCGTTCCCGCCAAAGAGAGTTAGCCTGCCGTGTGATTTATATGCCGTGGTAAAGCCGTAAGCGTGATAGGTTAAGAAATAATTATTCCGTGGGTAAATTTGCGGTGAACAGGCAGTTCTAAAAAGTTTTCTAAAATATACAGGAAAATTTAAAAATAATGCACGATTTTCTATATCTTTTTTGCAAAAAAACTCATAGACGTGTTTCTGGGGTCGAAATATATCACCCTTAAAAGTATTTTCACTTTTTAAGACTCACCCTGTATAAGCGTTTTCAGGAAACGCTGGTCGCGTTATCAATTGAAACATAATAATTGTAAAGGCTGTAAGTCTACAAAAAATTTACGGTGCAGATATCGACTCAGAGGAAGACTTGTTTGCGAGGGCGGAGATCTGCAGTACGATGAGTCAATGATACAAATAGTGAGACAGAATAGTAAATGTATGATATCTGTTTTGAAATAATAAAAAAATATATTTATAATATAATGGTATACATGTCTATACTTAAATGGGTGAGGCGGCGAGCGTTCCCTGAAAGCGCTAGATTAATATTGCGCTTTCGATAACTTTCTGCAGCTGATTTAGCCACGATCTTTTTGTCTGCCCTTTTGCATACGGATTTTAAAATAAATAAATATGACATTCCACCAATCGGCATGCATGTATGCCATAATGTTTTTCATTCTTCAAATTTCATTTTTTAATAATTTTTAGAACTTCATGCCTCTTTCGCGTTGTCTGTCAGCATTTTAGCGACTAGAAAAATGTCTGCCAACAATTTTCCACGTTTCTTAAAAATAAATAAAAGCTATTTTCGCAATTATAACTCGTGTACCCTATAATATTTTCAGTATAAAAATTTCACCCTTTCGATTAGCCGCCCCCACTTTAAGCCCTGGGATTGCGCTGGCAGACATGACTATTTCATAATGGCTACATAAAAGGATACTTCACACAAAAAATTAGCCATGTAACGATGATAAGGTTTTTTATGTAGCCAGCTCTTAGACTATTAGGATGTCTACCTATTCAGTAAAAAATTGTGTAAAATGGTATATTTTTTATTCATAGGATTCTTCATTCATTTGGATAAAGTTACAAATTGGGAGTATAAATCTAAAGCAGTTAAGTTACTAAAGATTTTTTATGACCATCGCATACACTATGGTCCAAATGTTTCGGTGGCTATTCTTTGTTGCATCGAAGTACTGTGCAAGGTAATATATCTATTATTATTTCCATAAAACGCACTATTATATATTATTAATATTTCTATTACATTTGTAGATTGATCCAGATTTTCTTTATGCAAAATGGAATAATAAAGAAATTGTTAAGTTCATTCCAACATTTCTTTCAGATAATTATCAAAAAGTTCGATATAAGGCAATTGATATATTAGTAAATTTTATTAAAGAAACTTCAGGAACCATTAAATTGGAAACTTTTCATAAATTAGAAGAGTTATTTTGTGTTATCTATGAAAATGTAATAAGTTAACTTATTTTTATGCAAATTATACTACAACTTATTTTTTTTTTTTAGAATATTAAAGTTTTCGAAGTTGAAGGATTGTTAACTGACGAGAGAAAACGTGATGAATTACAATTTAGAACAGTTACTGCACTATATATTTTTGTATCTATTACAGTAAACTGTCCAGACTGGATAGAAGAATCATTGTTAGCGTTATTTAAACTGCAACGTGATAAAAATTTATTTGAAGCCGTAAATAAAGGTATATATTTTTATTGTTTTTCTATATTTTCTATATTTCCCATTTTTAGCCGACCATACCAACAAAAAAAACAGGCTATTAAGATCGAAAAAAAAAGTTTTTTTAATTTCACTCAAAATGAGTTATTTGGGACATAAATGACCTAAATACAAAATATTTTTATGGTGTCTGTCTGTCTGTCCGTCTGTCTGTAACACAATAACTCAAAAACCGCTAAACCGATTTATTTTTATTATATACGTTATTATAGGTTTTTATTATATACGTTATTATACACGAGCTAAGGAGAAAAAAACTGGTAAGTCAATGGAGAAGTTGAGATGGGTCTTTGGAGCGTCGCAACTCGGTTCCTATGTGAGCTAGGGGGTTGAAACGTAGAATTTAGATGGGGCTCTTCTTTGGTATATTGATAGATTGGACCAAGACCAACTTGACCGTGTAGGACATGTGTCAATGTGACAGTTAGTTTTGACGTAAGAAACGTCAAAAGTTGATGTCGTCCGATCGCAACCAAATTTGGTGGGTAAGCTATGTGAGCGACGCGACGGTGCACACGGTCCCACCCTGCAATATTGGATACGACGCCGACGTTTTGTTTACATCTACATCAGGGTGGGACTAAGGATTTGATACTGAAGAAAAATATGGGTTCATTTCGGCATAATTGGGGACGGGCTACAGGATCACGTCCTCGACGTTTCGAACCGATGCCTCAAAATGGACGAAATCATCAGGGTTTTTCTTAATTATGGATCGATTGGAATCAAACTCGGCTCGTGGATAGAGGTACTCGAATGGAGTCCTCAGACGGACAGACAAACCGACGGAAGTAAGAAGTTTCACTTCAAATATGCGCACATAGTGCACAGATAATTTTTTTTAAAACTAGCTATTTTAATGCATAACAGTGTATTTTGCTTGCCGTTCTAACCTAAATATTACTTTAATTTTGTTTTTCTTTTAGAATATTTAGAGAAGATTATTGCTGCTTTTGAGTTGCACTATAAGTTTGATAACTTTTTGGCCAACTATTTAGAAAACACATTAAGCAAATGGATTAACTTAGGATATGACATCAACCGTTTTCCGATAATTTTTTTTAACTGTACTGACAAATTGGAGTTTTATACAAAATATTTTAATATTTGTTTGCCGCTTTTGGTCATGAAAGATAGATCCGAATTGGTTAAGGCTGCTAATCAACTTCAAATAACTGAGAAGGAATTTTTAGAGGTAAATGGTTTGCACATTATAAATAAGAATTTGTTCGTTCTCTATCTCTAAAATTAATAAGGGACATTAACTACATACTAAACATTGCTTTTATACAGAGTGTCTCAGAAATAAGTGCAAGTATTTTAAGACGTGGTAGATCTGGCTAAAAGAAACATTTTCTCATTACCATTTTTAAAATAAATTGAAAATAGTCGAGATATTCAACTTTGAAATTAAAAAAATAATGCTAACATTTTGACAACCGCTGGCTACAATCGATTTTACCCAATTACCACAAAATATACAAATATACAATACAATCGATTTTACCCAAAACCGCAATTACTAGTGATGGGATAACTCGAGCGAATTTACTCGATTATTGAAATAACCGACATCGCTCGATTATGAACGAGCGATGCAAGTGACGAGTACCAAGCGACGAACGCAAGCGATCCTAGAATGAAATAAATTGAAATCCAATTTTAATGTGACCTACTCGATAAAAAGCCGAGCGAATTTTCTACATACATTGCAGGTAACAAATTTATACGACGCCGTATATACCGGGTGCATCTCAAAAGTGGCTCACACCTATTACTTTTTTATTTTTTTAGATAAAAAAATGAGATTTGGTATGTTAGTATAAGACATAAATTAGGATTGATTGACGTATTCAATTGTTTTCTCTCGCTTCCTGGTTCACCGGAAATGACTACAATTTTTGATTTCTAAATGGCACTATCGGTATTTTTTTTTTACTTTATTTGATAGAAAATGACATTCTAAATAGAATGACGTATCATATGTCAACTTTTGATATATTCGCTTAAAAACAAATTGTATTTTAAATTTCAATCTAGAGTGCCATGGCTGTGTTAAAAACACTAATTTTTAATCAAGGAGCCTTGGAAAAATAGATTTGATTGTCTAATGTTTTTAGTGTCTTGCCCTGGCCGGTTAAAAGATATGATACCCAAATCTATTTTTGATCATATCTCAATTTTTTTCAAATGGAACGAAGGTGGATCATTAGCATATTTCGAAAAAGATTTTTTTTATGAATAATTTGATACCACACACTTGGTATTTCAAGTCAAATTGTCGTTGAACCACATGTTACAATTTCAAATAAACCATATGCGAAAATGTCAAAAGTTGACATGTGATATGTCATTCTATTCAGAGTGTCATTTTCTACCGAATAAAGTAAAAAAATACCGAGGGTGTAATTTAAAAATCAAAAGTTGCAGTAATTTCCGGTGAAACCGGAAGTGATCGAACAATTGAATATGTCAATCAATCCTAATTTATGTCATATACTAACATACCAAATCTCGTTGTTTTAACTGAGAAAATAAAAAAAAGTTATAGGGGTGATCCACTTTTGAGACGCACCCGGTATATTTATCCGTTGCGTATCTGAGAGACAAAATTTTACGACCTACATCGACAATGCTTCGAAATAAATTAAATCAGGCGATCAAGCAAATCGCTCGCCGCTTACTACTTGCCGTTCATTACCGAAAGAATATGTGCCCTGCGCACGCAGCTTACTGCTTGGCGCTTGGCGTTAACAAGTACTTACAACATGCGACGGACAAAAAACCGTATTTTTAAATACAAGCGATATTTCGCTCGAGTGATCACTCGGTTATTGCAATCGCTTGATACTCAAGTACTCGATTATTGAAATTAATCGGTTTTTCCCATCACTAGCAATTACCCGGATCTCTACTTCTTCGGCGGCCTGTGTTGCCACATCGACAAGAAAGTAAGTAAATACTTGGCTTATTAGTATCATGGTAAAATTTTTAAAACACATTATTCATGCGTTTTCTGACTATTTAATGAACTATCAACTTATATTATTATCAAATATATCAAATCAATTATCAAGATTTGCTAGTAAAAAAATTTAAGCTTAAAATATCACAACACAATTCATTTAAACCAAAAACCCGTAATACCAATGACTAAAGAATATAAGGACATGTAACGCCCATATACGGGCTGCAGCAGAATTTGTGACCTTAGAGACCATTCTTTTGATGACAAACAATGAGTCATCATTTGGTCACCACGACAATTTTAGCAATTTTTAGTAGTTTGTGTGTAGTAAACTTTGTATAAACTTTATTACAATGGTGATTAGTTGTTCAGCTTTCAAGTGTAAAAGCATCAGCGATAAGAAAGAGCCAGGAGTTACGTTTCATAGGTAAATAAACAGTCCACTCCAACTTTTTTTTTGAATTCGATAATTATGCTTCAATTTCAGTTAACATCTATATGTACTTGATATGTGCTATACGTCGATACTAGTTTTGTACCTTATGTTAACATTTTAATACGTTTTTTTTTTCGTAATTAATTAGTATTATACACCATAGGCGTAGTCAAAACAATTATGAAAAAATATAAATATTGCTTCGAACAGCTAGGTTAAGAAAAATATGTGCCACGGCACTGTTTGGTAACATCGACACAATTTGCTCTCGGGTGTTATTTGTCCTTGGATTCTTTAGTCATTGCGTAATACAAAACTAAAGTGTCAAAACGAATGACAATGTCAGGAAATAAATAAATAAATGTGGCATATTGACATTTTTTACAGCAGAGCTACTACCTGAATCCCCAGCGTGAATTTTAAATTCCCGTTAGTGAGCCCGGCGCCGAATATGTCCATGGTTGGCAACAATGAATTTAAAAATCGCGTCCTCGGTTATGTAACTAAAAGGTTAATTGGTGTCGCTTGTATATGATAATATTTATTTTTCACCAAATTTATTGTTCACCAAAAACTAATTGACACTTTATAACACTGTATTATCCCTGAACAACATGGATTTATCCCTAATCGCTCAGTCGAGTCAAACTTGGTGTGTTATTCCGAATATATAATGTCTTCTTGGTTTGGTTTGGTTTTGATGTCAATATGACTCCCATTTTTAGGTGGCGCCACCTACATGTGTTTTAACTGTTTTGAAGAGTAATAACTTTTCGTTGGTACCTGTATAAAACTACTGAGTAAAAAAATATACATTTTCGACTTTTTTCACTTAAAAAAGGTCTCTTGGTAAAAATCGCTACGAGTAATGGTTCTCGAGATATTTGAAATCGAAATTAGCAATACCTGTCATCATTGACATAAATTAAACATGTTGACTAAATAGTTATTAGACTGAAATCATAAATTTGAAATCTTTTTGTGCCAAAAGTTCAAAAGAAACTGTTTAATTAAATTTAAAAAAATAAAAATTTATTATTTCAGTCAAATAACTATACTCAACGTGTGCTTATTTTTTGTCAATAATGGCATGTATTGACTATTTCCATTCTAAATATCTTGAGAACGGTTGCTCGTAGTGATTTTTACCAAGAGACATTTTTTACATAAAAAATTATGGAAATGTATATTTTTTTAGTCAGTGGTTTTATACAGGTACGGTCGAAAAGTTATTACTCTTCAAAACAGTAAAAACACATGTAGGTGGCGCCCCCTACAAATAGGAGTAATTTTGACATCAAAATCAAATTTCTC
The DNA here is from genome assembly GCF_002938485.1 of Sitophilus oryzae. Classification (NCBI taxonomy): domain Eukaryota; kingdom Metazoa; phylum Arthropoda; class Insecta; order Coleoptera; family Curculionidae; genus Sitophilus; species Sitophilus oryzae. The sequence goes on along the minus strand of NW_022145960.1, from coordinate 416,829 downwards.
GTGTCACAAAACACCCAGAAATACCAATTTTCATCCAAATATTGACGTTACTTCAGAAATTATTTGGAAAAAATCAAAATAAAAATGAAACTTCTACACCCTGTATCTCCTAAACCAAGCATTTTAGGACATACATTTATACGAACTTTTTTAGTTATTTTGATCTGTAGAATATGCTGCCGAAGTTTCCGGAATACAGTTCGGACCACCCTGTATATATCATTTTCATGAAACAGGCATAATTTTTTGTATGATTATAACTTTAATAACAGTCTCCTGCAGCAAGTACGCAAAGTGAGGAATCTCGGCGTCATTTTCGATCAAAAACTTATTTTCAATGAACACATTGACTATGTTGCTAGTAAATGTAATCGCTTCTTGGGATTTGTTATAAGATCGTGCGAATTTATTTCATCCCTGCAATCTATAAAGTCTCTGTACGTTGCGTATATTTGTAGCAGTATGAATTTTGCTTCGGTGGTCTGGTCCCCGCAATACTTTGTATTTAAAACAAGATTAGAAATTATACAAAAAAATTTAGATTTTTAGATTTTAAGAAAAATAACATTTATAATTATTATGCGAACACAGATCTCTTACGTCAGGAATTTGGGTTAATTACACTTGAGCAGCGTCGCACTTGTGCTGACGTTTGCTTTTTACACAAATTAATCAACAGTAAATACGATGTTTCAATTTTGTTGGAAAAAGTTAATTTTAACGTTCCCCAGCGTAATTTTAGAGGAAATTATTTGTTTTCTAAGAACTTTTACTATACTAATTTAGGTAAGAATTCACCACTGAACCGAATGCAGACTGCGTATAACGAATTATTTCATAACATAGACATTTTTATTGTATCCTTTCCAGTATTTAAGAGTAGAGTCAAGAGAAACATTACTAATTTTTCTAATGATGCTTAAGTAATTGCAATATGGACATTAAGTTTTTTTTTCTTTTTTTAGAAGTTAAGGTTTAGTAATTAAGTATTAATAAAATTGTGTTGATTGGTATACTACACTATTGTAAACTGAGGTGCCATAATATTGGGTCTTGGACCTGTTTGGCATCCTTTAGTCTTAAATATTGTATATATTGATGAGAATAAAAACCACTTAAATTTATTAAAAAAGACTTAAAAAAGTATAAATACTCACAAATGCACCGGTTTTTTTTGTTTTGTTTGTTTAAAAATGTTTACTTTTCAGAATAATTGTACCAAAGTATTTGCAAATGCGCTAACTTGCAATGCTGCATACATTGGAGATCATTTTTTGAAAACTAACACAGAGATAAAATATCTAGTATCTGTGGTGGGTGACAAACTGAAAGAACTATGGTTGGAAAATGTAGAAGACGTTTTTCTTAACCTGTTGACTGGTATATCCGATAATAAGCTTTTTTATGAAACATTTGATGAAAAAGTCATTTTTATATACCATGGAATAACTTATGCCGAATTTCAAAAGTGTTTGAAATTTGTAGAGGTTATTATTTTATTAGCTAATATCTATTTATTGTAATTATAATATATTTTTATTTTAGGATCTTCTTTGTTCAGGAAGCAGCTTAATCCATCTATTTTGTAGCTCTAAAAGCTCCAAATTGCAGAAAATATTACTTCAGTTGCAAACAGAACCATACACTGCAATAGCTGAAAAGAAAAAGCTGAAATACTTTCATCAGTATTCAATATGCATTGATTTGTTAACTACAAATATTAAATCAAAAGATAAAATAATAACTTATTTTTTGCGGGACACAATTTACTACCTAATTAATTTAGCCAGGAGCAGTGTAGATAATTTAAAGTTGAGCAAAATAGTTATAAAATACTTGGATGTATTTTTGAAACGTGTAGTACCTGAAAGATTTATAGTTTTTGAAGAATTTTTCGTATTTACTGTAAATTCTGTAAAAAGTTTAGCTCTAATCAACCACCAAACTTCTCAGCTTTGTTTGAATATCCTGGAGTTTCTCATAGTGGATAATGCCTCGAAATTTACCGAAATGATAAAAGGATTAGACACATTTCCAGACAAGGCAGAATTTCAAAAAATAAATGAAATCCATCATAAAATCAAATACGCTTTTAAAACTGTTACATTAGAGGACGAGATAACGTCATTCTTGGATTTTTCCAATGACATAGCGTCTAGACAAGATAATCTAGTTCATTTAAAGAGGTTGTTAGCCACTGAAAAAGCACAACTGGGTAAGATGTACAGCAAGCTGACTGAATCTAGTTCAGAAGAATGTTACAAGAACAGTGTGCTGCATCGTTTGACGTGTGTTCTTGTTAAAATGAGCTGTTTTCCTAACAAGAACATTAGCATTGAAGCCATTAAATGTCTGGGTGAATTAGGCCCTGCTAATTTGGCCACATCTATACTTCAATCCAAGGATAAGGTTTTAGATATTAAAGCGAAACCTCTTAAACTACTAACCGGCCAGATATTATCACTTTTAATACAGTATATTGTCGATCCCGATATTAAAGTTGTCAAGAGAGCTACCGATGCTTTGTATGCAGTTTTGAAATATGAAGAAGCAAAGGGGATTGCAGGTAAGTTAATGAAATGTAAATAGATTATACTAAGGGCTGGCAAAGGTTAGTCTTGGGTCGAGATTTCCGTATGTAAGAATATGTAAGAGTACAATGCGTTTATAATGTACTGAACAAAGAGAGGACAGTAAACACGTTGCCAAACGTATGAAATAAACCGAGAAACTGTGCACATCGCTAAGAGACGTGGAAGGGGATATAGCAGATTTGTCGCAGCATTTGTCGACCCATTCAATACCTCTGTCAGTACTTAAAGTTCCAGGGAAAGGTGTACGTCATGCCTTCAACTTCACGATTAAATACGTCTCGTGATACTTGATTTGTTTATTTATTAACGAGTCGTTGTAATTTTCCCTATAGCTTGAATTTTTTTAAGTGCAAGCTAGAAACACTTGCATTTTTGGTAAAAATAAGTGGAATTGAGTGGGTGTTCGATAGTGGTCGCGCTATTAGAACTCTGAATTCAAAAATCGATATCTCGAAATCTATTAGAAATAATAGATTGTAGTTTTTCAAGAACTTTGTTAATATTTCTGCTGTATTTTCTTTGTAGACAGTATGTGAAAATCTTTATCAATAAAAAAATTACACGATTGCTGAAAATTGCTATGCTCTAAAAGTAAATGGATGGATTGTTTACAATTTTGGAATGGAAAAAACAACCTTATCGAATTTTTCTTATGTAAACATATTGTAAAATATCCGAAATTAAAAAAAAAGTTTCAATATCTAAAGTGGTTCTTAAGTTATGGCCTGTTATGTGTTAAAAAGTTGAGTTTTTAAATTATCGCGATTACTGACGTTTTCTCGTTATAAAAAAAATGACACCCTAACGATATCCTTATAATTCCATTTCAGATGCTCAGAAACATGTCTAATGATTTTATCTAGTTATCTCTTGAAAGAAAGTCTTTTAAAAATAAGCGATTTGCGATCGTGATTTTACTTTACTTGATAGGGAAAGGCGTATCGGCAACGACACAATAGAACACCGTCGCGCGTCGCGTCGGTCGATCGGTCGCATTTCTCTCACTCCGACTTAATAAGATCCCTATGCGATTTACTTCCACACATGTAAATGCCGACCCAAAAGTAACAGTTGCCAGCACGGTATAATACTTGTCGTGAACTGGTATGAAAAATTCTAAGTCCACGTTGTGTTTGTCATTTCGGGAAAATCAACCAATCTCTCACGACCGGTTTCTGGGCCTTTACCGTTCATCAGGTGATCTGGTGTCACAGGTGGTTATTGAAATGTTTATATTTAATAAAATATTAAATTGTTTCTGTTCACCCCTCTTGTTTCTAGAGATCGCTTGACCATCTTGTGAGATATATTGTCAAACGCCCCCGCATTGTCTAAGAAGGCACAAATTGCTGTTGCTTTGCTATCCAGGCTTGCCTGTATTAGCTCGGTTAATTGGTACAGAGCAGTTTCTGTGGATCTGCCCGCTCTATATCTTCTTCTTTCTCAGCTTGGGTTCATCCAGTGTTGGATATAGGCCTCTTCTAGGTTTTTCCACGCTTCGCGATCTCTAGCCAATCTTATCCATTGTCTTCCCGCCACTGCCCTGACGTCATCGACCCATCTGTTTTTTGGTCGGCCCACACTTCTTGTTGTGCCCCTAGGTCTCCACTGTCTTGCCACATGTCCTATCCATTGCCACTTTAGACTTGCCACTCTTTTAACAACATCTATTAATTTTACAGTTGGGGGTTGGAACCTTTGATGTTACACAGCAAAATAAAACACTAAATCACCACAATACACCAAAACACTTACTTTTACACTGGACGCGCGTTTCGCTAACCATGTTAGCATAATCAGATGATTATAAACTGAAATTTTATTACAGTTTATAATCATTATTACAGTTTTTACAATAAGTTTACAATAATCAGTATTACAATTTATAATCATCTGCTGATGATGCTAACATAGTTAGCGAAACGCTCGTCCAGTGTAAAAGTAAAAGTGTTTTGGTGTGTTGTGGTGATTTAGTGTTTTATTCTATTAATTTTGTTTTTTGACGTATGTGGGTGTTCCGTATTTTTTCCCTAATGGTGACACTCCCAACATGACTCTTTCCATGGCTCTTTGTGCTACTCGTAGTTGTTCTGCTGTTTTTCGGGTAATTGCCATAATCTCTAAGCCATACGTAAGCACAGGTAGAATGCAGCTGTCATAAGCCTTTTTCTTTAGGTTGATGGGCACCTTTTTATCCTGAAAATATGGCTCATATTTCCAAATGTATCCTGCGTTTGATCTCCGTATTTTGATTCTCCTTACCCAGCTTGATTTTATGACCTAAATATATACAATGGTCTACGTTTTCAATATATATCCGCTCTATATACAGGTTGTTAATTTGCTTATTACTCGCGGCAAGAGCTTTATGGTTGAAATATGGCAACCTCGGCCCGCTCTTCGGGAGACGACGCTACGGGACGAGTCGGCAGGTTAGTATTTGGAATTAGATGCAGTGTTGCCATTCTGTTCCCAATAAGTATCCATCAGTTAACAATCTGTATATGCTGACTTTCGTGCAGTGGTTTAACCTTTAGATGATTTTCTCAAATATGGTTGTCCACTATTTTCTCCATCATTTTTAGTATAAACGATGTGTAACTAATAGACCTAAACGATTTAGTGTTAGCCCAGTCAGTAATGCCTATTTTTGGTATGAAGATTACTTTCGCTCTTCTCCAGATGGTTGGTATCTAAGCTGCTTCTTGTAATGTTTAATAGATGGTGAGTAGCTATTTCCTGGCTCTTTTTTAGGCAGAAAAAATCCCATCTGGTCCTGCTGCTTAAAAGGCTGAAAGGTGTCAATAGCTCCATTTCAGATTTTGTTCTGTTATTACTAGCTTGGACATCTCCCACTCTTCCCTGCAAGGATTGTACGGTTCAGTCGGAGCTGGTTGTGTATCAATAGATTGCTACCTGGAAAGTGTGTATGAAGTAGAAGGTTAGCTCTCTCTTCATCTTTTTCCGTATAGCTTCCATCGGGTTTCTTAAGAGCCATATTATAGGGATGGGCCCACTCTTGGCCATAGCTGTGTGTAGTCTAGCTGCATAATTAGTAGAAGTGATGTTTTCGCAAAAAAGATCTGAAATCAGACCGTTTTGTCCTTCTAATCTTATTATACTCGGTTAATTTCTTGGTGTAGAGCTGCCATTCGCCGCTGTATTTCGCTCTGTTGAAGAGTCGTGGGACCTTCGATCTAATACTGGCCAGCTTCTTGTTCCACCAGGGCTTGTTACTTTTTTGAGTACCCTTACTTGTCGGGCAACTAGATTCATATGCATTCAAATTTTCCCAGTACTGCTTCGCTGGTATCTGCTTCCGAGATTGAAGTTACGGGTGGAATTAATTCTTTGATGGCTTCCCGGAGGTCGTCGGCGGTATCGTTGTTCCCTAAACTCCGCACGTTCAATCTGGTCATGTTGTTTTGCTTTTTACAGTGTGGATGTTTGGGTTTTAACTGGATTTTTACTTTTGAAATTAAAAGTCGGTGGTCAGCACCAATAAGCTTATATGCTATTAATGGAGAGGCAATACACTTAAATGTTTTTGCGTAGATAAATCAAATCATAAGATATAGTTTTAATAAATTATTCATGAATTTATCGTTTGTATTGTTTTTATAAGATATTAACTCGTAAAAAGTTTTAACATTAAGTTCACTGGTTTAAATGTTTCAGCATCAGGTGAAGATTATGGATACGGTCCAATTAATAGATCTTATATATTTCCTTTCACACTTAATACAAGTAAATCTTCAAGCGTTCGAATAAATTCAACGTTGCGTTGGCAAAACGACATTGAAATATGGTGTCCATCGGATAGCACTGACAGTAACGGTTGGATTACCACGCTAGTTGTGGAATTACTAAACACCTTTAGTAACGGAAGTTATTTTAATGATTTAATACCTTTATGTAAAGTTAAAGTAAGTATGGTTTAATATTATGTAGTAGAGGTGGGAATTCTAGTTTTTTTGGAGGATCTAGTTTCTTAGTTCTACTTCCTCCAGAGAAATAGTTCCTTACTTCTAGTTCCTCCGGAGAAATAAACTCCAATCAGGGTTTAAAAAACTATTATCACAAATCAATAGGAGCGAATTTCCTGTTTCCAACGACGATCACCTCGTATACGGGAGCTTATATTACTTATAGCATAGTTTAAGGAAAAGAGTAGTTGCACTCTCGCAAATATTTTCTACCAGTTTTTGCAATCTGTCGAATATCGGCAGATTGCAAAGCATTTCAGTTGAATTCCGTCCGTCGAGCTGCGAGGTTCGAGCGTTGCGTCCCAGCACAGAGACGGATTGACAAAAAATTAGTGCCTTACTGTGTGCTGCTATTAAATGTAGTAATAATTCAAAAAGTTGTTCTTTCAGTTTTTTTAGATTTCCATTGGATGAATTTTATAATAGCATAATCTCTTATAAATTTAGTGGACTGTATTTTGGCTTTATTATAGCCAGTGTTATTAAAGAAAATAGAAAATATAGCCAAGTGTTAGGCTATACTTTCCTAAACAGGGATAACAAATCCGCGTAGAAAAATTTACATTATTCTATATGTATAGGGTATTTTTTATGGCGTCACCAAAATCGGAATATTTAAAATGGTATATCTCAATTTTTTTAAATGCAACATTCTGTATATTATTTTTCTGTCAGATGCAGAATTTAAAAGTGAACATTTTTTATTTAAAGTGTTTCTAAATTTTTAACGGTTTTGCAGATATTCGCAGTATTATATTACATATGGCTCTTTCAACAGTAAATTTTTATCAAAACCACCCCCACCTAATATGATCTTTGTCTGATATTTTATGGTTGAAAATCCCATATGTAATGAAATACAGAAAATATTTGCAAAACGGCTAAAAATTTAAGAACACTTTAAATACAAAAAATGTTCACCTTTTAATTCTACATCTGAAAGAATAATAATATACAAGGTGTTGCATTTAAAAAAATGAGATACAACATTTTAAATATTACGATTTTGGTGACGCCATAAAAAATACCCTCTATACGATAAAGTAAATTTTTCTACACGAATTTATTCTGGTATCCTTCATGTTTAAGAAAACATAGTTAAGTATTAATAAAGTTATATTCACTCTAGTTTTTTACCACTTTTTGTATATAATGTACAAAATATCACAACCAAATAAGTTTTAGTAAATAAGAAATAGAATGGCAACACCGCAGTGTGCTTTAAATAAAAACAGTGTACTATATGCAGATTAAATAAAAACAGTGTACTATATGCAGAATTTTATGCCGAATCCAGTTATCTACAGAAAATTAAACTTGTTTTAAATCAGAAAAAAGTTGTAGAAAATCTATGAAATAGATTATAATAATATAAAAATATGGCATTATATATTTTTTCCGCATTTCTTCCCATCAGAAGATTTTCAGATACAGAAGAATTGTTACCTACACGAAATAAAATTCTGTTTTCAAGCAAGTTTTTAGTCGATGATCATTTTTTTTTATTTTATTTTATTGTGAACTCATATTTTCCTAAATACATATCTGTGAAACTATGGCGAGTGCCACGACTATACTTTGCCTAGTTAATAGAGAACAACGGCTTACGGTCGAGTCCGCCGCTGCTGGCACGTATACGTAGACGTAAAGAATCTTTTACGTGTATAAAAAAATAAAAAATATAAGAAATGCGCATGCGCACGTAAACGTTTACGTGATTGTAGTGTGTGCCGTTGTTCTCTAATAGCCCACGACTATACAGCTACGTCAGTGGTCACGAGAGGCGAGAACAAATTCATATAAAGTGACAGAAGATGAACAAAGGATTTGACAAGGAGTAAAACTACTAGTTTCCTTATACTATGCTTATAGTTCATTCAAAAAGTTACATGTTAACAGTTTTTCATTTTTAGGTCAAATTCTGTGAATCTATTTTACCATTATTAATATATCTACTATTGCATTTGAAAAATAAAACACTGACGGTGGCTATTTCGAAACAAATCAATAATTTTTTCACAAATCACTGGAGTGCGACGGTCACATGTACAACAGAGAAAACGAGCATAGCAGTGAGTAAGAAGGCAGTAAAATGTATGGTCGACGTTATTAACTTTATACGACAACAATCAAGCATTTTACAAGAGTAAGTCAATAAAATATACTTATATTCATTAATGTCAAAACTAGTAGTAAACCAGCGGATTTAGTCTGTGGATTTAGTCGACCGAGTTGACTCGTTATGTACCAAATTTCTCGTATTTTGAACGGCCCAATCTCGACTGCCGACTTAATCTGCCGATTAGATCTTTCGACGTTTTATAATAGCGTTACCAGTCCACGGACTTTATCATTCGATCATTTTTAGGGTTCCGTACCCAAAGGGTAAAAACGGGAACCCTATTACTAAGACTTCGCTGTCCGTCCGTCCGTCTGTCACAAAGGTCTATCTTATGAACCGTTATAACTAGACAGTTGAAATTTTCACAGATAATGTATCTATGTTGCCGCTATAAGAACAAATACTAAAAACAGAATTAAATAAATGTTTATAGATAAAAAAGTACTTTCACTAAACATTATCTTTTAAGTAAAAATTTTGCATAGAATCTTTCAAGTCCTCGGTGGCCGCGTGGTTAAAGCGTTAGGACTTTACGCTGCTATGACGTTGGAGCTGTAGTAAGGCAGGTTCGAATCCTAGTCAAGGCGACTTTTTTTAATAGTTTTTTTTTAATTTTTACATATTTTTACATATTTATTTTTACTTTTTACATATTTATTATTGATTAATACAATTTTTAGTAATGTATTTCTTCATTTTTTTTAAATTACTTATACGCGCATTCAAAATTTCAGCTAAATCGGAAAAAAGTTTATAATAATATAGTGTCTGATGTTATATGATAATGAATGGTACGGAACCCTTCGTGCGCGAGTCCGACTCGCACTTGACCAATTTTTTTTTAGACCAATGACCAATCTAATCTGACAGATCGAGCCTGCGGATTTGGGCTTTGACAGGCTTCGTCCGCCACAGGCTGATCTGCCACACAAAAACAAAGTTTTTATCCGCGGATGTGTCACGTGCCACATTAAACTAGTCAACTTATATGTTGGTGTATGGAGGCCATTAAAATATTAATGTACACATGTCCCTGGATTGTCTTTACAAGAGAAGACACTTTTTATATTAATATATTTTTAAGAATAAATCTTCTTACACAAAAGTTTTTCAATATTTTTTGAAAAACATGAACATAGTTGAATTTTTTCCCAAAAATCAAAATGCGCATCATGATAATACCATTTTTAAGTTTTCATTCCTTATTAAACGGTTGTTATTAATTTTGATTAACGTCGTATTTTCTGCTGTTTTAATATGTTAAAGAAGTACAAAATTTATTTGGTTCAATACTATGGAAAAGGTGATTTTATATTTTGTGCTTCTTTAACATTTTAAAATAGCAAAAAATATGACGTTAATGAAAATTAATAGCAACCATCATGCATAGCCATTGCCTGGAAACTTATATGGTGAAATTTTGATAAAATAATTTAGTACTCACTAAAAACCCGGTATGTCGCTAGTGGTAGGAAAAATAATTTTTAGAGGTTACTAGTTTATGTGGTTGCCTGTGATATGCATATACAGGGTGTTTCCTAATTAATCTAAAAAATAAAGAATCGTTAGAAAACGGCTTAAGGCGGGCTCTTAATAAGTATATTTTTTTTTTCTCGGCAACCGTTTGATGAACAAGAAAAACTCAAAAGATCAATTTTGTTGAAAAAGTATGGCCAGTCAAGAAAAAAATATATTTTCTTTAAAAAAGCAGTAGTGTACCATTTATGTTAAGCAAAATATTGATTTTTTTTTAATTTTTAACACCCTGTAGATCAGAAAAGAAGTACTTTAGACCCAATGTTTATATAAAAATTGTTTTAAGACCACATGAGGAATCACACCACAATTTTTTAGACTCATTAGAAAACGCCCGGTATATTGTCAACTTGACAATGATTGTTGATAAATCAAAAAATACCTTTTCTGTGAAAAAAAACGATTTTCGCAGGAAAAATTTTGGTTTTTATTGAATGTGGGCCTGCGTCTGCAAATACCGGTATGTTTTTTAATATTCTATCTATCTAAATTTTAAACATCATAGTCAGAAATAGTTTTATTATTTATTAACTGTAAAAATGGTATACTTTTAAGTTTTATCAAATATTGTGATTTACTTTCTACCTTGCAGTCAAAATTTATATTTAATAAACTGTAAAATATATATATATATTCTTATGTTTTATTAAAGTTACTCTGATATACTAATATATTAGTGTAACTTTAAAACTAAATCCTGTGAAATCAAATATAAACATAAAAAATATCTACAGCAGAAAAGGCGAAGGTGCTGGGTTAAACGTAGTCTCTACTACGAACACGGAGGGGCGCTTTGACCCAAAATTTTACTATTAAGTTTCATATCTATCTTAATAGAAGATTATTTTCTTTTATCTATTTGCATAGCCATCATGGAAACAAAATATTACCATAGAAACGCGTTTTGATTTTTGAATAAATTCAACAATAGCTTTGTTCGGGTTTTCGTTATTACCAATCCTGAAGCTTATTAGAATTCTACAGCGCATGCGCAGCTGAAAAATGTAGTCTGAAATTTTGAATTTTATAATAATAATAATAATAATAACTTTATTGCCCAACAGGTATTTACCCATACAAAAGACAATTTAGACATATTAATATGAAATACAGTAATAATTAATAAAATAATAACAAAAAAAAATACAGAAAAAGAAAGTGTATATATGTGAAACAAAAGATAGATGAAAAAATAGATAACAATTAACGTTTGAAGAAATGAGTGTCCAGATGCCCTTTAAAACTTTGGATGGAGTTGTGGAAGAGATCCAAATCTGTCTGTCTACTGATGTCGTTGAAACTGCAACAGGCACGATGTAGTGGAGCTCTGCTTGCAAGGACGGTACTTTTGTGTTTTTAGTATAAAACGTCGTTTTCATTCTTAGTATTTACGGACGGTACATGCCAGCAAAGTTCACCGAGAAGAGAAGGAGAATCCAATAGACAATTAGACAACTTATATAGGAATATGATAGACGAACGAAGTCTATTATCCTTTAACGAAAGGAAATTCCATCTCTTCAACAATCGGCCGTGATCATAACCTTTGAGGAGGATATATTCCATCCTCTTTAAAAACAATAATTTTAAAAACAACGTTGGACATTTTCCAGACGTTGCTCAAAAGGCTACTATAAAATGGAGACCACACCAATGCAGCATAATCCAGCCTTGACCTCACAAATGCGTTGTAGAGAGCAATAAGACACGGAATATTGTGGAAGTTCTTAGTTGTGCGTGATATAAAACCCAGTGCCTTCAGTGACGCTTTCTTCTTCTTTACAGATTTCCTCTACGTGATAGTTAAAACTGAGACGCTTGTCGATATAGACGCCAAGGTCTTTTACCATATCGCAATTTCCCATTGTAATGCTGTCTATTTTGTAGTCGTATATGATTTCTCCGTGCTTTAGTGTTATGGACATTTTCTTACATTTCTGTATATTGAGTGGTAGATGGTTGCGAACAGTCCAGGCAAAGATGGAGTTAATGAATTCTGAACTCGTATACAATCTTCTGAGTCGGTCACAACAGAGAACAATTTTAGATCGTCGGCGAATAATAAGGATGGACAGTCAATTACGTTGAATATATCATTGATGTAAATGGAGAATAATAGAGGTGCGAGGTTACTACCCTGAGGAGCGCCACTTGTTGGTGTAAATCTGAAAGAACGGTGGCCATTATATTCAACGTATTATGATCGGCAAGAAAGATATGACGAAAAGAATGCTACGAGTTCTTCTGTAAACCAAAATTTTCCAATTTATGAAGCAGTCATGAGTGACTCAACTTGTCGAATGCTTTCGAGAAGTCCATAAAATTGCATCTACCTGCTGGTGTTCTTCAATAGCTTTATAGGTATATTCCATAAATGTAGTAAGATTTGTTACAGTAGATCTTTTTGGGAAGAAACCATGCTGATTGGGGGAAAGTTCGTTTTGGATTTGTGGAAATAATTTCGTAAATATGCACATTTCAAAAGCCTTGGCAAAGTTTGATAAAATGGCAATCGGTCTGTAATTACCAATGACGTTGACATTACCGGACTTGAATACTGGACAAATCTTCACATTCTTCCACGCATCGGGGAAAGTATTAGTAATGTAGAGCCAAGTTAAAAATCTTAGTAAGCGGTTTAGAGAAGACCGCTGCACAGTCTCTCTAACAATGAAAGAGGGGAACACTATCGGTCCTGCAGTGACTTTAGCTTTCAGTTTTCGCAGCGCGTTGAGAACATCAGATTCATCAAGTCCAATCAGGGAAACACAATTTAGTGGTAGCTGTAACAGGACAGCCATCCCAATTGTCCTGCTTCTGTTCAGTATACACTTCGGAAAAATGATCCAAAAGCATCCAGTATTTGAGATGTGTCGAAAGCTGAGTGTTTTCATATTCCATAATGCCTGGTATGTGGAATGTTTGCGCTTCTGGTCTCTACAATCTCCAAATCTTTGAGGTTGGGTTTGCAGATTGTTTTGGATCGTCTGTTCATATGTTGAGTAGGCCTCTCTTTTGATTTGTCTCTAGTGAGTGCGCGAAGACGCTTGAAGGATTCTAATGCAATAACGGAGTTGGTGCACTTGTAAATTCTGAACTGTCTGTATTTTTCTTTTAAGTTGTTGATTATATCCCTTGTGAACCATGCTGGAAAAGTCCTGGAGGTGTTCTGTTTATCATAAAGTGGTATTACTGCATCCATGATAGTAGTAATGTATACATAATAATATGCGTATAATATACCGGGTGCGTCTCAGAAGTGGCTCACCCCTGTAACTTTTTATTTTTTCACCTAAAAAACAAGATTTGGTATGTTAGTATATGATATAAATTAGGATTGATTGACGTATTTAATTGTTTTCGATCACTTTATGGTTCACCGGAAATGACTACAACTTTTTATTTTTAAATTGCACTCTCGGTATTATTTTACTTTATTCGATAGAAAACGACACTCTTTGAATATAATGACATATAATATGTCGACTTTTGACATTTTCGCTTAAAAAATCGTATTTTAAATTTCAATATATTGTGCCATGGCTGTATTAAAAACACTAATTATTTGAGCCTCGGAAAAATAAATTGGAAAAGTTTATTTTTCCAGTCGTTATTTGATCGTTTTATTTTTCGTTGTTTATTTAATTTGATCGTTGTGTTTTTTTCGTGTCTTGTCCTGACCGGTTAAAAGATGTCCAAATCATATTTTTAATCATGTTTCAATTTTTTCAAATGGAACAAGGGTGGCACATTAGTATATTTGGAAAAAGCATTTTTTACCAATAATTTGGTACACTTGGTATTTCGAGTTAAATTATCGTTATGAACCGCATGTTACAATTTCAAATAAACAATATGCGGAAATGTCAGAAGTTGACATATGATATGTCATTCTTTTCGGCGAGTCTCATTTTCTATCAAATAAATTAAAAAAATGCCGAGGTTGTCATTTAAAAATCGAAAGTTGTATCACAGAATATCTAGCTACGCAACAGAAGCCTCGTTACATGTATAAAATCGTAGGTCTCAAAAGGAGACAGGCTTTTAAAGCCTGTCTTTAAATCAGATATTTTGATGTGGTAGTTTCGCTACTACATAATAGAGGTTATCGCCCTAATTTAAAAGAAAACAGTTTTCTTCAAACAAAATTTAAAAGAATTTTATGCAGTGTGCCATTGTGTAATTTATATTGTAAAACTTCCTGATAAAGCCTACCTTCAAATTTGCTACATCATTTAAACGTATTAAAATATATATAAGTATTTAACTTGCCATGTTAGTTGGAGTTAAATCTTACGAGCTGAATTAAAATCATTACCTGATGTTTGATTCTAACGGAATCCTGAATTTTGATTGTAATTCGACTATTATGACACCACTTCCTGACGTTCGATTGTGTTCATACCGTATGATCGGGAAAACACGGCCTTAGCGATGGCTATGAAATGAAAATCGCTGTCATTTTATGTGTAAATTTATATGGGAAATGTCATCGATCGTCTTTTCCCAGCCAACTGGACGCCGTTTTTTTCGGTATCAGACGGTATTTGATATATACTTGCGTATTTTTCATGACATTGCAATATTATGGTACCATGAAGCATATAAAGAGGTACCTTCTATAGTACCATATTATGATACCAATTCCTGACGTTCATGTGGGCTCATATTTGATATATATTTGCATATTTTTAATGACATTGCAATATTATGGTACCATGAAGCATATCAAGAGGTAGCATAATAGTACCATATACGATACCATTTCCTGGCGTGCGATTGGACTTATACTTGATATAGTAAGTATCTTCGGTGACATTGTAATATGATGGGACTATGGTGCATATAAAGTGGTACCTTAATATAGTACCATATTACGGTACCACTTCCTGACGTTCGATTGGGCTCATATTTGATTATACTTGCGTATTTTTGATGACATTGCAATATTATGGTACCATGAAGCATATCAAGGGTACCATAATGTAGTACCATATTACGATACCACTTCCTGACGTTCGATTGAGCTCATATTTGATTATACTTGCGTATTTTTGATGACATTGCAATATTACGCAATACCATGAAGCATATCAAGGGGTACCGTAATGTAGTACCATATTACGATACCAGTTCCTGGCGTTCGATTGGGCCCAAATTTGATATATAATTTATGTTTCTTTATATAAAGATTTGTTTAATTAATAATTTTAATTTATTTTACTTAATTTAATTTATTGTAACACGATGTCGTGACAGCAATTTTTATGCCAAACTAATATATTATTAATTGTACCTGTGTCACTTTTTAAAATCTACCTAGGTCTATATAAATAACGTGGCAAACAGAAAAAAATTGTTATTATAGTATTTTTTTAGGCAATTAACATTTTTTGTACTGCATTTTAATAAATCATTTCCATTATTATTAAACGTATATTTCATTACTAACGTTTCAGCAGTAATAAATATCACTATCAATCGCCCTGTATATTATTAATTTTAAAGGTAATTGAAGTTATTTTCTTAGTTAACATAATAAAGTAGTGTATATTAAAAATGTATTTTGAGAGCATATGTTATCCAATAATATACTTAAAATTAAAACTATTTTAAAAGCCCAACGAATAATTAATATATGTAAGTGTATCTGACAAGAAACGAAGAATAGAAAGAAATTATTATACACCAGAAAAAGAATGGGATACCAATTAAAGTCTTTTTGAATCTGGCAACTGTGCATATTTAACAGAGCTTCAAGGCCGTCGACGTGCCGTCGATCTACATCGATCTAAAACCGAAAATTTCCAATTATATTCTGATTATGATATTGTCGCGCCATCTAGTATTTTATTTGTGCAATTTTAGCTCTTTCATTTCGAGTATTTTTCTGTTGCGTAGCTAGATATTCTGTGGTTGTATTCATTTCCGGTGAAACAGGAAGTGACCAAAAACAATTGAATACGCCAATCATGTCATATACTAACATACCAAATCTTGTTTTTTTATCTGAAACAAATAAAAAGTTATAGGGGTGAGCCACTCTCGAGACGCACCCGATATATTCTTTCTATATTGCCCCCCCCCTTATTTTATATACAGAGTGGTCCGAACTGTATTCCGGAAACTTCGACAGCAAATTCTGCAGATAAAAATAAGTAACAATGTTCGTATAGACGTACATATGTCCATTTTTATTTCGATTTTTTCCAAACAAGTTCTGCAGTAACGTCAATATTTGGATTAAAATTGGTGTCTGGGAGTTTTTTGACATGAGAAATTTGATTTTGATGTCAATATGACTCCTACTAATAGAGGGCACCACCTACATATTTTTTAACTGGTTTGAAGAGTAAAAACTTTTCGTCCGTACCTATATAAAACAACTGAGTAAAAAAAATATACATTTACGACGCTTTTTACGTAAAAAAGGCTCTTTGTAAAAATCGCTACGAGTAATGGTTTTCGAGATATTTGGAATCGAAATTATCAATACCTGTCATCACTGACATAAATTAAATATGTTGACTAAATAGTTATTAGACAGAGATCATAAATTTGAAATGTTTTTGTACCAAAAGTTCAACGAAAAATGTTTTATCATCATTTTTTTGCAGAAAAAATATGATTAATTTAAAAAAATTAAAATTTCCCAAATTTATTATTTCAGTGAAATAACTATCTACTCAACGTGTTTATTTTTCGTCAATAAAGGCATGTATTGACTATTTCCATTCTAAATATCTTGAGAACGGAATTTCTCATGTCAAAAAACTTCCAGACACCAATTTTCATCTAAATATTGACGTTACTTCAGAAATTATTTTGAAAAAGTCGAAATAAAAATGAAATTTTAACACCCTGTATCTCCGAAACTAAGCATTTTAGGACATACTTTTATACGAACTTTTTTACCTATTTTTATCTGTAGAATATGCTGCTGAAGTTTCCGGAATACAATTCGGACCACCCTGTATATAAAAATATAAAAATATATGATTACTATTTAAAATTATATTTAAATTGAATTATTTAATTTTCAGCTTCAAATTCGAAGATTTGAAATTGAATTATTTAGCTATATCTAAAGCAGCTGCGTTTTGTTCCGCCCATTTCTCAGCTCTACTTTATGGCGAATTATGGTGTAGAAAACAAATATCGAATTACGAGCGAACGGCCTTAACGCAACTGAATTCTGTCAAAAGCGGAAACACCCTTTTGGACTACGTGTACGAAAATGAGTCTGAAACTGATGGAATTACCTTACAAGATATCCTACAAAATGTAATTTCTACTTAAGTCTTTTTTTTATAAAAATTTTATTTATGATTATTTTAGGCCTACAAATCGATAGGTGATTTGGACTCTCTCTCAGGTTGTGGATTTATGTTTTTACTTAATCCAGAATATAAAGTGGAATATTATAAAAAGCTAGATCAGTGGGATAAAGTTATGAACTATTATAGTTCCCAGTCTTCGAGGTACACAGGTTCCTCTTTAACAAATTTAATTGACAGCTTTAAAATGAACCAGTTTTACCAACTGCCAGTATTATATTCGGAATTATCATCGGAACCTCAGTATGAATGTTTGTGGAGATTGGGCCAGTGGACTACAAATGAGAAAAATGCATTTAAATGTGAAAAAGTAAGTAATACTAATATACAATAAATACTATATAGATACAATAAGTACAATAAAATAATTTATTTTAATCAAATAATGCAGTAGGAAAACAACAGTTAATGGAAATGAACTCTATACCAGAATTCAAGAAACTATCTAAAGTTGTTTCCGACACATTGCGAGAAATTCGATTTTTTTTTATTTTATTTTTCTTAAAAACATTATGAGGAACCACACCCTGAATATTTTTAGACTACTTTGGAAGCAGCCTGTACATGCCACTAAAAGTGGACAAAATTGTTATTTTGGGAGAACAGTAAAGCTTCATTCAGAAGCTCGCAATTAGTGGTTTCAATTAGCGTAGAAGTTTGTTCCTCTAATTTGAACGTAAGCATTCAGAACGTAAAAACATTATGAGGAATCACACCCTGAATATTTTTAGACTACTTTGGAAGCAGCCTGTACATGCCACTAAAAGTGGACAAAATTGTTATTTTGGGAGAACAGTAAAGCTTCATTCAGAAGCTCGCAATTAGTGGTTTCAATTAGCGTAGAAGTTTGTTCCTCTAATTTGAACGTAAGCATTCAGAACGTCAAAATTAGTTGGAGGAATTTTCAATTAGTGGAAAAACGTTAACAAACTTTCAACTTTTTCACTAATTATGCTTCAAAATTTGCGGGGAATGTCATTTTGGCCTTTGATTGGCATCTGGCAAGAGAAAAATGTGGTTAGAAATCAAAAGTTGATTGTTTTATAAGCTAAATAATAGGCACTTTACTTTTTTTTATACATTTTAGTTTACGATCATTCACAATGTCTAAAAACACAATTAAAATTAATAGGATATCCTAGCAACAGCTTGCGGTAAACAGTTGTATCCATAGCGAAAGCCGAATACTTAGCTTATAAAACAATAAACTTTTGATTTCTAACCACAATTTCTCTTGAGGGACGATAATCAAAGGCCAAAATGACATTCCTCGCAAATTTTGAAGTACAATTAGTGGAAAATTTAAATGTTTGTTACCTTTTTCTACTAATTGAAAATGACTACCACTAATTTTGGTGTTTTGAATGCTTACATTGAAATTAATGGAGCAAACTTCTACGCTAATTGAAACCACTAATTTATTCCACCTATTGCTAGGTTGAATGAGACTTTAGGATTATTACTATGGTCATATTCTGCGACTGTTGTTTTCCTATCTATTATTTTTTTGGAATAACTGTTGCGAGCTTCGTGACACAACGACCTCGATTTCACATCGCAAACCATCGATGTCAGCGTGTTATTATTTTTATATCTGATATTCGTCAGAACTGTTGTGAGCTTGTTAAAATTTTGTGACTAGGCGTTGCCAACATCATATCACGAGCCGTCGACTTCCAGTGCACTTCATTTTCATAACTGTTACTTTTTAGAATTAACAGCTGTTGTGAACTGATATTTATATCTTAAATTTCTGTAATAACATATCGTCAATACACACCCAGACTCTATACCACTGATTATGAAAAAGCTTGCGTCACTTAAATAATTTTTATAACATTTTGTTAATGAATAACTAAAATGTATAAAAAAATATAAACAATATTTATATTGTTTTATATTTTTTCTTACAGCATTATCTATAAAAAATTGTTAATAACTTCTCGACCAAAAAGTACAAATGAAGAAAATAAATCATAAAAAAATCCCAGTTATTACTAGTGATAGGAAAAATCGTATTATTTCAATAATCGCATTATCAGGTTATGAGTGATTTTAATAATCGGATTATAATTCGAATTATAAATCACTCATATTATAATCAATTCTCAAGAGTGCACTTGCAACGTCGCAAGGTCGTCACCTATAATTCATCACTCAATTCTCATTATTCGAAATTCGACTAGCTACTACGTCCCACTAGTCAACTCGCATACCCAACGCTTTGTTGTCCCTTAATTTCGCAGTTCTGCACGCGCATAAACGATAATCGGTCGGGTATTTCGCGTGCAATCTAAAAAAAAGCGACGGCCTTACCAATGGATCTACAGCTGCTCTTGCAAAATTGGCTGTAGCTAGGCGTTACTTTCCGTCGTTCTTAAAACCGTTCATAAAATTAGGGACAGCAAACGGCAACATTGTTGGGTATGCGAGTTGACTAGTGGGACGTAGAAGCTTCTGTCATCATAACCTCTGCAGTGAAATTGAATTAAAACAGGTTAAACAAACACTCAAATTATTAATAGCGAATTGGGTTGTTTCTCTCTCTCTCAGTCTCTATTAGTTTCTCGATAAGGATAAAGAAAGAGATTACCGATCAATCCCGCCGAAACATTGACTACTCGTATTGCTGAGTCATCGCAAACGATGCGATTTTTTTTATCATTCATTAAAAAAATTTGAATTATTTTTCGATAATCGGATGATGACGATTATTTTCATAATTGAATTAAGAATGATTTTTAATTTGAATTATCCCATCACTAGTGAAATCTAACCGGATAAAAGCAAACCTTATGATGAACCTGACAAATTTTTAGCCGACCATACCAACAGGTATGGTAGGCTATTAAGATCGGCAAAAAAAAGTTTTTTTTATTTCACTCAAAATGAGTTGTTTGGATCATAAATGACCTAAATACAAAATATTTTCATGGTGTCTGTCTGTGTGTCTGTCTGTCTGTAACGCGATAACTCAAAACCGCTAAACCGATTTTAATGAAATTTGGCACAAAATACTGTGGCACCGAGAATCTGGCCATTAGTTTTTGGTGGGGTAAGGGGTTTGTAAGGGGTGGGAGGGTCAAAATTTAAAAATCGTAATTCCAAAATTACAGTAGCTAGCGAAACCGCGGCTTTCAATTTAAAGATTAGGGAATAATATTTGCAACAAATTTAGCCGTACTTCAAGTCGTAAAATTCGTTTGAGATATTCCGTGTTGAGAATTCGGCGTCCATTAATGGAGAACTCCAAACTCCCATCGGATGCGACCCCAGGTGGCGTATAGGGGAAATAACCGCGTATCAAAATTGGAAAAATTTCTTTACTTTGAAACTAAAGAACTGCCTACCACCAAGCTTTTATTAACATATTTTAGTATGAATGACTGGCACGTGCACCTCCGACGTCATTTTGTTTGTTTTTATTTGAAGTTATGGCGGTAGGTTAACACCGGGTTTATTAAGGATGGGCTCCAGCGTGAATTAGAAATAGTTTATTTTTTTATTCTCATTTTATTTTATATTAAAATACTTTTTTTATTTCTTAGGACACCCCAAGGAATTATGAAAATTCAAATTTAATTCCTTAAAGGCCTTGTGCGATGGCGACAAATATACATTCTATAAATCAAAAGAAGAATTAGGATTGTGTGTAATAGAAAATTTAAAACACACAAGTTTAGAAAGCAGTAAGAACTTGTATCCGATATTAGCACAATTACAGTCCCTGGTAGAAATGGACGATTTCATGGAAGCCATTGAACGACAAGAATTCGATTCATTGTACGTAGATGGAACTAAAGATAATATTATAGGACATGAGTTTCCGGTTTGTGGAGACCTATAAGGACACTCAAAAGAATAACTCTTTTTGAAGTATTAAAATATCACAAGCGTCAAATATTTTGGTGGTGTTAATTTGCGGAGTAGGTTGAATTATTTATTCGCAATATTTACTTCTAATATTATACACTCACCAGCAAAAAACAAGGCCACTAAAAACTAGTCATAATTTCAAAGTTGGATTTCTCATGAACCACTCATTGATTTTTGATGATTTTTTGTCGACATCATAAGAGCTAGAATCCCAATTGGTTGTTTTACATAAGTGGCTGAACTTTTGAGCATTCTGTTCTGAAAAAATACGGCATAATTTACGAGGAGCATTTTTGGATTTTGGACTTTATCGAAAATTCATTTAAACTGCTTCATGATCAGAGAGACCCGAGCTAAAGACGTTGCAGGGGATGGAGTTAGGATCAAAATATGACACAACATAGTCTGTAGTACTAGAACTGGTATTTGATATTCTGGTAGGTGAGCATACATGCATGGCCATTCCAAACAGAATCAAAAATGGACTGAAGAAGCTCCTGAGCAGCACATACAAAGAGAAAGTCAATATTTAAGATCACACACAACCCCCTTAATTTGCTTTTTAAAGGCAGGGACTCAAGCAAGCTTAGTAGATTATGACAGAATAATGCACGTCAGAGATCAGGTGTTTCTATAAATACCAAATAATGTAAAGGTCATATGCATTATGGTGGACAATGTAAAATTCGAATACTTTTTCAGAACAAATCATTGTACCTAATTACCTCGGAAAAGTCGTTATTTAAAGACATTATCATAGTACCTCCATGAGAAAAATTTTTGTTCTATCAGAATCTGGCTTTACTGTGGTATATTTTTAACAAACACAGGCTCATCAAAATTTAACCAGTGTTCAGTTATGGCAATGATCTGGAAATTCTTCTAGTAAAAGATATAATTCATCTGTTTTATGTCTTAAGGGCTGAATATTAATAAGGAATAGACCAAGCTTGCTATCGCTTAATTTTTCAGAGGGTGCTTGATTCTCTGTTTTCGCGTCAAATTCAAACTAAAAATTTTTTACTCTTATTTGGGGAACCACTGGAATAATATTTGCCATGACTTTCCCTAATCTTTTGAAGTCGTAGAAAGCTCTCCGCAGAAAAGAATGACCTGAAAGTTGAAAGATCTGCATCAACTTCGGTTGAACCAATACCATAGGCATTGTGGAAGCGGTAGTACAACTTACGCAAGGGGTCCAGGTCACTAGGTAGCCCTTCTGATGCAAGCATCAAATTGATGCTGGTACTAGTGTGTCCTTCAAAACACACACTGGAGGGTTGGTCGTGAAGATAGGCAAGGAATAGCCTAAGAGATTTCAAAATGGAAGGGTCCCTCAACCTGGCCAACACGTAACGTCCATTTACCGCATCTGAGTCCTGAGACAGCCGTACTATAGGTGGGGTCATCGGGTCCATAACTACCAAACCATCTCTCTTCGCACTTCCCTGCACAATAATTTCTGGATTTTCCATCGCCAGGGACTTGCAAGCAGATATAGCTTCCCTGTCAGACCCAATCTTAATAGCTCTTACCTCCCTTGCCATAGTTCCATGGTGGTCAAGTAGGTACGGTAGTTGCGGTTCTCCAATGATGTTTTACTTTGAGTGTTGAGCAGTTTCACGAAGAAGTAAACGAAGCTTGGCTTAAGAATGTTGAGGTTGAATCTATTATGGTTCCCGGCGGCCACATATTTATGTCTTTAAGCTGCACTAAGTGACACCTCTTTTGCTCTCCAATTTTGAAATCGGAATGGGAACTGTCCTTATTTTTCAGCATTGTAAAGCATCTGATGAAGTCGGTGGTTCCTAGTTTTTCTTTAACATAGTGCGCAAGTTGAATCGCTGTGTAAGGAGGTGGAATTCTGGACACCACCACATAATTCCAGTCTTCTCTTATGGCGGCCTTGGGAGGTTGCGATGACACTATTTCGGGTGAAAACTTATTTTTTTTGGCGATCTATAAAAAGCTAACATTTAACTATCTTAAAGTACTATTTTGGTTGATCTATAGGGCCCGTCTGCGTTGAAATGGATTTTTTTCCGCTGCATATTATTATCTGTACAGGTCTTATCCCTTGTAACAAGCTTTTCCAATGTGAGCGACATTTTTTTAACGCTCTGCCTAAGGTCAGCCATTTCCTTCGCCATTTCTTCCTTAGATGGGTCATGAACTTTGACTTTAACAGACCCATCATGGTTGTCCATTAAAATTGATGATAAATTGAAGGTGTCTTGCTTTATCTCATTCATTTGACTTAAATAAGGATTATTGTGTGGTATCTGATATCCAGGATATGTCATCAATTTTCCTGAGTAAAATTTCCACTTGGAAATTCCGTTGGTCACGCAGCATGTCAACATTTCAGTTATACTGGAAAAATGTCAATATTTTTTAAACAGAATCCTAGTGCTTCCATGATTTCTGGTTGGACCTGGCATTCTTGAAGCTGTGTAATTCTATCATGAACATATTTTAATGTAGGAGAATCGCAGACAGTGCAGAAAAATCTAACGTTGTTGTACTTTTGTTGACATAGCACCATTGTTGTTGCCTTATCCAGTCATGTACAGGTCATACAAAAACTTCTACGACACTCTCCACTACAGCGAACCTATATAACTGCTCATTGGATTTTTTGACAAGAGTCGCACTTAAACTCAGCCATAATAATGTAAATATTAATTATATATAATAAAAGATCATGAGACAGCTGAATAAAATTCGGAAGTATAACAAGCTAAAACTCACGCACAGCGGAAACAAGTACGCCGAAAAATTATCTATTAATGTTGCAAAAAACTAACACAAATAAACAAAGTCAAGTTTAAACGAACAGTAAACTTTGAGATTGATTCTCGAGGGCAAGGAACAAAAACAAGCAAAGTCAAATCAAAACAAACGTTCAATAACTGGTAGACAAAACGCACGATCGTTAACACAACCTTCTCGTACGACTTCTAAACTGTTACTGAATAATGCGGGCCACCTATCAGATCTATTTAGTAACGCTAATAGCGTTACTAAATAGCGGACGCGAGCAGAATTCTTTCCGATCCAATAACTATAAATGAAGAGAGTTATACCACCTCACGTAAAAGAAATAACACCATTATCAACGTCCATGCACGCTATTCGGTTTAGAGATATCTCTCTATTACGCTGTTTATTGTTATTTTACGCGAGTTTATTTTTGCGCACAGGAAATTTGACTCGTTTGCACATCGTCATAAAAAACAATTTTCGTACCACGAATTAGGGATAAGATTTTTATCTGTATACATATATTATACCTAATCTGTGACATAACGTTGACTTCGGCCATCCTCAATTAAAGCCACAATACGAGCAACGTCCGTTACAGATAATGGCATTTTTTAATTTGACAACCATTGTTGTCAAATTGCAAATACTCATAAATCCGTTTTCGCCTATGTCTCCTTTTCGACTATTTACACATAAAATTTTCTGCCTGCGAAGCATTTTTCCGAGACGTTCGTTTTATAGCAGCGTGATTAAAAAACAAAATGCTCACAAAAGAAGAACCTACAATGTGATTTGATTTAGAGAGCTATTACAGCTGCTGCACCCTACAGGGTGTTACAAAGTTCGGGCAAAAAACTTCGTATTATTGTTGTGCCCCGTATATGCTCAAAATAAATTCGGAATAAAAATTTCTGACGTAGCATCCGTTAAGAAGGAATTAATTTATAATTTTAAAAAAAAATCATCAAAATCTAATGAGTGGTTCGCGAGAAGTCCAACTTTGAAATTGGGACTAGTTTTTAGTGGCCGGTTTTGTTGCCGGTGAGTTTATGATAAAAAGTAATTCTGTATAAGTCCACTGACTCTAAATATTCTATCTAGTCGTCCTGCGCCCAGAATTGAACATAGAACCCCATTCTCCCCTAGTCCTCTTCATTATGTTCTGTCTTGAGCAGATCTCGTCCATGCTAGTCCAGCTACCCTTTTGATGTCATCATACCAGCGTGCAACAAATCTTTGACTTATCCTGCATAGTCCCATTTCAGCTATGTTGCCCAATCTATTACATCTGTCACTTTAGTTTGGTCTCTGATGTATTCCTTTCGTTTTTCTTTGTCACGCAGTTTCAGTATCTTTCTTTCCATAGATCTCTGAGATACTCTTAGGGTGTATTCCGTTGCTTACCTTGGTTATGGTTTTATGTTCCGTTTCTATCGGTTTCCTGAAAGTTTTCTTATTACGGAACACGGTTCCTGAAAAATTCGGTTATAACTGTCACCAAACTAACCAGCGCGAGGCTGGTTTTGTTTGTCAATCAATGTCATTTATGTGACAGAAATCAAGCAAATATGGGAAGTTCGAATGAAATTCTCATTTTATTTCTAAAATTTGTAATAATATTTTGTATTTACATCTAAACTAAATAGAATTACTTTTTAGGACCATTTAAACTTATCATGCAGCCATTATTTCTTAAAGTTAGGAACATTTAAAGAAAACATGAAAAACAAGACAACAAGTAATCGTGAATGTTTTGTGAGCTATAAAAATATAAATATTGATTAGATTTGTTTATTTATTATTGATCTGTTTTAATATTGGACCTGCAAATCTTCACTTGAGCTGTCTAACGAGTTTAACAGTTTTTAATACAGTACTTTTCAATATTAAACTCCATTGAAAAGAAGAAGCAAACGTAAAAGCAGAGAATAGGTACATTAAAAATGCATAAAAGATAAATTTCATAATAGAGGTATTGAAATTTATAAAACGTCAACATTTGACGTTTCCAGTATTTTACCAAACTGTTCCGTATCAAACCGATGTTTTTCAGGAACCGCTCTTTACCGTAGTTTACCGGTCTGGTTCGCAACGGAATACAGCCTTAACTTGTTAACTATTTGCTAAGTGAAGGTCCATGTTTGTGGGCCATATGTACCGTATGATCGAATAAGAACGTCGTCCAGTTGGCTTGAAAATGAACATCGATGGTATTCCCCATATAATTTTACATATTAAATGACAGCGATCGTCATTTCGAAGCCATGACGCCGTTTTTTTTCGATCATGTATTTACTCGAAGCACGCACTGATTATATAGCCTTGATCTCGGATACAGTGGTATTTTTTTTGTTGGTATCTTTTTTAGTTTTTTAAATGCCGCCTATCCTAGCCAAATTCTTCTTTCGATTTCTGTGTCTTTATTTTCTTTGCCTATATATTTTCTTTGGCCGAAGTATATGTAGTATTTTACGTTTTCGATTTTCTTGTTGTTTATACACGACATTAGTTTTGCTTATATTCATTCTTAAGCCTATTGCGCTGTACCGTTCGTGTCGCTCTCAGGGGTCGAGGAAAGCGGATGTGTAGCAGAAGGAAAATATATACTATATTTAAGAAATCTGCCTAAGGCTTAGTCCGATCCTGTCGTTAAGCCACATCGAAAATTCCAAACACACGTGCTTTTATTAAAGCTTGATTGAAGGTTTGTAGAGCTTCAGCATTTGCCATAAAATAGCGAGAAATTTATTACGAAACCATATACATTATATATCACTGTAATCACAAAACTTCAATCTATTTCCGTATTGTAACGGAATCTTAATTATGTCTTTATTTTCGAGAAAATTTAGTCCAAACATAAGGAATATTTTCTTGACGTTTG
Source organism: Sitophilus oryzae (assembly GCF_002938485.1). Taxonomy (NCBI): domain Eukaryota; kingdom Metazoa; phylum Arthropoda; class Insecta; order Coleoptera; family Curculionidae; genus Sitophilus; species Sitophilus oryzae. The sequence continues at coordinate 389,728 of NW_022145960.1, read as the reverse complement.
ACCATCAAAATCTTAAAAATAAAGAAGTTGTCTAAAAATGTGCTACAATACGGATATAGTATAATCCTTTATCTTTAATTTCCTTCTTCATTTGTGTAAAAATACCTAGCCAGTTTTACATAAAACGTTAAATGCCGAAAGTTTATTTTGCTACTTTTTCGGTCTAGTGGACTATATTGTATGGAATAGGACCATATTGTCTGCAAAAGTGCATGCCATTGTTCAGTTATCTAAGCATGAGTCTTCAGTTTCTAAGCATTTATTGAAAACTGTTTTTAATTGTAGAACTATTACTTCTTCAGATTCCTTGATCATCTTTATCACTATGCCCTATTTCCTGTCTAAATAAATTACTCAAAACAATTATCGCATATTTTCTAAAAAAAATAAATTAATTTGAAAAACAAGACACTTTGAATTTCCTGGCTTACGGTTATAAATAGTTTGGATACTGTGACTGAGTAATTTTTAGTCGGTCGACTATTTAGTTGCAAAAGTGAAAACAAAACATACGTATGGAGCCGATCGGCCGACTAGTTGATTGCATGTGAGCGCGACTCCATAAGGATATAATGGTTACAAATATGCAACTAAATAGTCGGCCGATTAAAAATTGCCTGCCAGCGCATAGCCTAAGGCTACGCAATGCAATCAAATATTGGACCGATCGTCTCCATAAAAATGTATTGTCTTCACTTTTGCAACTAAATAGTCGGCTGACTAAAAATTACATGTCGTACCCTAATTATTTTTAAAAAACTCACAAGAGAAAGGCAGAAAAATGTATGCTTCATTTAGAAATGTGTAATAATTACTTTTATTCTCCCCCCAAATATGCGATAATTGTTTTGAGTAGTGTATTACTTCCTGGACAATAATCATATAAAACTTTCTTAAAATAGAAACAAGAAATTGTAGGGAATTACAAATTTCGACAAAATTAGTACACAGAATTGTGACAAGCACAAACCGACTAAAACGATTGCCTGTTACTTTATTTAATCTTATCTTAAAATGCTAATATAAATGTATTTTCACTAATTTCTTATTGGAATTTTTAGATTATGCTAAGGATGAGCATCACCTAAGGGTAGCTGAAAATTCAATAATGCATATAAAATTGCAGCCACATTTAGATGATAATATTAAGAACGAACTTCAATTTAGAGAATCTCAATTTGCGTGGCTAACTAATGATAAGATGATTGCCCAACAGCTACTTAGAAAATTATCAAATAGCAATCTTAGACCAAGGTACGTTTTTCATAAATACTCTCTCGTGCAGCAGATAATATCTAATACAGGGTGTCCCAGGCTGAGCGTTCATTAGAAGTTTCTAGAGAACTACAATATTTAGATCGGAGATTTTTTGCACATCAGTGTTTCACAACGAGATCTATCGATTAAAATATTTTCAAAATGGCGGCACTTCCGGAAATACCGAAAGTTGACAGCAACTTTCTTATTTTAAATGGGTACCCCCATTTTTTATTACTTACTTTGATGTCAAACACTCTATACCTAACGTTAACCGTTTTTGAGAAAAAAATATTTAACGTTTTTGATGGAAAAACTGCATGTCAAAAGAATTTGTAAAGCTTTAACGTCAAATTTAGTGATTATCACAGTTACTGTGACATAAAAAGAAAACATGTGGCTATCTATTTCAAAAATTAAATTGTTCGAATTTCATATAATATTGGTCTTAGCTGTCATGGAATTGAGCGATTTTAAAATTATCATAAATCATTTTTTTTTCAAATTGACACAGCCACTTTTTTATTTCACTAGTGACTTCGTTACTTTTTGATTATACATGTTCCTATACCTAAAGTAAATCGTTTTTAAGTTATTTAAGATTTAGTTTTTTAAAGCCTATATTTTTTGATTTTATCTAGCTTCCTTTGACATTAAGTGACAAACAATCAGACAATTTATTTCCTTCTGTCTGAATACTAAGTATTTGATTATCGTATATTATAAATACTGCTGCTTAAAACTTCATAAAGTGTATTTATAATAAAATATTTCGAATTTTCGCTCTTTATATATAGTGATACCTAATAGTTGATATTAGTAATAATATACCGCATGACCGAAAAAAACGGCGCAACGTTTGCTTGGAAATGACGATCGATAACATACTGATATTTTAACAAAGTGTCACAATATGATATGGTCAGGTGTATTGTTTTACGTAGCTTGACGTTTAAAGTCAAAGGCTACTGGATAAAATAAGAAAATACACGCTTTAAAACTGAATCTTAATTAACTTAAAAACGTTTCATCGTAGTTTAAGGAAAAGAGTAGTTGCACTCTCGCAAATATTTTTTGCAAGCTGTCGAATATCGGCAGCTTGCAAAGCGTTTCAGTTGAATTCCGTCCATCGAGCTGCGAGGTTCGAGCTTTGCGTCCCAGCACAGAGACGGATTGACAAAAAATTAGTGCCTTACTGTGTGCTGCTATTAATTGTAGTAATAATTCAAAAAATTGTTTTTTGAGTTTTTTTAGATTTCCATCGGATGTAAATCGGCAAGCTGATAGTAATTAACAATAAACATTTAATTATATTTGTTTATTTTAGAAGCTGAGATACTATGTAATTAATTAAAAGTTATTATTTTTTTTAGCATGTGGGCAAATCTTAGAAATTGTTTTTTAGATATACAGGTTGTCTCAAATATGCGCATGAAAATATTCTTTGGTCAGGGGATTTGCCATAAACTTTTCATTCCAATAATAATTTACGAGATAATTTATATAGATTGGTTTTTGAAACAATTTCAGAGTAAATATTTTGTAGATCTAAAGTCTCCGCAAATTATTCATATTTTTTAAATGAAAGAATTTTATAATAGCATAATCTATTATAAATTTAGTGGACTGTATTTTTTATGTTTTTTTTATTTTATTTATTTTTTATTATAAGTGGTCGTAATATAACAATATTCAAAATATTATAGACAAAATATTGAGTTTATATGTGAGGGAAGAAAAGTGCCACACCTAGCTTTAAACCACCGTAAATATACAGGGTGGCCCATTATTGCGAGGAAGTCCAATATCGCCGTTCTTGTCGAATATGCGAAAAAGGTTTTATTCATATGTTTCAAGGTTTATATCCTAAAATATTTTGTTATATACAGGGTGTCACAAAAAAGTTATGGTAGAGTTAATTTTATTTTTTTTAATTATTTTACATCATTCTATATGCATTATTCTATATAGGGTATTTTTTATGGCGATGGCGTCACCAAAATCGGAATATTTTAAATGGTATATCTCAATTTTTTTAAATGCAACATTCTGTATATTATTTTTCGGTCAGATGCAGAATTAAAAAGTGAACATTTTTTTATTTAAAGTGTTTCTCTAAATTTTTACGGTTTTCGCAGATATTCTCAGTATTATATTACATATAGCTCTTTCAACAGTAAATTTTATCAAAGCCACCTAATATGATCTTTGTCTGATATTTTATCGTTGAAAATCCCATATGTAATGAAATACAGAAAATATTTGCAATACGCCTAAAATTTAAGAACACTTTAAATAAAAAAATGTTCACTTTTTATCTGAAAAAAAAAATAATATACTAGGTGTTGCATTTAAAAAATGAGATACAACATTTAAATATTACGATTTGGTGACGCCATAAAAAATATCCTGTATACGATAAAGTAAATTTTTCTACACGAATTTATTCTGGTGTTCTTGTCATGTTTAAGAAAACATAGCTAAGTATTAATAAAGTTATATTCACTCTAATTTTTGCCACTTTTCATATATAATGTTTTTAACCAAAGTTTTAGTAAATAAGAAATAGAATGGCAACACCGCAGTGTGCTTTAAATAGCATCCAGTATCTACAGAAAATTAAACTTGTTTTAAATAAAAAAAATTGTAGAAAATCTCTAAAATAGATAATAATATAAAAATATGTCATTATATATATTTTCCGCATTTCAATTGTTACCTACACGAAATGTGAAAACATTCTGTTTTCAAGCAAGTTTTTACTCGATGATCAATTTATTTTATTTTATTTTATTGGGAACTCATATTTTTCTAAATACATATCTGTGAAACTACGGCGAGTGCCACGACTATACTTTGCCTAGTTAATAGATCACAACTATACAGCTACGTCAGTGGTCACGGGAGGCGAGAACAAGGTCATATAAAGTGGCAGAAAAAGAACAAAGGATTTGACAAGGAGTAAATCTACTAGTTTCCTTATACTATGGTTTCATTTTAGGTATACGCACATGTATATTCAAAAAGTAACGAATTGGAAAACCTTTTCACTAGTGCTAGTGAAATTAAAAAAATCCAGGTTTCCATTGAAAAAAATTATTTATGATAATTTTATAATCGCTCAATTCCATGACAACTACGGTTAATATTATATGACATTCGAACAATTTAACCATAGAAATAGATATCCACATATCTTCTCTTTATGTCACAGTGTCAGCGGTAATCACTAAATTTGACGTTTAGGCTATACAATTTTTTTTGACAAGCAGTTTTTTACCTCCAAAAAAATTAGTTTTCCTCCAAAGTTTTTTTTTCAAAAGCGGTTACCTAATGTTAGATATAGAGTGTTGTGCATCAAAATTAATAAAATTTTACAGAGAATTTAAGTTTGTAATAAAAAATTGTGGTACCCATTTAAAAGAAAGTTGCTGTCAACTTTCGGTATCACCGGAAGTGCTGCTATATTGAAAATATTTTAAATCGATTGATCTCGTTGTGAAACTATGATGTGCAAAAAATCTCCGATCTAGATATTGTAGTTTTCTAGAAACTTCTAGTGCACGCTCGCCATGGGACACCCTGTATATCTCTAAAATTTACTATAATTTTCTTTTATAAATTTCAGACTGAAATCTAATGTTTTGAAGATGAGAGCACAATATATGGCTGAAATATACTCAGACAGAAATAATGTTTTAACTAGTTTTTCTGAATCTGTAAATTTATTAAATAGCCTAAAGGGAAGTGAAACTCCAAGTGACCTTAAAAATCTTGAAGACACTTTTGATAAAATTGCTACATTTGCTGACAAAGAATATCAGCAGGTGAGTTCTGGTTTTATTATTATTCTATTCTTTACGTTAAAAAATGTATTATTTTTAGATTGTAAATCATATGAAATCTGATCTATTTCAAAAGAAAGTGTCAAATTTAAAATTATGTAAAGAAAGGTCCGCGACAAGTCTTGACAACAAAAAAATGACTCTTGATGAGCAAAAAGCTGCGAGCTTTCAAAAAAGGCAAACCAAAATAGAAGAAAATGAAATAAATACTACAAAGGCCGAGAAAGATATTCTTTTACGTTTAGCTATAGAGTAAGTTTACAGTTGAGGGTTGGAACCTTTGGTGTTACACAGCAAAATAAAAACACTAAATCAAAAAAGTAAAAGTGTTTTGGTGTATTGTGGTGATTTAGTGTTTTTATTTTGCTATAGAGTAAGTACCAATTTTACATATTGTTTGTTCAAGGATCGTTCAACGTCACGTCATATATTGTCGAACTCTCTCTTTCACTTGACAAACAGATGAAACAGATTGGTGACGTCATTACGGTATTTCGTAAATTATTGCACATTGTTTTTAGTAATTGTCATTTGATTTGGGGTTATAATCTTATTGACGGATATGGATCAACGAGTCGCTCAATATCAAGTTGATTAGTATAGTTTGATTAGACTGCCAAACAGTTTTCAATTCTGACTTTATGATTTTTAATTAGAATTGTTTTATTACTAAAATGTGTTGCCGTTTTAGCGAGAATTGACAAGTTCTCATGGCAAATATATGTAATAATTACTTATTTCATTTACGCGAAAAAAGAGACACTAGTAAAACACTTTTGCCCATTGATGCCGTATATTAAGTAATTACAATACAAATGCGTGTATAGTCTGTCCAACGACAAAATTCTTGATAGTGATAGACGTGTCTGTCATTTTAATTTCGAAGTTGTTTATTTTATTCTACAAAGAAATAAGTTGGTACAATTGGAACGCGTAGCAGGAAATTAATATATTTAAAATTTGAGTAATTACTTCAAAATATTATAAAAAAAAGCTGTATAAAACTGAAAAAATCTAATGAGTTATTTTATTTAAAAAAAATAAGGTATGTGTTAATACAAAACAAACAAGGGTGTATATTAAACAAAACACCACATGCCAAAAAAAATATAAAAAAGAAATAATATTTCTTACTTTCAAGCTTAAAGAAAGTTCCTGCATTTATTATTATATTTATCAATATAATTGATGTACAAAATAAAATAATATAGCATAGGAATAAATAAAACAGAACATAAATAAAACAAAATATTTTATTAATTTATAATATTTTTGGTTTTATATTATATTTATAATATAAATGTTTTAAATGTAGAAAATCGGCTTTTTCGATCCCTTAGTGTTTAACTATATTAAATAAAACTCATTTGTTTTTAAACTCAATATTTCGATATAATTTATATCTTCATCAGGAGAATTCTACAACACATTTTTAAAATAGTACCAACAATATTATTTCTGTACTTACAAAACTAAAGTAATCCTATTATAAAATAACATTTAAATAAAAGATGACACATTACACTAACAACGTCAAATACAGTACTAAGAACAAACATGATAAAGGAATCCTCAAAAAAAAATCTTTTACAATCTTTATGCACTTGCAAAAAAAACCCGCAAATTAAACAAACAATTTTTTTTATTAACAATTCTTTTTCATCTTATAATTAAATTTATTTATCAGTATTAAGTCGTTAGTATAAATTATTTTTTTGTTAAAAATTTAATATGTTGCAATAAATATTACTCAAATTGTTTACATCAGACCTAAAGTTTATTGAATTTTTATGTCGTTTGATTTCCACCATCGCCCGAAAAAGCCTACTCCTATAATTTTGCTCACGAGCCACAATCCTACATTTGAATAGTTAAAAAAATGCCCAGTTTTTTGGCAACGGTCGACAATGGCACTCCGATTTTTGTTGAGTTTCATGTCACTCTTATGTAGCGCAACTCTCTGTTTCAGCCATTGTCCTGTCTTTATAATATAATATAATAAATATTTTTACGCGTTATTTTTAATTTAATAATTAATATTTAGTAATTAATTTATTTATTAACAGTAGTCACTATCTTAACTAAATTTAAGGCAGCAGCTACTCGCGAAATAAGTAGAAATAACTTTGAAAGTGGTATAATAATGTGCTTACCAATCAAACTTACTTCTCTGACTGCAGTCAAGGGTAATAAAGGGCCTTTAGAGCGCTTGCACACACACCGGCAAAATCGGTGCCGGAGTTGCACCTGTTCCGACAGTTGTATTTAATTCTATTGGATTTGCCGGTCCCCGACTATTTTGCTATTTTTTTTTTAAAAAGGAGTAAAAGTAACTTTAACATTCATAAAAATAGAAATATTTCCTGTTGTAGATTCTCAGTAACAATAAAAAAGAGTAATTTATATTGTAAACGTTGAAATAACTGGAAGCTAAACTTTCTACCTGCTTATATTTAGTTTTTTAGTGTCTGACAACTTTTTTTTCGATGGCCCTAATATGTTTACTTCTAAAGTCGATAAGAGCCATCAGTAGAAGTCCATATCAGTAGAAAAAGAAACAGAATATATCCCTTTTTGTCGGTCGCGCGTACACAATACTTTTTGTTCGGCCTATTTGTTCTGCTTGTTCGTACGCGCTCGGTTTGTTCGGGCTAAAATGCCAAAGTCTGGACGCACCTTTAGGAACAATACTGTTTTTGTTCTTTATTGATATAATGCTGAAAATCTCACGAGTTACATGTCTCACTCTACACATATTACTATGAGCTAATTTATTTATATTGCAATCGATTTCATGACCGACACTCTTATTGTCACGTTCTCGTTCAAAATAGTTTATTAGGAAGGCTACAAGCTCTTTGCTTCGACTCTAAATGATTCGGCATATTTTGAACACACAATTTCAAGAAATGCAATACAAAAACTCGAAGATTTAGTTCTTAAAAGAACTGTTTGTGCTTAAAAGTACAATTTAAAAAAAAGACTATGACTATGGGCAAAGAAAGAGGATTACTTCCAAAGATTCAACAACACGATATTATACAAAATAATGACTGACGTTATGCTAATTGTCAAATAATAAGCGACAACGTTGCTGATCACGGCGCAATGTGACCAACATGGCGATAATGAAAATTGCTTTAAACTAATTTTTTCAGCTTTAATCTAAATAAAATATCTGTTAAATCATTAGCTCTATAAAATAAAATGAGAAGCTGCTCGGTATCTTAAATTATACAACAAATTTAAACATTTTTGCCAAAATTTTATTTAATCAGGTTTATGGCTTTTGTGTCAATTTCGATATCATTGATGACGTACATCAGAAATTGTTTTGCGATTACCGTAGAATATTTTTTAAGTTTATTTTTAAAATAGGTAAGATTAACCTGGAAGAAACTGGTATATGCGCCTAAAATTATAAATTGAAAGACAGTCAAAATGAATAAAGGCCTAACATACCTACTTGAATTTAGTAATAACGGAACTCACCCGAACTCACCCAATAATTTCAGAACGTACTTAAAATTTTCTAACTAACAACTAATCTTTGACACACCATAAAAAACGCATATTTGACAATGATGACGTAACGTTGAACGGTGGCTGAACAGACAGTCTCATCTATTCAATAAATTACAACATAATCTAACTTTTTTAGAAACTATTTTAAGAATCTACAAAGATGTGACACAAACAACATAAAAATATTTAGAGTTATGTCTTTGCTATTGGATAACAGGGACAATGGCAAACTTAACTCGCACGTCACCCAGTATTTATCTTCATTGCCAACTTACAAATACGTAACGATGTTGCCACAGTTAATTCCGCATATTTCCAACGAGCCGGACTTTTTCAGCGATCAAATTAATAAAATAATAGAGAGATGCGCTATTGATCATCCCCACCATACTTTGCCGTTATTGATGGCGCTCGTTCACGCAAATAAGGATCAAGGAACCTCTCGTTCCAAATCCAAAACCTCTTCGAACGATAGAATATGCACTGCTAACTATATCGTTAATCGATTATCGAAAAATAAGAATATGGACGTTATAATCTCGAAAATGAAAAAATTATCAGAAGCTTTAATAGAATTGGCTTATTATTCTAACGATTCGCACGATGAACCGAACAAAGCATATACAATTCCAGCGACGTTAAAAATTCATAGAATAAAGAATTATGATGATATTTTAGTACCGACTTGCACATTGCCTGTCAGTAAAAACAACAAATATGACGATATTGAAGGTAAGTTTATATCTGCAATCCTACTTAAATTCATTTTACAAATAATATTTTGTTTACCTACTAACAAATGAGGGGTTGAGAATCAAAACTCGTCTTCTCTATTTTTGGTAATTTTGCTATGACAGGTTTTGCTACCAATATGCGCGTGGATAAGCTTAGTTTTGAACAAATGCACGACTTTGATATGTAGCATTTTTGGACACATTTTAGGTAATCTTTCTAATAATTGTGTCTGTTTCTTGACACAAAATAGAAACGGTATTTCACAAATAATAAATATTTTCGAACCCTCTCTATTTTATACTACGGTCGGCATTTTTGATCTTGGGTGCCGATTTGATCTTGTGTGTACGAAGAGTACGGTCAACACGCTTAGTAAAATAAGATGTACTAAATAAAGACAGAAGACAAGTATTTTCCCAAGCGCATGGAATCTAGCGCCAACCAGATTAAGGTATTATGTAATAAATACTTCGTATTTTTGCTCTCTCCGACTTAGTCATGGGTAACACCACAGATAACACATAATCCAGATGGCCATTGCTTACGGAACACCATGTTTTCGATGAGACAGTTCCCTATTAATGACACAGAGGGCGCCTATAGCCAAATCTAATAATATTTTTAAAACGAACGAATTCGAGCCACACCACGGCCACGCGATGTGAAGCGACGTAGCCGGTTGTTCATATTTATAAGCAAATTCCCGGTCAAACCCAGGGAAAATGTATATTCGGACTTTAATACTATACAATTGGATATGAAAATACTAGTCGCAGTGGATGTTTGAAAGTCAGAATTTCTAGATGAATATATATGCTATTTATAGCCATGAAATTTATAATTTAGATTTTATTTTTATTATTTGTCTCTTAATATTCATTAGCTGAAAATAAGGGTAAAGAGTTATCTATATAGTAATAAATAAAATTTGGCACATAGGTTCCTTAAGTGATGTAAATGAGCACTAAGAAGGGATTTTTGAAAATTCGACCACTAAAGGGGTGAAATTAGGGATGAAAAGCTGCATAAAAATTTGTTAAAATCTGGTTTAAGAGTATGAAATTTTTCACGAGTGCTCCTTGACTGACGTAATTGAACACTAAGGGGCAATTTTTGGAAATTCGCTCGTTAAGGGGGTGATATGGGGGGTACTTTTGTATACAAAAAAAGCATGTCCTAGGACTACGAAATTTTGCACAGAGGTGCCTTAAGTAGCGTAACTTAACAGGTCGATTATACAAAGCATTTTAGGAAATTCTTCTACTAAGGGGTGAAAATTAGTCCGAGGAGTTTGAAATTTGGAAATTGTTAATTAAGCGACGAAAGTGAGTACTCAGAAACGAATTTTGGACATTCATCCCCTAAGAAATAAGGGATGAAAATTGGTATAAAAATTTGTCAAAATCGGTTTTAGAAGTATGAAATTCTGCGTAGACGTTCCTTATGTAACTTAATTTAGCACTAAGAGGCAATTTTAGGAAATTTTCCCTCTAAGGGGGTGAAATGAAGGGTGAACGTTCTGAAAAAAAAATCTGTCCTAGAAGTATGAAAATTTGCACAGAGGTTCATCAAGTGATGAAAGTTATACTCAGAAGCGAATTTTGGGCATTCATCCCTTAAGAAATAAGGGATGAAAATATGTACAAAAATTTGTTAAAATCGGTTTTAGAAGTATAAAATTGTTCGCAGACGTTCCTTATATAAGGTAATTTAGCACTAAGAAGCAATTTTTCGAAATTTTCCCTCTAAGGGGGTGAAATGAGGGGTGAACTTTCTGAAAAAATCTGTCCTAGAAGTATGAAAATTTGCACAGAGGTTCCTCAAGTGATGAAAGTGAGTACTCAGAAGCGAATTTTAGGCATTCGCCCCATAAGAATTAAGGGATGAAAATTTGTACAAAAATTCATTAAAATCGGTTTTGGAAGTATGAAATTTTGCGCAGACGTTCCTTATGTAACGTAATTTAGCACTCAGGAACAATTTTTGGAAATTCGCCCTCTAACGGGGTGAAATGAGGTGTGGACGAAAAAAAAATTGCTTGTTATTGCTAAATTACGTTACATAAGGAACAAACAGAATTTCATACTTCTAAACCCGATTTTAACAAATGTTTGTACGAATTTTCATCCCTTATTTCACTCTCTTAGGAGATGAATGTCCAAAATCCACCTGTACAAAATTCCACACTCGTAGGACTGTTAGTTTTAACTAACAATTTATTAAAGTGCAACTATATAAAAATTATACAGGGTGGCGCCTCTCATACGACCTGGAGGCTCCAAGGAGAATGACCAGTTCGTATTGAAATGAAATTTTGTGAGCATATGTAAGTTAATTCTGCGCACGTTTTAAAAATATAGAGAGTTCTACAGGGTGTCCCCAAAAAAAGTTACACATCAAATTTGTGTTTTTTTTGTAACGGAATACTCCCCCTTTATTAACTAATTTTTAGATTCTAAGAGAAAAATAAAGGTGTGTTTTATTAGGGAAGTATATGACTGAAATGTAAGGTTTTAGACTTACTTAAGATTTTGAAGAACAATTTTTAAATTTCAAGAAAAACTACCTAAATTGAATTTACTCTATTGCACTTTAAATCAAATTAAAACCTGACCCATAAAGTTATACAGGGTGGGGCAAAATTAATGTTGAACATTGGTATAACCTGTATAACTCCTTTAATACTCCACCCTGTATAAATCCTTTAGTTTAATTGAATCACCCAGAATATTATTCCGATATTCAATGGGAAATTCATGTCACTTCCAAATACTATTAAGGTTGCCGGCCTACCCCTCAAACAAAGATTTTCCTAGATATTTTCATTTCTATGATTTAGTGTGAATAGATCTTTATTATTTGATAAAATCTAGGGTGGCTGTGATATGTCTGACGTTACTTCAACATAGCTGTCAAATTAGTTCAACTTTAGCAACTAGTTATTATTTTGTGTCAGTTCGTCAGTTGAAACAAAAAAATCTAAGAAATTTTCCGAAAATAGAAACTTATCCTACATCAGAAAGAATTGATATGATTCTACTTTTAGATTCAAATTTTTGTTATATAATTATACATTTATATCTAATTTTAATTCTGTGATAATTAATATATGTTTTAAACGTATGTTTTTATTACAGTATTTTATACTACATCCTTTAATTTTTGATAAATTAACACAGCCACCTAGATTTTTTCAAATAATAAAGATCTACTGACGCAAAATCATAAAAATGAAAGTATCTAGGAAAATCTTTGTTAGAGGGTAGGCAACCTTAATAATATTTTGAAGATATATGAATTCCCCATTGAACACGGAAATAATATACTGGGTGTTCCATTTAAAATAAAGGAGTAACTTGCTTTTCAAAGTGATAAATGTTCAATATAAGTTTTGTCCCACCCTGTATAACTTTTCCTGTCACATTTTAATTTGGTTTAACATATTATGGTTATTGTAACTAAATATCAGGCTATACAGGATAAATTACAATATAGATAGCTGTTATTGAAATTTAAATTTTATTCTTCATTTTCACAAAATGTGAAATATGTCAAAATCCTTACATTCTAGGCACATGCTTCTTTAATAAAACACACCTTTATTTTTTCCTGGAATCCAAAAATCAATTAATATATATAGGGTATTCCATTACAAAAAACAACTTTAATGTATAACTTTTTGGGGAACACCCTGTATAACTATATATTTTATAAAATGCTTTCAATTAATCTATATATGCTTCATTTCCAAGCCCACTCCCACGCCGTTTTTTTTTTCGATCGTATGGTATATTCAATAATTGCATTACTTATAATTTATAACAGTTTATGTTCACTGATTCATTTATAATTTATATCCACTTAATTACTTGATTTATCCATCATAAACTTTGCATAGATAAAGAAATAACGATGGACAATTCTTAATGTGTTAAATTATACCGTATGATCCAAAAAAAAAGGCGTCCGATTGGCTTGGAAATGATGGTCGATGACATTCCCCCATATAATTTTACATATCAAATGACAGCGATCTTCATTTCATAGCCATCGCTGACGCCGTTTTTTTTTCGATCATACGGTATATGGTAAAAGCCATCGATCACCATTTCTAAGGTAACTTAACGCCGTATTTTTACATACAAAATGTGCAAAAAAATTCTATATGAATGAACTCACCACAATTTTCTATCCACTTTGTACATAAATCTCTTGACGCAGGAAACTTAAACATATGTACACCTGATTTCCGAGAAATCCCACAATTATAAAATTGGCACTTATTACCAGACATTTTAATAATAATTTTATTATCACTAATCACACACAGTTATAATCAAAGACAATCAAAGGTAAATTACCCGCCTTTTAAAATATCCGTTAAAAAACAAAGACAGTAACGACATATCTAAATCTTCTATCTTTGTCGCATATGGTTCGTTCCTTTATTATTCCGTGATAAAGGAAGGAATAGAGATTTTCTATGATAAGTGGTAAAGCTAGGTTTTCATATGTACAAATTTGAAAAACTTTCCAGGAAATTCGGTCATATTATTTTCATTAATAAATTGTTTATCATAAATAAATTTATTAAAAAAATTTTTGAACGAATATTCAAATTCTAAACGTTTCAATTAACAAAAAAATTGGCCAAGTGCGAGTCGGACTCGCGCACGAAGGAGTTCATTATCATTGAATGTACCATTCACACATTATCTATACAACATCAGACATTATATTATTGTAAACTTTTTCCGATTTAGCTGAAATTTTGAATGCGCTTGTAAGTAATTTAAAAAAATGAAGAAATACATTGCTAAAAATTGTATTAATCAATAATAAATAAGTAAAAATATGTAAAAATAAAAAAAAGATTAAGAAAAGTCACCTTGCCTACGATTCGAACCTGCCTCACTATTGTCTCAACGCCTTCAAATCCTAACGCCTTTAACCACACGGCCACTCGAGGACTTGAATATTCTGTGTAAAATTCTTACTTAAACGATAATGTTTAGTGAAAGTACTTTTTATTTATAAACATTTATTTAATTCTGTTTTTAGTATTTGTTCTTATAGCGGCAACATAGATACATTATCTGTAAAATTTTCAACTGTCTAGCTATAAAGTTAGTTAATAAGAATTAATAGGTGTAGCATATTTCAACATTATTCACTGGTTTTAAAAAGATCAAAAATATGCATGTGTGTTTATAGTATAAATGAATTGCTCCTTACGTTAGTTCTTATTGATATAATAGCAAAAAGTATAAAGTATAAGCGCAATTTTATTAAAATATGTTATTCTAAGTTAGAATAACATAGAGTTAAAAAATATGTGTTACAATTTCTAACACATATATTTTTTTAACTCTAATGTTCTAAATTAATTGTTCAAAATATAATTGTTATTTTTTTCCTAGGAAAGATAAAACTTCATTAATTTTCATAAATAAATTTATTTCTATTAAATTTTATAGAGCAATATGTACTACAGTTTTATTTCACATTTTGTAATACTGCTTCAGTGCGGTGCCCCATTGCTATCTGTGAGTTCATTCAAATTATGAAAAATCACTACTGATCTAGAAGATAAATGTACCTAAGTACCATAATATTATAATCAAAAATGACTAATTTTGTAAATTATTACCTATAATGGTTAGATGAGATGCATGTAAACTTCTTTAGGCTGGTTTCTTAAAGTTAGGTGATTAATTATCTTCGCATCGTCATAGGCTCTAATCAATTGTAGATTATTCTTCAATCAACCTGAAATATGTAATATTATTTACTTTATATCTATGAAAAATTATCATTTTTCTTTTATGAAAATTTTGAGTTTAAATTTAAATGTGATTAGAATAAATATACGTCACTAATTAACATTTTATCACAGGTAATATTCTATATTACTTTATGTTTACTTTTGTGAAAATATTACTTACCTATAATATTTAAACGAGTTCCTGAATGTACAATTTTACTTGTTTATCGCGATGCCGAGTTCTGAATCTTGTATTGGTTGTCTAAAACTGTTTGATTTTGCTTTAGTTATATTGTATCCTATATTTTATTAAACAAACTCAAAATAATGTTTATAATTACCTTCATCAGCCTTTATACCATTAAAAGTCATTATTATCAGTTATTATTATGTAGTATGTAGTTATTTCTTTGAGTTATTTGTTGTTGTTTGTTTTCAAAGATCATTTTTGAGGTTAATATCATATGAAACTTTTCGTAATTAGGCAACTGGTAAATGACGTGTGACGATAAATTAATAAAATAATAATGTACGTATTAAGTTAAATATTTATATATTAATTTAACATCCGGTATTACCTAACATCCATATCTATTTCATGTTTATAAATTACATAATTTTTAATTTTATATATTCATAGTGAAATGAAATATATTTCGATATAACGTTTGGCAACCACGCAACTGAAGTGCAAGCGACATCTGTGCAAGAGAAGCAAAACCTCCCAAAAAAGTTAGAAAAGGAATCTAAAAATTTCAGATTATTCAAACGTCACTCCAATATTTTTCCAAATTGGAGTGAAATTGGGGTGACAATTTTTAACACGTAAGGAGCCATCTGGATTATGTGTTATCTGTGGTAACACTCTAATTTTTCGTGTGTTGATACAGTAACACTGACACCTTTTCCGGTATCAACACAGAGTATCAGCACGATTGTGTCATATGGCACAGTAGTGAATCAGCGTTATTTCAGTTAAACACACGTAAACAAGCGTTTCGTGTTTGCGGTTTCTCGCGCTCACTGACGAGAGGCCCGACGGCTGACGCGGTACTTCATGTTGTCAAATGATGAAAAATTGCGTACTTTGAAATACAAGAAAAAATAAACACACTTTTTTGATAATTTAAGGGTAGTTTTATATACAATGTTATCTACTGGTATACTCTTAAGCATCTTGAAGAGGTAAAGTGGTCTTTTAAATTAGAACACACATACTCATTAAAAGGATGATGGCAACATTGGTTTGCAAAGGTAGTTGTTACGCAAAATCGGAGATCGGTAATTCCCATAGCACTAAGCACACCAGGCGTTTTGTTTTAGTTTTGTTTAGTTTACAGTATTCGTATGCATAAACGATTAGTCTCTTGAATATTTTCCTATAATTATTCTCCCCCTACTAACATTAGCATTGGCAATAACGCGCCGTGACGATGTGTTGCCTAAACAAAACCGAAACTGAAAGGCATTAAATCGAATCCATATTGTAGGAAAACCACTTTTTTATCAACAAAATATATATTTTCTCCACGATAAGAGACAAAAAATTAATTATTATTTACTATCAATTTTTTATTACAATAACAATCGAGAAGACTACGCGAGTCTACGTCAGATTTAGCTCTCCATCCTCCCATGAACCAGGAACCATATATTTGAGACGTCGGTAATATTTATTTCATAAACAATAACAAATTTATCGTAGATTTCCACTAATATTGTGTCTGCAAAACTGCAAACAATTATCGATGCTCGTATGCATATAACAAGAAATCGAATCACATTGGCCTAGCATGACACAATAAAACTGTTTTATTGTATCATGTATCATGCTGGCATAGTCACCTAACAATGACACCGCGCCCGCCTCTCGATACTATACTCCGTGCGGAAAGCTTGCAGCGTTATATTAAAAGTGTCAGTGTCAAACAATTCATTGACGCTGTTTCAAGACCCATGACACACTGAAATGTATCAGCACAAAAGTGCCATACAACACAGTGTTACACATGGCTACTCCGACTTACTAGATTGCCATAGCGATTCACTCCTATACATGTAAACGCCGACCCAAGGTGTCGCTTGCCAGCAGGGTATGGTTTTATTACATTGTGTTGCCAATGTGGTGGCACTAGCCGTTTCCTGAAATGTTTGCGGATTCAAAACTTTTAGAGGAAATATTTCGTAACATTTTCTGCAATTTGTGTCCAAGATGTTTTCGTTTTCAACTGCTACTATTTCTAATTGTGAAGAAACAAAATACCAAACTAAAACAGTCTATGGCTGTGGGTCAATTTCAAAATGAAAACAACCACCAACAATGTCGACCACCACCATAATTTTTTTGTCTTAAAATGGGTTTTCTCGCACAAAAAATGTTTGGCAAAAGCAAATTCATCGTTTAATTTAATAATGTACTTTCTTATTTTTAATGCCCTTTCTATATATCATTATTTGTTGCCACAAAATATTTTTGTTTGAAATATAGATTTTTATTTTTATTTCTATATGATGGTTCTAAAAATAAAAAAAATATAAATCAATGTAAGTAGACCGCGTTCTTATGAGTTTAAAAGCTCAACAACTGATAGAAACATATATTTTTAGTTAAAAACGCTACAACTAGCCAACATGGTGGAATTTTAATTCACTGTTTTATAAGATTGACATCGAGTCGGACACAAATCATCTACATTATATCATATTTGTGTCTAAAAAGAGAGAAACTCGTATTTCTTCGACAATAAATAGAAACCTTGTTTCTAAAATGTTTCAATTTAGCGCTATCTGTGTAGAAATTTCGAACTAGTCACCTGTCAACAATGCTAATCAAAACTTCAAATCAAAAATCAAAATAATTAAAACATTTTTATTTATATGTTTGCAGAAGAGAAAAAAACGTTTACTAGTAACCTGTTTCTTCGGTTTCTTGTTGGGTATGGGTAGTGGCTTATTACATTTATTGCTAAAACAAAGCATATCTGTAATGCGTATAATAAATAATTATAAAATCGCATAAGAAAAATATCTGTATTTGTACTCACCATATGTTCTTCCTTCTGCTTTTTTTAATTATAGTAACCCAAAAACTTGAAGAATGCTTAAATGCAAAATAAATAAAAAACTATAAAGTAAGGTTATGTTCTCATATATGCCAGAACATCAAATAAATTATGTAAACTTTTCAGGTACAAAACGGATACGAAACCTGTAAATGTGGGCCACATCTGTTTCTTAAAAGTTTCGAAAAATTTGTGACTCTAAGATCTTTATTGCTTATGTAGCAAAACCATATTTTGGTAAAAACAAAAAGCGATTTATGTTACGAAACATATGTATCAAGAATGTGACGAAACTGTGTCGCAATGTTTCTCAGCCGAGATTTTGTTTCGATTTTGTGTCTAAAAATGCTTCTTGGGTAGATTACAGCATAGAATGAGCTACATAAATTATACTGAATATTAGGGTGAGGGTGATCGTTATATTTTTCCGACGCCCCAGTAAAAATCTTTCCTTTTTGTCGAAAAACTACGGGTAATTTTTTTTCTGGTTTCAAGCAAAAAAAATACGTGCCGACGGCCAATTGAAGTTTGCTATGAAGTGGCAATTTCAGTTGGCCGTCGGCGCGTGTTCTTTTTGTTTAAAACCAGAAAAAAACAATTTACCCGTAGTTTTTCGTCAAAAGGAAAGATTTTTACTGGGGCATCGGAAAAAATTTAATTTTTAACGGCAACCCCACTGAATATTGTGCAGGGCTACCAAAACCTTTAATAAATTATAAATATTTTTACTCAAGATTACCAAAAATTTTTGATCCTCAGCCCCTCAAATATACTATTAATAAATAAATTTTCTTAATTGTATGAAATATCTAAAAAATTAAAAGCTAATTTGTTCTTAATTTCTTACAAATTTCTAATTTGCAATTTTAATTTGGATATAGTAAAACTGAAGAGACGCACTCAATACTTTTTATTTGAAAATTCCAAATTAGTTTGTTACTAAACTATATTTGAAAAAGAAGACATCTTGAATTTTCTTGGGCATAACCTGCTGGATTCATCTTATAAACTTTATTCCCGAATAAAACATTACATAATAATATACAGGGTGGTCCGTACTGTATTCCGGAAACTTCGGCAGCATATTCTGCAGATAAAAATAAGTAAAAAAGTTCTCAGAGATACAGGGTGTAGAAGTTCATTTTTATTTCGATTTTTTCTAAATAATTTCTGAATCAATATTTGGATGAAAATTAGTGTCTGGGAGTTTTTTGACATGAGAAATTTGATTTTGATGTCAATATGACTCCTATTTGTAGATGGCGCCACCTACATATTTTCTTACTAATTTGAAGAGTAATAACTTTTTGTCCGTACCTGTCTAAAACTACTGAGTAAGGAAATCTACATTTACGACGTTTTTTATGTAAAAAAGATCTCTTTGTAAAAATCGCTAGGAGTAATGGTTCTCGAGATATTTGGAATCGAAATTATCAATACCTGTTGACTAAATAGTTATTAGTGAAATCATAAATTTAAAATGTTTTTGTGCCAAAGGTTCAGCGAAACTGTTTTATCGTCATTTTTTCGGAGAAAAATCTATGATTAATTTAAAAAATAACATTTTCACAAATTTATCATTTCAGTCAAAAAATAAGTATCTACACAATATGTTTATTTTTTGTCAATAATGACGGTTGTTCGTAGCAATTTTTACCAAGGGACATTTTTTCGTAAAAAATCACGGAAATTTATATTTTTTCACTCAGTAGTTTTATACAGGTACGGACGAAAAGCTCTTCAAAAAACTCCCAAACACCAATTTTCATCCAAATATTGACGTTATTTCAGAAATTATTTGGAAAAATTCGAAATAAAAATGAAACTTCTACATCCTGCATTTACGGGACGAAGCATTTTAGGACATAAATTTATACTAAGTTTTTTACTTATTTTTATCTTCAGAATATTCTGCCGAAGTTTCCGGAATACAATTCGGACCACCCTGTATTGCATGATTAATAAATCAATTTATAATGAAGCTTACCACAAATTGCCAATAATAGTTATTTACAGTACAAGTGTGTTTATGAACATGATTACAACAACGAGTGCAAACGATTAGAATGACAAGGTCGTACTTAGACCGAGTTGTTCTAATCACACGAATGTTGTAATCATGTTTAAACGCACGTGTCATGTAAAACGTTTTATCTACAACCGAAAAATAAGAAAATGCTGTTTTAATTTTCGTTTATTAGTCGCCCACCTTTAACACCTTTAACTATGACATTTGCCACATAGTTGTTTTTCATTATTATAAAAACTAGTTGTGTTATAGATTCATAACACAGTTGTGTTATATACTCATAACGTAACTAAAATCCTAAAAAAATAGTGATGTATAAACGTTATAACTAAACGGTTGTAGATAAATAAAATTATGCACTAGTAATAGGTAAAAGTAAACAACAGTAACAATTGTTTTCTATCGTTATACTTCCAAAGTAAATTGTTTTTATTTCATTTTGTAGGTATAGCGAAATTTAATAATAAATACAAGAACGTCGGCGGTATAAATTGTCCAAAAAGAATTGAATGCATTTCCACAACGGGTAAAACTAAGTTGCAACTAGTAAAAGGTCAAGATGATCTAAGACAGGATGCTGTGATGCAACAAGTATTTAATATAATGACAGATGTATTGGCAAGTAATAAACAGACCAAGAATATGCTCATAAGGACATATAAAGTGGTACCACTGTCAATGAGAAGCGGCGTTCTGGAATGGGTAGCTAACAGTATGCCAATTGGAAGCTATCTTGTAGGAAGCAAAGAGGAAAATTACGTTGGTGCTCATAGAGACTTTCGACCTGATAACTGGACCCCAGGTCAATGTAGAACTAAGTACAAGGTAAAATTATATTTACGATTATTTGAACAACTATAAATGATTTGTAATGAGAATTGCATGTTTAGGCTGCACTTTAAACTTAGTGTTGTTACCTTAGAGCAAAGTTGATACTTTTTTTATTTTCTTCCAAATTGCATTAACTAATACTTTTCAAATAATATTACAAACATTTTTCGTGTACTCGCTATTTAAGCTCGTGTATTTGGTTAACTCGGTTGTTTACAACAGCGTCTACGTCCCGCTAGTCTACTCAGGCATCCAACAATGTTGCCGTTTGTTGTCCCTTAATTTCATGATTTTCAATTGTTATCTAAACTAAAGACGTTTATTTTTACGGTTTATTTCAAAGTTGGATTGTTATTTGGTTTATTTTGTTAGCACGATTTGCGTCTAGCCGGACCGTGCAACTTTACATCCCGCAGTTCCACATGCGTATTTGTCTTCGGTGGAACGGCAGAACAAAGTAATGCTTAGCTATAGCCTGGTTACAAAAGCAGTCTGTGGCTCCATAGGTGAGGCGGCCGCTTCGGGATCGAGGGGTCCGAGGTTTAAATCCCACAAATATAGAATCTTTTTTATTTTTTTTTACAGCTGTTTTATTTTTTGCAGCTGTCGGTAATAGACTACGGCGTATTTTTATTGCGTTGGTTAGTCTCTGGGGTAAGTTTTTTTATTTAGATTGCACGCGAAATCTGGAAATACCCGACCGAGTATCGTTTCTGCGCATGCGGAACTGCGGGTTGCAAAGTTGCACGATCCGGTTAGACGCAAAACCTGCAATCTTCACTTTTTGGCAGAAGTGACCAAATCTCCAATCTTTAATTGTAATTACCTTAAAAATATCGAAAAGATTCTCTCTCTCTCTCTCATTTTTTTGAGCTTGACTAGTGTTGGTTGAAGAAATAAGATGCGCAACCTTATGAGCGATTTCGTGGCACAAACCTGTCCGAGATGTAGCTGGCGTTACCGTCAGCGTGTCCGAGAATTTCTACATTTAGCTTAGCGCCGCTGCGCGCTGATGTCATTTACAGCGTAGTGCGGATAAAGAATACTGTACCGTAGTTCTGCTTCAGTCGACAGAGTGAGTAGTTGCCGGAGACAGTGTCGTCAGAACTACTGATTAATCCGTAGATTTACGAATTTTGAAAATGATTAAACAAAGAACGGCATCAAAGTTGGCTTGGAAATGAAGATCGCTGTTATTTCATATATAAAATGTTATGGTGAATGTCAATAATCGTAATTTCCAAGCCAACTAAACGACTTATTTCGATCATACGACATATTCAGTACCTATAGAAGAATTTTTGTTATTTATTCTATGTACTAATAACAAGAAAGTAACATAAACGCGGATTTTTCATCCAAAGATATCATGTTCGTCAAACGTATTACAAGTATTACACATTTTAATATGGCAACACTGTCGCTTTCAGATCCACACCGTCTTCGATATGCCCTCGCTAGCCGAATTAGAAAAAATAAGTGTTTTATGCGTTTGACCAGCCACCGAACAGCACTTGAGACGTAAGGGGAAATGAAATCAGCCTTATCACGAATTCGCCCATTAGATTGCGTATCTTCCCAATTCTTTCAATCAACTATTACTAGTAATATAAATATCAGAATAAATTTTTATAAGAATCATCAAAAGTCGTCCGCCATAAGCGATTCATTATTACATTATTAGAAATTTGTCTCCCCTGAATAAATACGGTGAGTGGAGAAAGCCGGTTTTGCTCATTTGTGTTCAATGAAACTTGCTAAAGTGATATGTTGTAATATATTGTTTTTCTAATATAATAATCATCTTCGTTAGTTTAAACTGTAGCCTTAGCACTTTTAGAGCATGAAATATCATTGAGTAAAATGTTTTAGGCAGCTTCGAATTCTAGTAATGAGGAGAAGTTAAGAATTTTTAATGAAATATGCGAAAATTTCAAACCCGTTTTTCATAAATTCTTCGAGACTCATTTTCCGCAACCATCTGTATGGTATGAGAGAAGGAAGGCGTACATTCATAGCGTCGCTACTACCAGTATGTGTGGATATATTCTTGGTATAGGCGATAGACATGTTAGCAATATCCTTATAGATAAACAATCTGCAGAGTTAATTCACATTGATTTTGGTAAGCTAATAATAACTTTTAAATTAAATTTAGTCAAGTTGTACTCAAAAAAGACTTTTGGAAGTTTTTCTTGCTAGGAGAGATTTGAGGTAGTTCTAATTTCTTCTATTTTTTATGTTTTTTGGTGTGCTAAATTCGAATCTGAGGTTTGGTAACAAAATTTCGTGACGGAACATGAAGAAAAATGCAAAAAAGTGGAAACAAATTGATTTTTTTTTAAATATCAACTTTTCGTAAATACTCTTTCTAAGAGTAATACTCTAAACTAGTAAATAGTAATAACTCTAAAATAGGAGTTTTCTTTCAAGTGCAGGAGTGGTTCTCCAACCAAACCACATATGTATAATGAGCAAAAAAGAAATAGAAACGTTCCAGTGCTAATCACTTTAAACTCGAGACCGGGTTCGATACTGCGGTACATTTCTTGCAAATGCAAGAAAGGCTGTCAACACAATGGACCACGGAAGTGATGACGTCACGTCGGCCATGTTTATTTATTATCTGTCAATAATTAGTTTAAAAAAAATAGATTTGCATGTGTTTTGCAATAAGCTGATTTTAAACTACTAGTATATGTGTTTACTTCCTCTAGGAGATGCGAGACCTTGTCGTTAGTGGGAAAGCTCCTGATCAGGTGCTAAGGGGAATCCCCTCTGACACTTTAGCTCGGTCTAAGGAGCATCTCATTGTCTTGTTCCTAACTGTAGTGTCGTGGCCAGGGAATTGTACCAAGACGTATAACGATGCCGGATGAGACTACCCTGTCCGTCATCATGGAGCCTTGGAAAAATATATTTGATCGTGTAATGTTTTAGTGTCTTGTCCTGACCGGAAAAAAGATGCCCAAATCGTATTTTTGATCATATCTCATTTTTTTTCAAATGGATCGAGGGTGGCTCATTAGCATATTTCGAAAAGGATTATTTTTACGAATAATTTGATACCATACACTTGGTACTTCGAGTCAAATTGTCGTGATGAACCGCATGTTACAGTTTCAAATAAACCATATGCGAAAATGTCAAAAGTTGACATGTGATATGTCATTCTATTCAGAGTGTCATTTTCTACCGAACAAAGTAAAAAAATACTGAGGGTGCCGTTTAAAAATTAAAAGTTGTAGTCATTTCCGGTGAAACCGGAAGTGACCGAAAACAATTGAATATGTCAATCAATCCTAATTTATGTCATATACTAACATACCAAATCTCGTTGTTTTATCTGAAAAAATAAAAAAGTTACAGGGGTTACTTTTGAGACGCACCCGGTATATTTATCCGTTGCGTATCTGAGGTAGAGGTAGGAATTCTAGTTCCTTGGGAGGAACTAGTTCCTTAGTTCTAGTTCCTCCAGAGGAATAGTTCCTTGAACTAGGTTGTGTAACTTAGTTCACAATAGTTCCCGGCTAACATTGACATCCCCCTTGCTTTCTAATGCGTTTCGTTGTCAGTCAGAACTATTCACAGTATGACCTGTATAATTTTTATAATGTACGGAGATATATATGTACGAGACGTGTAATTGTGTATGTATTGTTAACTATTTATTATGTGTATATGTTAAAAACATATAGGTAAGTTTTATTGCAGATAAAAAAAATAAAAAAGAAACTCAAATCAGAGTTTAAAAAACTATATCCCAAATCAATTGGAGCAAATATTACAAAAATTTTACGAAAAATTGCATTTTTCCTCACTTCAATCTTTTTGTTTTTGTCTAAAAATTCAGAATATCTACTTCGTTTTATAAGATATTTCTTAATTTTAGGGACCTAAAGTAAAACATTCCCATAAAATATTTAAAAAACAAACTAAAAATCAAAAACAGTATCCACGACAATATTCTGGGGTAATTACGCCGGCCCGGCCGTGGGAACAGACAAGACCGAATCCATCGTCGCGCGTCGTCGCGTTGTATTATATCCCGGATCTGCCGACTGAATAGATTCCCGTGAACTTGTCTTTTAATTAGTTATAATTTTTACTTTTAATTAGTTCCTCTATGTCCGGATCCGATAACATACGGCTGGCACTCCCCACGCCTGCCTAGCATCAATCGCGCTGCCTGATCCACACGTAAACTAGTCTTTTATTTAGTTCCTCTAGGTCCGGATCCGATAACGTACGGCTGGCACTCCCCACTCCTGCCTACCATCGGGCTACGCGCGCTGGCCGATCCGTCGCCGTCGCATATTATATATCGGTCACAGTCTCGATCCCGGAATAGGTCCTGAGGAACTAGTTCTTTGAGAAACCAGGAACTAGTTCCTTTCATTCCGGGGTTGGAATAGTTCATTGGAACTAGTTCGTTCACGAACTACACACCTCTAATCTGAGGGACCAAAATTTACGACCTACATCGACAATGCTTCGAAATAAACTAAATCAAGTGAATCGCTCGCCGCTTACTACTTGCCGTTCATTACCGAAAGAATATGTGCCCTGCGCACGCAACTTACTGCTTGGCGCTTGGCGTTAACGAGTACTTACAACAAGCAACGGTGACGGGGGAAAATCGTATTTTTAAATACGAGTGATATTTCGCTCCAGTGCTCACTCGGTTATTGCAATCGCTTGATACTCAAATACTCGATTATTGAAATTAATTGGTTTTTCCCATCACTAGAAAAAAATATATTTTAGAGCGATAGCTCAAAATACGCTAATCTTGAACCAGCGTTAGAGCCTAATCGGATTCTCTGAGGAAAAGACATGAAGAACTGAATTTGTAAGAAATTTTGTCAACTTTTATTTAATATAGAGGGTTATTATTTCTGAAAAAAAATATATTTTTGGCGTTATAAGCGAAAAACCGCAAAAATTGAAATTTTTTACGTCTTCTGCATTTCTTTCAATGTTCCGTCACGAAATTTTGTTAGCAATCATCAGAAACATAAAGAGCAAAATAAATCAGAGTCTATCCCAAAACGTTCCCACCAAAAATACAATTTGACTAGGCTAATTAACCAATTCATTTTTTTGTGTGTTATTTGTTCTGTTTTTGTTAAAAAATTGATTTTAGGTATCGCGTTTGAGCAAGGGAAATGTCTACCGACTCCAGAAACTATTCCTTTCAGACTAACCAGAGACATAGTTGATGGAATGGGAGTGTCGGGTGTTGAGGGTCTGTTTAGAAAGTCGTGCGAAAAAACTATGGAAGTGCTTAGGACAAATTCGCAAACAATTTTAACAATTTTGGAGGTACTCTTATACGATCCCTTATATTTTTGGACTGTTACTCCTGCAGAAGCCCATAAAAGGCAAACTGAAGAGAATATGAACAAAACCAATTCTGATGATTCTGAGGATGGTATGTATTTATTTTTTACAATTTTGTAGAGGTACAGTTTAGATGTATCAATTTTGCAGATATATTTGTAATGATAAACACTTATTGAAATTATGCTTGTATAGTCCAGTAAATGAAGGTTAAAAACACGGCCTAATTCGTCGACCGGGACTTTTTAATTTCGGTACAGCTTTGGCCGAAAAAATGACCCCAAATAGCCCAAAAATCAGTTTTTCGCAAATATCTACCAAAATATACAATTTACAAACATTTTTTTGGAATAAAAAATGAAGCTTATGTAATTACCTACAAAAAAGGCCTTTAACATTTTGTACGCAGAATTAGTAGTTTTCTAGATATTCGGCATCGAAGGTTTTCTCTCCAAGCCTTAACGCTCCGAAGGTAGATTTCATCAGCGTATCATTGATTGATAGGTCAAATTGTTTAATAACTTGGCTAAAATTTAATATTTTTGATGATTGAAAATTCATTTAAAAAGTAGAATCAACAGCTATCACATTTTGGAACTTGTTTGAATTTTGTCATATTTTATGATAATAGAAAAGGCAAACTTTCCTTGACCCAAAAGTTTTCAAATTTTTACAAAGAAATTCATATTTTCACTAATAATAATTTATTTGTCAAGATTTTTTGAACAGGGTCTTTTCATCTTTAGTTCTTAGAGTATTTTTAAGCCACTCAGAAAGTTTGAAGTATTTGTTTAATTTCCGCTTTTTTTGGGGTTTCTGGAAAGTGTCGTAAAAAAAGAAAATTTCATAATAGTAATTACGAATAGGTCAGTCGCCAAGTATTAAAAAATAGCTTATGGCGGGAGCAAATCCGGACAAGCTAGAATAAATTTTATTTTGTTTAGTTTAGTGTAAGGAACCACGTGTTAAATTTGCACCACCCCCAAAGTCCGGATTTGGCCGCCATCTTGGAAAAAGTGGCTAAAATTCGGTTTAATTTTCATTATTTGCCAATAACTCGATTTCTATCAACTTTAGTGCAAAAAATGTACAGACCAAAATTAAAGAAGAGGAAAAACTCTATAGAAACGTTCTATGTACTTTTTCCGTGCGACGACCCATTTCCAAGTTATCTTGGTTTAAATATATTACAAGCAGTTATTATTTCCTCTATTATTAAAATTGCTTTATCACCGGAAATTTATTTTGATGAAAAAATGTCTCAAGAACAAATGTCGAATAATATCAATGATATGTAATCGTTTGACGAACGAGGGCTTCCGAGTCAAGCAGGCTGATGAAGATGCTGACACATTAATTGTCAACACTGTAATTGAAGAATCCAATCACAATGAAACGGTAATTATAGTCGGCGAAGACACCGATTTACTTGTCATTCTTACTGCCTTAAATGGGTCTGGGTCAAATATTTATTTTGCCAGGCAGGGGGAAGTCGCAAAGTAGAACGTGTGCACCCCATAATATGAATCTAGATGCTTCAGCTATGGACAACATTTCATTTCTCCACGCATTTAGTGGCTGCGACACCACATCCGCATTATACAGACAACGAAAAATGAAATTCATTAAAGTTTTACAGAAAGAGAAAGAATTATTACAGACATCTGCACAAACTTTCAAAGACCCAAACGCATCCCCAAAAAATATAGAAAAAGCTGGAGAACGGTTTCTTCTTCATCTATATGGATCCAAAAAATGCGACTCTTAGATAAGTACAGATACCAGTGTTTCGTAAAATCTATTACCAAAAGCTTACCAAACCTAGCATCATTACCACCGACCAAAGACGCAGCTCGCTTGCACTCCTTCCGTACGTACATTCAGGTACAGCTATGGTATGGGAATGAAAAATCACCTCTGGATTGGAGATGGAAAAATTCAAAGAATGGGTTGATGCCCATTGCTACTTCCCAAGATGCAGCTCCCCAAGCATTAATAAATCTGATTTCATGTAAATGTGCCAAAGGTTGTATTACATCTTGTAGTTGCCGCAAAGCAGGTTTGCGTTGCTCGGTAATGAGTGCACTTTGTCAGGGCAAATCATGTTCGAATAGTTTGGAAGTGGCAAAATTAGACGAAGATGAGTACGAGGACAATTTTCCTCTCGATAAAGATCAACGAAAAGAATATTCCGCACTTTATGAACCAGATCCAGAATATTATACAGATGTGGAAGACATTCAGGAAGATTATATTGAACAGCCAGTAACATCAAAAAACGAAGGAACTCTGATGAACCTTCCACCTCAAAAGAAATCTAAGTTGACGACATGTGGATTAGGCCTATTGGAAATGGGAAGACCACTCAAAAAAAAACGCGCCGGGTACTTTACCTCAAAGCAGCTCCCTGAGAGATAAGGCGGTTAAACTTGATTTTCTACCAGTCGCGCAACAATAAAAATTTAGTCCGTTATTGCGGTCATAATGCAAATTGCGTTCTTCCATTATGACCGCGACAGCAGGCTACTGCCAACCAGTAGCAAACAAGTTTTTAGGCTTTATGTCACGGGGGTGCCGCTCAAGGTGGTGTGGAAACAAGTACAGTTAACCCCGGATATATTGAACACGTACATTATATCAAACTTTAATTTTGTTTTCGTAAAATTCGATACTTTGGGTAGTCGCACGAAAAAAAACCATTTAACGTTTTTCATAGAGTTTTTCCTCTTCTTTAATTTTGGTCTCTACATATTTTGCACTAAAGTTGGTAGAAATCGAGTTATTGAAAAATAATGAAAAATAAACCGAATTTTAGCCTATTTTTCCAAGATGGTGGCCAAATCCGGGCTTTACGAGGAGTGCAAATTTAATACGTGCTTCTCGACACCAAAATAAACAAAATAAAACTTATTCCAGCTTGTCCGGATTTGCTCCTGCCATCGATGCACTTGCCGACTGGCCTAGAATAGTAGAATTGGTTTCTATTTTACATGAATGGAAAGCTTAAACGTTTGCCTTTCCAGTGGTATTTTTTCCATTTCTTTCATTTGGGGGTCATGAAAATCGTCTACATAAGTTGTACGATCAACGTAGTCGCGCGTTAGAGTTCTTCTGGAACTAGATTCTCTCCTTTATATCTAGGATCGATATCTAGTGTCGGTACAGACCATATCAATTATTCTTATTACTGATGCAGTTGTTATTTTTTTCGATATTTTTATTGAGATTCTCCGAATCGCTAAGTATCGTATTCCTTGAAGACGGTTATATGTCAATTGGACATCACAAACGCATAATAATTATAAAATACCATATTATTATTAAATAATGACAAAATAATAACATTCTACAATTGTAAGATGTTATTTAAGACATTTTGACCGAATTTGACTGGTCAAATAAGAAGTGGTCAATTGACAATCAATTGACCAGCCCCAACTTAGGTCAGGTCTTAGGTCACTATAAGATAATATTGATTTGAGGTTAAAACCAATTTTATACGACCCACACCTGTCTTCTGAAGGAGCTCAGCCTCCGTAGCCCCTCCCTAATTGCGCCACTGCCCATAGGACATTTTTGGAAAGATAAATCCGCCACAGAGGTATAAACATTTTTTATCTACGTTAGTCCAGAAATAATTGAGGCGTCAAGTTGCAAAACCCGCTTTATCCATTTAAAAAAATGGCCCAATGACATATTATATTAATAGTGGTCCCTGAAGAGGAGAAATACTTTTGATTAATATCGATTTAAATTATCAATTTTTTTCAGAAACCAAAAATATATCTGCAGAAACCGCCTTGCTACGTCTTAGGGGTAAATTACAGGGAACTGAAGAGGGTAGGCCTACCACCGTTGAACAACAAGTTGGTATGCTTATTCAACAAGCAATGGCTCCCGCTAATCTATCTAGACTATTTCACGGTTGGCAACCATACTTATAAGTTATTTAAATATATTTGTAATTCTCACTAGTTACCTGCAAATATTTTCTTACTCGTTCTCATAATTTAATCTCGTTCGTTATAAGCTTAGTTTTTCATGTATATTATATTCCTTTAGAAATAATATGATTAATATTTAGTGATATTTGACTTGTCATATCAAACCATCACACGTTAATAGTTACATGTTTATGTAACATTTTTGTTATTATGTAAGAATATAATGTATATATTTTTTATATATGTTCATTGTTTTTTCTACGTTGGTTTGTTCAAATTGTATTTTTTCCAGTCAGCTTAATGTTCAAATCTATTTTTTGTTCAAAAAGAGCTAAAAAGATATTAAAAGCCATATTAAAAAAACTTACATTATAGAGCGTTATGACAAATAGTGATGTTTTATATTATAAATAATAAAAAACGTATATTTTTTTTAAAAAATTGTTTTTTTAATCCAATGTTACATATTGAATATAAAACATGATAATTAAAAATAGTTTGTCCTTTACGTGTACCAAATATGTACCTAGGTAACGAATGCCAATGTTCATAATCCAAATATTTAATATTACGAAATATTTTATGTTTTTAAAACAGCCTCTACACTATCCCCGAAATGTTTTACGAAATATTTCGTGAAACATTTCTGGAAATACCTTTCAGAAATAAACTCAAATATAAGCCCGTGTTATAAAAATTAGTTCCCACGTTTCCTGAAATAGATCGAGACGCGCCGTGATTGGTTGTGGGTTTTTTATTGTTAACCCAGATTAACAATAAAAAACAAACAATCAATAATGGCGCGTCTCGATCTATTTCAGGAAACGTGGGATCTAATTTTTATAACACGGGCTTATATTTATCGTACTATTTTGTGAAATAGCACGAAGCAATCAAGGTCAAACGTTGTAGTGGCTTCAGAAACATAAGTAAACGCTAAAAAATGAAAGTGGAGTATGAATAAATATCATTAACTTGTAGTGGAGTGTAATGTAATATCACTATATTAAACTTATATGAAAAATCAAAAAAACATTTAAAAAACAGTTACCGATGGCCGATTAAATTGGCTGTTCTTCTAAGGTTACACAAGAATATTTAGTTTTGACACAAACTAACTTAAACAGATGCGACACCTTATGGGAAATTTTGTGTTCAAAAAGACCTATGTTCGGAAGTGCGACGACAGGGCGGCGATACCGTCGATGAAGGCAAAATATTCGGCCAAACAAACAGCCGTGGTGACTTCAAATCGTTCCCGCACTCCCCCCTTCACAAAGCTTCCATTTCTTTCGTTCTTTCTCGCCTTTAACCTTGCCTTTGATACACCGCGCCGTCTCGTCTGGCCGTCGCAGCCGCCGCACGATTATAAAGTCAAAGCGAGATTGCCAGCTTGAACTTTTTTTATGTGAGAATTAAATGTTATATGTACTTGTATTAGCGCTTTCTCCTGGATAATAATAAATAACTATAATTACATGATGTTAGGAAATATCAGCTAATATTTATTTGTAAAGTATGAGAAATTTACAAACTTTAACAATGGGTTAAGATCAATACATATGTATAAAGAAAATGACGACTTCTTTAAAATTAAAAATGATATAAAATATCAGAAATATAAAATTCTTAAAGAATAGGATCTTTGTTGTCAGCTTGCCGTTTGTATTTAGCTGTACTTCCAACTGTTAATTTCAAATATTAATCTAAAGTCTATCTACTATTAGCCAGCTTAAATTATCTTTAATTATTTTTATATCCTGCTTGTTAATAGTTTTATGCACTACTATCATTTTATTTGATATTTTAAATTGATTTAAAATTTTGCAGCTGATCTTTTATATAGCAAATAGGTACTTTTATGATACAGACACGGCATATTGTTTGCATGTGCGGTGATACCGATATAGTTTATACAAATTGCTAAGTAGAATTGGCAACATTGTCCTAGAAAAAGAATATGGGAATCTAAGATGGAAATATTGAAGGTTTTCAGAGGATTTTTAAGTCAGTTTCTTCAGTTGTTTCACATGGATATTACATACATCATTATTATTAGCTGTTTCCGATTTAAATTTTCTGTTGGGTTTTTTTGGTTTACATTTAGTTAGTTCACGGTGTTCTTAGTATTGTTTTAGTTAATTCAGTTTAAGTTTATTTTAAATATGCTTTAAAAAAATGCGCTTTCAATGGATGAGAAAACATTTTACTAAAAACTGAAGAAGATTTTTTTTAGATTTTCTAGGACTAAATTATATCAAAAACTGTGGGTGTTTTTTCCGAAAATACCTATATTTTCTAATACGAAAAAAGCGAATTTAAATAGACATACAGTTCGATCAAATAATCGACTTATTAACTACATAAACTTTGTAAAAATATTATACTTCTATGCCAGGTAGTAATAAATTTTCATGCCAACTTTCACCCCTATCATCCCGGGGATGAGGAATTTTCAAAAATCGTTTCTTCTACTTTATACTATTGCTTCCCAATTATACTTAAGCATATTTGGCCAAATTTTAATTCATATATATTATATACTTCTAAACCACATAGTAGTAACGAATTTTCATAAAATTTTGCCCTTAATTTTACCCCTTTAGGAAATGAGTTTCGAGAAAACGCTTCGTAAGTATGCCACACCGAAATATCATACTTCTATATCAAATATTAACGAATATTTGCAATCATTTTTTCCCTTATTTTAAGGGATGGATTTTTTTATTGAATCCCTAGAGAAACCTTTATTGTGTAATGTTTTGAATGAACAGGTTTTTATTTTATGTTTTGCTTTATAATTGTTCAGCCCTAATTTTACCCTCCTCGGGGATGAATTTTCATAGTCGCCTCTCATATAGTCATTGCGTTACTTAAGAAACCTTTTGAAATTATTAATAACAAAATTATTGTATATTCTTAGGACGAGATTTTTACAAATTTTTATATAAATTTCCACCACTAATTTCACCTCTTTAGGGGACGAATTTACCTTTGTGCAAAATATTAAACTCCCAGAACCAATTTTTACCGAATGTTTGTACCGACTTTCTCCCTTTTTGGGAGATGAAATTTAGGGATAATTATAATAATTATAATTCGTTCCAAAGATATTTAAACTCAACCATTAACATACAAACTGGATAAAATGTTCTCACATTTATGTCCTGAGCCTGAGAAAAAAACAATATGGCGATATTATTATATAACTTGGTAATATTTGACGGGTAGTTTCATCTCGTTGGAATTTGACTTTCGAAAAATCTGTTTGCCAAAAATATTTTTTTTACGTCAAGCAGTTTAAGCAGAATCGTAGTTAATCAATTACCCAACTTTTTGGAACACCCTGTATGATTTTTTAAAAGAAATCAAAATATGTAAAAAACAAAATAAATTATGCGTGTCCAAGCGTTTTCCCGAAAGACTAACCGTTTTTTAAATAACAAATGTTGTAATATTTGAGGGGCATTTTTACCCTCTTGGAATCGAGAAACCCCTCCTTATCGAATTTCTACACCCCACAGTCAATTTGCCAAAAATCAGCTTTAAACGTCAAGCAGTTTAAGAAGAATCGTGATTACTCAATGGTCATATTTTATGAAACGCCCTATATGTATAAATTTTTAAAAAATCTTAAAATATGTAAAACAAAATAAAATATACGTTTTGAAGAGTTTTTTCCGAAAAACTCAACGGTTTTTAAATAAAAAATATTCTAATATTTGAGGGGTGGTTTCACCCCCTTAGAATTCGAGTTTCGAAAAATCCCTTCTTATCGAACCTACACCCTAAAGTCAATCCGTTTTCCAAAAATCAGCTTTTTACGTCAAGCGCTTTAAGCAGGATCGTGATTAATCAATGACCAGATTTTTAGAAACACCCTGTATACATTTTTAAAAAATCTTAAATTATGTAAAAAAAAACAAAATAAAATATACGTGTAAGCGTTTTTTCGGAAACTTGACCGTTTTTTAAATAAAAAATATTGTAATATTTGAGGGATGGTTTCACCCCCTTGGAACTGGAATTTCGAAAAATCTCTTCTTATCGAACCTCTACGCCCTAGAATCAACCTGTACGCTAAAATTGAGCTTCTTACGTTGAGTGGTTTGAGCAGGATCGTGATTAATCAGTGAGTCAGTCACTTAAGAATTTTATATATTAGTAGGTATAGATTGTAATTGTATCAAAAATTGAAAAAAAAAACTAATGAAATTAAAATCATCTCTATTTGATTCCGAACTATAAAATTCCCTCTCTATTTTCTACACAAAGGAGGCGTGGCTTCTTAGTAAACGAATGGAGGTTACTTTGCTGGTCCGCTGTAAAATTCGCCTGTATGACAAATCTAACGTAAAAATTTGCCTGGCGCATTCGCCAAAATATAATTTTCACATTTGCATTGTTTGTCGCATCTGTTTAGGTTAGTCTGTGGTTTTGATCATTGTCTAACGTTATTAATTGCAATATAGTAAAATATATTTCCAAAACTTAAAATCGTAAAACTGCAGGGCAATACGCAGTGACTAACTGTTTTAACTGTTAATCCACGATGTTAAACTATTTAAAAATTCGTCTAATCGTTTCTTATTTTTGAATGGATTTATATGAAACCATGTTATTATTATAAATAAAAGTATATCTTTTATTGACATCAGGTCAATCAATAATTTTCCCAATCAGCTTGATATATTGATGATGTTGCCAGTATTACTCATCAAGCAATACTACTGCTATATTAATCAATTAAGGCCGCGTAAACAAACATAACATATACAATTTTATATACTAATTAATTATAATAAAATTAAATAATAAACATATTGTAATTATATTCCTGCAGATTTAGTGAAAAGTTTTGTTCTTAAATATCTAATCTTATTATAAACGTGTGTCCAAGTATTAATCTTGTGGAATATATATCAACATAAACAGTGGCGTATCCAGGATTCATGCCTGGGGGGGGTCAATAACTCAATATTATACCTAAATATATGTTTTGAAGTGAAATGAATAAAATTCTTAGAACTTTAATGTATATTAATAAATAATATTTTTTTGCCTTTAGCTGTGTATTTTTTCTAATTTCGAAAAATCGAAAGTAGAGAAAAAAAAAGTAAAAAGAAAATTGTTTTGCTTGTCGTAAAGGGTGGAGAGATTGGTTAAGCTAAAGAGCTTAAGAGCTTGGATAGCTGCACAGCCTGTTTCTGGGCCTCCCACAGCCGGTTTCTGGGCCTACCCTTCATCAGGTGGGCTGTCCAGTGGCTGGTTCTCACCGATACGGCAAGTAAAACTTTTTCAATATCAACAGACAATGTCGTAAAGAGTGGGTGAGATATTAGTGAATCTCCGTCATATTAATATATGTTTTTATATTAACAAGTAAGTACCTACCTAATTACAGCTAGGTACTATGGTAAATAATAGGTATAAATAAATAAAAATTATTTTTTTAGGAAAATGGTTTAATAAGTAACATTACATCACAAAAGAGCAAAAAATAATCTTTAACACAAAGAATTAACCAAAAATTAAAGAAACAAATAACAAAAAGAAGAAACAAACAAAACGCCAAGTGAATAAAGAAAAAACGCAGATACAAATAAAATTAAATAACAATATCCAGCTTTCTGGCTTTGGCCTGCATTTCATTAAGTACCTCTTCTGTAGGGAGAGTGGGGCAAGTGCGGCACCTTAACGTTCAATGATGTACTATTTTTTATTTTAAGAAATAGAGAGAGAAAAACGTTTATTACATAAATACTAACTTTAACTGTATAAGTAGTAATCTACCTTAAAAAAATAAACAAAAAATTAAATATTTGGTTAAATTTCAGATTTACAAAAAAAAATGTCAAATGACTCACTTGCCCCAAGGTATGGGGTAAGTGAGTCATCCACAGACTTAGCTAAGTTTTTGCACATGATTGACAAATTGACACTTTCCGGATTGGAGTTCTTTTGAAGAATGACCTTAACAGACGCTCTTTTTGAATTAATGGATTCTTCTTGAAGAATATTATCGGCCACGTCGCTTTCTTGATTGGATTTTATGGTCGCTCTATTCTATTTCCAGTATTCGCAATTTTATGTTCATTTGTGCAGTGAACACGGGTTTAAATCTGCCTAAGTTTCTAACTTTAATGAGCCCTTGACGAGTTAATCGTGAGTGTATGGTTGTTCTCGGAATATTGAAGACAACACTTGCTCTTTTTAATGACATTTCCTAATTATGAACAGCTTCTAAAGCACGGGGCAGAGCATCCTCTGAATATAACCCTCTTTGTGTCTTACGCACGTAGTTCCGAACCATCTTCAACCTGCGAAAAAGAACGAATTATTTATTTATAACTTAAACTATTGTGGGGCAAGTGAGTCATGAAAAAGACTCACTTGCCCCAAGGTGACATTAACAATTCGAATATTTCTTTAAAAAGAAACAGGTACATTTGGCAACGTTGTACATATCAGGCGTTATTACAGAGATAGTGGGTTATGTTATGAGCATAAAGAAATGTTTAAATATTGCCCTTAATTTATGAAAAAAATCTAGGTAATTCGCCTTAAATATTACATCACATGATGTGGAATACGAAAAATATTTATATTTACCTTAATTTTAGCAATCTTCAGCTAGATTTTCAATAACACTATGCACTTGTTGATAGATACGTAAACTTTACTGATTGTTATCGGCTATGATGCCAAATGTATGAATTATTTCGAAAGACGCACTTGCCCCCTGTGCCGGACTTGCCCCACTCTCTCCTACCACCAGATATTTCCGGATACATATACAAAAGGGACAAGCCATTTAGTCTGTCCTCACTTACGGTGTTACGTAGGTAGGACTTTAACAATTTTAGGGTTGAAAATTGGTAAAGTTAAAGTAAAGTAAAAAATCTTAGGTAGGTACAAAAAACGGTAAACACATTAAGAATAAGATGAATAGGGATATGTAAGAGTATTCCCTATTATAATTATACGCCTATACAACAATATAAAAAAATAAAAATAAAAATCTACCTATAATGGTAAATACATTATAGTTTTTGTGAATATGTAATGGCAAAATATAAATTGGACCGGCGCGCGTCGTGTCTGTAGGGGGCAATTGCCCCCTTTGCCCCCCCCCCCCCTGGATACGCCACTGAACATAAAACAATGTGTAATTACGAAATATCATCGTAACAACAGCTATTTTAGAAACGTCTAGGTTTACCTATTTCACTAATTTATGAAAAAAGTCCTTTACCTCGGGTACAGATATCGCCACATTTTGGAAATAGCTCAAAACAAAACAAAATTGAACGAGGCAACAGGAAGCGCCAAAAAAATCCCCCCACGCCCTCCTCACGAATAGTTTTCAGGCACTTTTAAGAATCAAAAGTAGGTCGAGGCAAACCGAAGTGGGTCAAGACAACTGGAAATAAATTGAAATGCGACAAAGTTGGGCGACGAACTTGACTTGCTTCGAAGAGTTCTCCGCATAGTGTAGAGGCTGTTTAAGACTAATGCCAATTAAGTATAATACTAAATTAATTTACGCTTGTGCAACTAATAACAATTCAGAGAAAAAATCTTTCAGTTGTTAGCTATTCGATAAGTTGAAGGATAACTGAGGTAAGAGAGGAATCACTAAAAGGCAATGAATTCAACTTCACCCTGTATCTTCAATAACAGATATATCCGGCAATGACAGCGAGAATTGGACATCCTGTATTATTCAAATATATAAATTAGGAACGGCACAGTGAGAACGATGAAAGAACGAGAAATATCTATATGTTGACGTCATAGTTGGAGTTGGTTTCATAGTTGTATACCGAATTGGAAAGTCTTGTTCTAGGGTGGGTATTTATGTGTGGAAGTGAATCGCTTGAAGATTAAAATTAAGTCAGAGAGAAAAAATGTGACGGTGTGCTGTTGCAGCGTTGTCGTATTTGTCGGAGATACAAGTGCGCCTTTCACTGTCTAGTGGAGTATACGGTAGAGAATCGCTTATTTCTATAAGTTTTTTTTCAAAAGTATAATTAGATAAAATCACTAGATGTTTCTGGGCATCTGAAATGGAGTAATAAGAATATCATTAGGGTGTCCATTTTTTATAATGAAAAACGCCAATTTTCTTTCTCAGCCTGGTTCCATCCAGTGTTGGATATAGGCCTCTTCTTTTCCATGCTTCGCGATCTCTAGCCAATCTTATCCATTGTCTTCCCGCCACTGTCCTGACGTCATCGACCCATCTCTTTTTTGGTCGGCCCACACTTCTTGTTGTTCCCCTAGGTCTCCATAGGATTACTTTTTGGGGCCATCGGTCTGGATCCTGTCTTGCCACATGTCCTATCCATTCCACTTCAGACTTGCCACTCTTTTAACGACATCTATTAATTTTGTTTTTTGACTATGTGGGTATTTCGTATTTTTTCCCTAATGGTAACTCCCAACATGATCCTTTCCATGGCTCTTTGTGCTACTCGTAGTTGTTCTGCTGTTTTTCGGGTAATTGCCATAGTCTCTAAGCCATACGTAAGCACAGGTAGAATGCAGCTGTCGTAAGCCTTTTTCTTTAGGTTCATGGGCACCTTTTTATCCTTGAAAATATTGCTCATATTTCCAAATGCTACCCATATTTCCAAATGCTACCCATTCTTAGAAAAACGCCAATAGTCGCGGTAATTTGACCTAACCTAATAACCTAACCTAACTCAACTTTTTAACGCCATAACTCACGATCCACTTTAGATATTGAAATTTTCTTTTTTATTATTTTGAAGTCTGGATCTTCGTCAAAATGTTTAAATGAGGAAAATTTGATTGGCTTTTTTTCCATTCAAAAAATTTAAAAAACGCGTCCTTCAACTGTTAGCATATCAATTTTCAGCAATCGTGTTTTTTGTTTGTAAAGATTTTCACATAAACTGTCTGGGCAGGAAATAAAGCAGATACATTAAGGAATTAAAAAAATATAATTTCTAATGGATTTCGAGATACCGTGAACTGGGGTGACTTTGCCTCTTGGGGTGACTTTGCCAAATTCCGTCCGAAAATATGTTAGACGTAGCCGTAGCCACTACTTGAAAAGAACGCGTTATGTGTTATTGGTAAATTATGGGTGGAGGGGCCCTACGTCTCGGAACGTCGCTAAACGCTTGCCGTCAGTTGCGATGTAGCATTTACAGTGCTGTGAAGCCAAATCTGTTTTTAAAGCCTATTTTGTGCGTTTCAAACTTCGACGTGGCTGCAATAGTTAACCACGCTATATTGAGGTAAGTATTATGCAGAAGTTCGTTATAATATTGAGGGTGATGAAGCATATTTTACGTAATTATGCTTTTAAATGGGGTGGCTTTGGTCTATCAATAAGAATAAGGAAGAGGGCAAAGACACCCCATATAAGCAACTAACTTTGCCCATCCAGTTTTTTACTTTTTTTATATATATATTTGTTTAATTAACAAAAAAGCGTATTATTGTTGTGTTGTCCTTATTACCACTTATAGCATAGACCATGCGCATTTGAGAAAATACAACAATTTTTGAAATAAACACGATTTAAAATTCAGAATTGGGCAAAGTCACCCCACTTCACGGTATCGATTTTTGAATTCAGAGTTAACAGCGCGACATCTATCGAGCACCAACTTAATTCCACTTATTTTACAAAAAGTTCTAATCATTTTAGAGTCGTTTAGTTTCTAACTTGCATTTAAAAATTTACAAGCTGCAAGATAACAACGATTATTTAATAAATAAACAAATAAAGTTTAATGGGACGTAATTAAATCGTGAGGCTGAACGCATGAAGTATACCCTTCCCTAGAATTATCAGTACTGGATTTCAATTTTATGATTGCTATGCGGGGCGATCATGTCGACCGCAACGAAGCTGCCATATCCGCTTCCACGTCTCTTAGCAATGTGCATAGTTTCTCGGTTTATTTGCAACGTTTTTACTCTTCTATCTTTATTCAGTACATTACAAATGTATTGTACTATTCTTACATATGGAAATCGGGACCCAAAGCTGAACGTTGCAAATATGGAATTTACATGGTATATTAACTTGGTATAAATTTTAATATGGATGATAATGATGAAGATTCCTAACGGCCAAATCAAGGATAAAAACTACTATTAACAAAAAGAAATATATTCAACAATAACATCACTTAGAAACGATATAATTTTTACCACTTAATATTTAAGGCATTTGGTGCCTTCTCAACTGCATGATACTGCGTGTGGAGAACTGTATTTGACTTATCACTATCTTGACCACCCAACCACTTTTCATATAAGTCTCTAACTGTTTTATTCTCTTTTGGCGTCATTACTGGTAAATCTAAGTACATTTTTTCCAATTCTTGAGTTATTTCCTTAGCTGTAATTCCCTCTTTTGGTCTCACTTGAGCTCCGCCATTTAAGCAGCCTTAGAATAAAATGAAAATTAGAAAAAAGGATAATAAGATAACATCAAGAAATATTGTTGTACATTATTATATACAGAAATTATATAATTAATGTATAAACTCTATTCAAAGGAACGATTTTAACAGACGTTTAACAGAATATATTATACAGGGTGTCACAATATTTCGTAGATATAGAACTCATACGTATTTTTGGCATCAAAATATGTTAATTGGATACAATTTACCTCTATATAAAAGTGCTTCGTCTGTCCGTTAGAGAGCATCAAATTTTAAAAAAATAAATATATTTTTTAAGATATTTTAAGAACCGATATTCCGATTGGAATGATGTTGGGTGCCTATATTTTACTAGACGCTTTAACAGAAAGGGTTGAAGAAGGACAAAAACTACCCTCAGTCTTAAATCAACTCTAATAGAAATGTTTTGCAACTTCAACAATGGCTGTTTTTTTTGTAAAAATGTCTTTCTGTTATTTATTACTTTCTTTGTCTATTGCAAAAAAGTGCACCCTCGCATAGTTTTTGAGAAAAAAAAAGACTTCATTTACTGTTTGCTAAAAATTGACATAACACTTCTCAAATATTAACAGTAATTATTAGAGATAGGAAAAACCGATTAATTTCAATAATCGAGTACTCGAGTACCAAGCAATTGCAATAACCGAGTGATCACTCGAGCGAAATATCGCTCGTATTTAAAAATACGGTTTTTTGTCCGTCGCATGTTGTAAGTACTCGAAGGCCAAGCGCCAAGCAGTAAGTTGCGTGCGCAGGGCACCTTTCGGTAATGAACGGCAAGTAGTAAGCGGCGAGCGATTCCTTTGATCGCCTGATTTAGTTTATTTCGAAGCATTGTCGATGTAGGTCGTAAAATTTTGTCCCTCAGATACGCAAAGGATAAATATACCGGGTGCGTCTCAAAAGTGGCTCACCCCCTATAACTTTTTTATTTTTTCAGATAAAACAACGCGATTTGGTAGGTTATAGTATATGACATAAATTAGGATTGATTGACATATTATTCAATTGTTTTTCAATTTCTGCAACTTTTGATTTTTAAATCGCATCCTCGGTATTTTTTTACTTTATTCGGTAGAAAATAACACTTTGAATAGAATGACATATCACATGTCAACTTTTGACATTTTCGCATATGGTTTATTTGAAATTGTAACATGCGGTTCATGACAATTTGACTCGAAGTACCAAGTGCGTGGTATCAAATTATTCGTAAAAAAAATCTTTTTCGGAATATGCTAATGAGCTACCCTCGTTCCGTTTGAAAAAAATTGAGATATGATCAAAAATACGATTTGGGCATCTTTTACCATACCACGGCATCTTTTAACCGGCCACGGCAAAACACTAAAAACATTAGACGATCAAATCTATTTTTCCAAGGCTCCTTGATTAAAAATTAGTGTTTTTAACACAGCCATGGCACTCTAGATTGAAATTTAAAATACAATTTGTTTTTAAGCGAATATGTCAAAAGTTGACATATGATACGTCATTCTATTTAGAATGTTATTTTCTATCGAATACAGTAAAAAAAATACCGAAGGTACCATTTAAAAATCAAAAATTGTAGTAATTTCCGGTGAAACAGGAAGTGACAGAAAACTATTGAATATGAATTTATGTCATATACTAACACACCAAATCTCATTTGTTTATCTAAAAAAATAAAAAAGTAATAGGGGTGAGCCACTTTTGAGACGCACCCGGTATATACGGCGTCGTATAAATTTGCTACCTGCAATGTATGTAGAAAATTCGCTCGGCTTTTTATCGATATGTCACATTAAAATCGGATTTCAATTTATTTCATTCTAGGATCGCTTGCGTTCGTCGCTTGCATCGCTCGTTCATAATCGAGCGATGTCGGTTATATCAATAATCGAGTACTCGAGCGAAAATTCGCTCGAGTACTCCCATCACTAGTAATTATAGTAAGATTAAAACGATAGAATGTTTCCAGACACACAAATCTATTTCCAAAAAAATATTTTTTCTCATCTTTTAAACTCCGCCATTTAAAAATCATTTTTACTCAATATAAAAATAAATTACAATCTTCTTAAGACCAACTGGCAGTAAGCACCATTAAAAAATAAAGAAGAGTGCGGGCTAAGTAAATGACGTCTAGCGCTTGATACCGTTTTTTTATCGTATGGTATTAGTTGATATAATCAAGTTTCTAAAGTCTTTCCAATGAGAGAATATCACAGTGACAGTTGTTTTCCGTAATTTTAAGTAAAACGTAGATTTTATTTTCTGTATTTTTTGGCGTTTGTCTGTTGGAATCGCCCCTTTTTGCATACTTTACTTCATTTCATAATTATGTAAAAGTATATATGACAGGAAAATATACTTAAATTTTAAATTAAAAATATTTCAAATCATATACATATAATTGAGTAAAATACACTTACCTGATGGACAGGCCATAACTTCAACATAATGGTATGGTGACTTTCCTCTTTTTAACTTTTGTACTAAATTTTGAATATTTCTAAATCCATTTGCAATGGCAAATCGAAGTAATACTTTTCCATCTTTTTCTAAAATAACTTCTTTAAAATCCGGATTTCTGAAATATCTTAAATATTAATATTTTACGTCACAACAATAATTTATGTTACCTTAAAGTTTTGTAGTCTAAATTATCACAGTCTAAATCAAATATCTCTTTAGCACTATTCCTAAATATGTAGTCGGCGTAACCTCCCGATCCGGATCCAATATTACGATGAGGAACTGGTATTATTTCGTTTTCTACGTTATCAATCCATGGTTGAGAGAACTTTGAATTTTCCAAACTTTCCAACGAAATTTCTGCTGACTGCAACATTTGTTCCAATTCAACTAAAAGAAAAATAGCATGTTAATATTAGGGCTTATCAAGTTTGAAGGCAGTGAGATGTAAGATGCATATTATTAATATAAAAAAGTATAC
Organism: Sitophilus oryzae; assembly: GCF_002938485.1. Taxonomy (NCBI): domain Eukaryota; kingdom Metazoa; phylum Arthropoda; class Insecta; order Coleoptera; family Curculionidae; genus Sitophilus; species Sitophilus oryzae. The sequence continues at coordinate 345,998 of NW_022145960.1, read as the reverse complement.
TTTGTATGAAGTGCGAATATGTGATAAAATACAGAACACAGAAATATGTGAAAACCCTGTAATAACTAATAACAGTGGCGGTTCCTCAATAAGTGCACATGTGTACGTGAACCCCCAAAATTTAATGCTTCTTCAGAAAAAAAATTATCATTCTTTCATTAATTCTATTTACTGAAAAAATTATTCGTCAGACCTGAATGTATGCATAAAAACTTCGGTTCCTAGCGTTAATCTAGCGTTAAGGCCTTATTAGTTTCGAAACAACTCTAGAATTAAGATATTATTTATTATTTGTCCTTACACAGATGTAGGGACATTGGTTTTGTATTTGTTCACATACAACTCTGTACTTCCTCACGTATTGTCATCTTATCGTTTTTTAAATTCTTCCGCGTCTCCTGATCGCTTCGGCCACTGCTCATTCGATATTAAACTTGGTGTTTCTCAAAAGCGGCTCACCCCTATAACTTATTTTTTTTTCAGATAAAAAAAGAAATTCGCCACGCATATATAAAGGAAATAAATTTAGATTGGAAAGTCCATCAAAATATATATGTACGCGATCCGGCGCTGCTATAGCCGCTATATATGATAAGAACAACCATGGAACAACCGCCAAACAATAACAGAAATAATTTTCATAAATTTTCTCTTGTCAAAGTCAGAATCTTAAAAAAATATAAAATCTTTCAAAATTTAAACCGCCCTCATTGAAAAAATACCGAAAAGTGTTTAAAGCGTCCATTCTCAAGGTAATTATTGCTATCTTGTGAGTTTAATTTAAATTTTATTTACTCAAACCCGTGATAATTGTGAAAAAGTGGTATTGAAAACTTAAAAGCTGTGTTGTGAACTGCAAAAACCATCGTGGATCGTGGCATAACGTCGGTTTCCAATGTTTCACAGGTATTTCATACATGTCCTTATATAAAATAAAGTTTCTTGTATGCAACACACTGTATTTTATTTATAAAATTAAAAGAAAATAATAATAAATTTAAATAAATAATATTTGGCGATATAATTCCGGAAAAAGCCGAACCGATCCGAAATTATCAAAAGCTTTGAGTCACGACCGTTGCAAGAATAGCGCCAAATACTATTTAGATTTTCCTTATTGGGACTTTCCAATCTAAACTTGTTTCATTTATCTATGTCGGTACGTTAGTATATGACATAAATTAGGATTGATTGGCGTATTCAATTGTTTTTTGGTCATTTCCTGTTTCACCGGAAATCGTGACTACTTCTTTTGAGTTTTAAATTACACCCTCGGTATTTTTTTTTACTTTATTCGATAGAAAATGACACTCTGAATAGAATGATAAACAATATGTCAACTTTTGACATTTTCGCTTAAAACAAAATTGTATTTTAAATTTCAATCCAGGGTGCCATGGCTGTGTAAAAACTCTTATTTATAGTCAAGGAAGGAGATTTGGAAAAATAGATTTGATCGTTTAATGTTTTTAGTGTCTTATATTATTTTCGCATGGTTTATTTGAAACTGTAACATGCGATTCATAACGACAATTTGATTAAAACTGTCAAGTGTATGGTACCAAATTACACAGCCACACAAAAAAAGAAAAGTGGGGTATGCTTTTTACCAGACCATCATATCCTATAGTATTTTTCGACGCTGAGCACGAATCCCCTATCAGAATTACGCTATCACATCTCAGTTTTTTTCTAACCTCAAAAACTTGGTAAAAATCCGTAAAAAAGCAGGAAAATGTAGTAGGAAAAAACCAAAAAAAATTGTTTTCTTATGTATAACACTGTAACCTAATGTAAATGGGTCTGATAAACTCAAAACACCCACCAGAATTGAGCTAGCATGTTTCATATTTTTTCTAACCTTAAAAAACCTACAAGTTATGATTTTCGAGAATCGCACGGATCTTAACCAAAACCGGTATATGGCGGTTTTTTAGGTCGCTGATCATGAATCTGACGTCGGATTGGCAGATTTCAAAATGGCGGATCCAATATGGCAGATGAGAATTTCCAAATTCGTACGGATTTTAACCAAAACCAGCATAGTGGGGTTTTTGGGGTCGCTGATCATGAATCTGACGTCGGATTCGCAAAATTCAAAATGGCGGATCAAATATGGCCGACGCAAATTTCAAAAAATCACGAATCCGAACAAAATGAGTAGGTATATGGTAGTTTTTTGGGTCGCTGATTGCGAATCTGAAGTCAAATGGGTCATTTATTGCTAATCTGACGTCGGATTGGCGAATCCCATATGTCCGATCTCAAGAACAGCCTACCCTGTGGGCGCGGAACCGATTCAAATCGGACCCACACTGTTCTTCAGGTCGGCCATATGAGATCCGCCATCTTGAATTTTGCCAATCCGACGTCAGATTCGCAATCAATGGCCCATTTGAGTTCAGATTTGCGATCAGCGACCCAAAAAACTCCTATATACTGATTTTGTTTGGATCCCTGTTTTTTTTAAATTTGCGTCCGTCATATTTGATCCGCCATTTTGAATTTTGCGAATCCGACATCAAATTGTGTGGACAACGTTGTGTCACGCGACCAAACGTCGGGGCGCAACGTCGGCACAACCTCGTGCCAACTCTAGTCTGCACTAGTTTGGAGAATTTTTGGATCGAAACGACGTTGCATACCTATGTTGGCTAGCAGCCTAATTTAGTACAAACTGCAACGTTGTTTAAAATCCTAATTCACAGAAATACAAAACTATAATAATATGGCGTCTAAGTCGCGTTTTATCCTAAATTGGGATAATTATAGTAAAAATATTATTTTTATGATTTAGTTAGAGACGTATTATGCCAGATGACAGTAAAGGAAAACAAAACAAAAGTATTTAAGTGTGGAGGATGTTTGAAGATCATAATTATTGAAACACTTTAACCAACTCAGTAACTCGTTACACAAGGCAAAAAAGTTAAACGCAAACAACTTTATTGATAAATGTATTGTTTCTACTTTAAAAAATACTAATGGGCGTTAAAGTTAAAGAACTTTTAAAAAATTTCTTGAAATTTTTTTTTTAGTAAAATGAGAATAATTTATTCACAGTCGAAAAAAAATTGTTTCCGCGTGTTGTTTAGGGTCAAATATTTCAAGTTAATATATTCAAAAAGCAGGAATTGCTGTTTTAGGAACGAACATTTTCTTATTCAACAACATGGCGGAAAATTTAATTTTTTTTTTAATGTTTTTTTTCACTTTGTTGTTTTGGAGATTAAGATAGAGTAGTTCGAGAGTAGTCGCATACTGGACTAATAACGTTGGAATAGGTCCTGAAAGTGACGTCGGAAAACTCTTTATTGCCCAACATTGTAACTACGTTGTCCGAATCACTTAAGCAAAAAAGGTTACAAGACAACGTTTATTCGATGTCGCACAAGCTTTTACTTTGTTGTAGTACTAGTTCAATGTCGGCACAACGTTACAACAACGTTTACATTTATTTTAATACCCAAGGTACGGAGCTAACTATTTTTTGTAACTAATCCAACGTTGTGTTTAGTAAACATGTGGTCGCAAGTCGTGAAAATGCTACTTGGGCCCACTATGCCGGTTTTGGTTAAAATCCGTACGAACTTGGAAATTCGCATCTGCTATATTGGATCCGCCATTTTTAATTCTGCCAATCCGGTTTTGGTTAAGATCCGTGCGATTCTCGAAAATCATGACTTGTGGTAGGTTTTTTGAGGTTAGAAAAAATATGAGACATGCTAGCTCAATTCTGGTGGGTGAGTTTACAAGGCCCTTACTTACCTTAATAAATTTACATTAGGTTATATATATATACATGTGGGCATACCCCACTTTTCTTTTTTTATGTGTCTGTGTTATTCGTAAAAAATGCTTTTTCCAAATATGCTAATGAGCCACCGCCGTTCCGTTGAAAGAATTGAGATATGATTAAAAATACGATTTGGGCATCTTTTAACTGGGCAGGACAAGAAAACGTTAGGTTAGGTTAGGTTGTAATTAGTGTTTTTAACACAGCCATGACACACAAATTTAAAATACAATAATTTTTTTAAGCGAGAATGTCAAAAGTTGGCATATAATTATGTCATTCTGAATATATGTTATTCTATTCAGAGTTACATTTATTAATACATTTCATTTTAACAAATTTAAATTTCAAATTACATTTATATTTATGGCATATGTGAACTCTTATATGATAGCATTGATAAGGTAATAATGTATAAAGTATTGTTGTTAATTATTTTGTAGCAATGCTTTTTCGTTCTATTTTGTTTTAGTCTAAGTCAAGTCTTATTTTTAAAAAAAATTAAGTTAGTGTATGTTATTGTATTTATTACCACATATGTATTAGCGTATTTTAATTTTGTATATTTTATTTATGTTGACTTGTGTAAACAATTATGTATTGTATTGACATTAATAAAATTGATTGATCGATTTTCATTTTCTATTGAATAAAGTAAAAAATACCGAGGATGCCATTTAAAAATCAAAAGTTGTAGTAATTGCCGGTGAAACAGGAAGTAACTGAAACCAAACCAAACAATTAAATACGTCAATCAATCCTAATTTATTTCATATACTAACATACCAAATCTCTTTTTTATCTGAAAAAATAAAAAAGTTATATGGGTGAGCCACTTCGAGACGCAACCGGTATATGGTTTAATAAACAACTTATATTGTTTACTTATCTTGTTATGACCGAATTACTTAATTATGAAATGTCTTACTAGCTGTAATAACACAGTCAACATCTCTACTCTGAGTCTCTTGATTGAAGAAGTCCTCCCTTGCTGCTTCCAACTTCTTATCATAACATGGCATCACCGTGACATGGTAAACCCTCTTATTTTTCCCAACCCATTGCTTTATTATGGATCCCATAATTTGCTGTGGCGATTTTGTGGAGGAAATGTATGGTATAATGTAACTGCCATGTGTCTTTTCAGCATAACAAACCCAACCAGGACAACTAGATGCTAACATAGGAAGTTGATTTTTTACGCCATCACTCTCTGTTGCCCTATATCTTTTAATAAATTCTCTTTCAGCTTCAATTAAGGCAAAATCTTCAGCTATCTTCATATCTACAACCATATCTGCTCCCAACATTTTGAAATATGTGGCTAATTTGGCAGCACAGTCTTGAGGTGTCAAGTCATACTTGTATGCTAATGACAGTATGGGTTGTATAGAAACGGATACTATTATAACTTTAGCATCATCAATTTGACCCGCCTAAAATATACAAAATATGTCACTAGATTTTTTGTTAAAAAATCTTATTTTATGAAATTTGCATAATAATAATAAATACTTAATTTAAAGTAATAAATTCTAGAGGAATAGGATGTATTTCATGAAAATATTTTAACTTCTGCAGGGTGGCTCAAAAAAGTGTGAGTGGATCGGGTTGAATTTTTTTAACTGGAACACCCTGTATATTACTGCATTTTTGGCTTCCTTTCTGATCACTTTACATAATCCTAAAATATTATTAAATATGTTTTGACAGTTTCATATCTATTAATAAATAAATAAAAAATATTTTTCAGCTTTTTTTTAAAAAAATTAAAAATACAAGAAACGTCCTGAAATCAAAACTATACTACATATTTACTATAGTTAGTCTGTATTTACTTTGCTATAAATATCGTAACTTTAAACTATACAGGGTGTTCAAAATGGTACGCCAAACTATCTAAAATATAATATAATTTTTCTTCGTTTTGTTAAATGGAACATCCTGTATATTATTTTGTTGTTAGATGGAGAATTATTAAAAAATGAACATTTTTTGAATTTAAAATTTAAAGTACTTCGAAATTTTTAACAGTTTTGCGAATATTCGTGATATTATATTTCACATGGGTTTTTCAACAGTAATTTATTATCAAAGCCACCTAATGATTTTTGTCTGGTATTTTACCGTTGAGAGAGCCATATATAATAAAACTGCGAATACTTACAAAATCGCAAATATTTTTCAAGTACTCCATCTAACAAAGAAATAATATACAGGATGTTTGATTTAAAAATAAACAATGAAAAATTATTTTGTATTTCACAAAGTTTGGCATAGAATTTTGAAAACCCTGTGTAGTTTAGGATTACAATATTTATGGCAAAGTAAGTACAGACCAACTATAGTAAATACATGGTATAATTTTGATTTCAGGACATTTCTTGTATTTTAATATTTTTTTTAAGAAGTCTGTATTTAATTTGTCTGATTTTTTTTTATTAATATCTCTGAAACTGTCAAAACATATTTAATAATATCTTAGGATTATATAAAGTAATCAGAAAAAAAACTAAAAGTGCAATAATATACAGGGTGTTCCATTTAAAAAATCATCCCAATCCACTCACACTTTTTTGAACCACCCTGTAGAAGTTAAAACATTTTCCTGAAATACATCCTAATACATACTTTAGGTTTGCACTTAAACAAAATGCCTAAGTTTTTTTTATTATAAGAGCTACCAATGCCTAATGATTGCCAGATTCTGTAGAAATTTAATAATTTATTGGTGAGTGAAATATGTCTATTAATACCATACTATTGAAAAAAAAAGCGGCGTCAATGACGGCCGGGGAATGACAATAGACGATAATTTTGAAGAGGTCAAGCTCTAGACATCATTACTTGGCCCATTAGGATCTTTGTTTTTTAATGGCACTTACTGCCAGTTGGCTTAAAAAGGTTGTAGGTATACTGAGTAAAAATTACGAGAAAAATAATTTTTAAATGGTGTTTAAAATTAGACAAAAAATCATTTTTTGCAAATATATTTGTGTCTGGATATGTTCCATCATTTTTTAATCTTTCTATAATTAATGTTAATTTTTTACAAGTTTTATGTCAATTTTTAGTAAATGACGTCTAAAAATTGACTTCACAAAAATTATCATCGATTGTAGTTTGTAATCAGCCATCTTTGATCACCATTTTTGATCATACAGTATATTATGACATGTCCCATGTTTTAAGCTACACGCACACTGGTTCGATCACGTCCGCGATCACGATCACGATCAGGGCAGCGATAACATGAGCGATCATTCTAGCACACAACAACGCGTTCACGTTCACCGCTGTACCTATATTTAGTGAGCTATCCTGTAGGTATACATAGGTACAAATTAAAAATGTGAATTATGTATACCGAAAAAAAACATTCTTAAATATTTACCTACAATATTTAAACTTAAACAATAAAAATATATACATATGTACAGGGTGGGTCAAATTCGACGCTTTTAAATGGAAACACACTTTTCTATATGAGATAGACGAAAACTAATATCGGTGTCTGGAGCTCAATTTTCATCAAAAACATGATGGTGAAAACCGCACATCAATATCTGTTACCGTTTCGGAGTTACGGGGTCTTTTACAAAAATGTGCATTTTTAACAAATCGCTGTAACTTTTTTGCTATGGAAAATTTTGTATTTCTATGAAAACATTTCCAAAGCACCTTTTTACGTAGAATTTAATTGTTTTAGTATAATTTTTTAAAATTAATAATTTAAGAGTTATCAACAGAAAATTGATTTTTTTATATGGGACACCGTGTATATTTTTAATTTATTGAAAAGAATTTAAAATTACCTTTCCAAAAATATAACACACTTGATATTTTGCTCGATCCCTCTTCGAGATATAGAGTATATAAAAATTCGCCCGCTTTAAATAAGTAGGCTTTGAACGGCACCGGCTGTAATGTAAAAAAATTCTAGCTGTGAGCATCAATTAAAACGAAAATAATACTTGCTATGAGAGATGCAGAATTTTATAACAATTTAAAATATATTTAACCAACATCAACACATTTAAACTATATCTAATAACAATAAAAATAAATAGCAAACCAGGACATAAGATTTTGCTACAGGTGTTCGACATATCGACCGTCTCCTGTTATGGACAGACGGGGCAGTTTTTGAACATTTCTCGCGGAATTCATTAACTCAGTAGGGGTGAAAGATACCCTCTCATAACTGCTAAGTATTTCTAATTTTTGTCTAGATTATACTGAAGAATAAGGAACCTTTATTCTTCCGCAAATATATCCATAGGATTAGATCCATGGGCACTAAGTCAGGCGGCCTCGACGGCCAACGGCTGGAGTGCTTGGTCAGCTATTCAATTATTCTTGAAATTGGCTGCAGAAATTTGCCGATAACTTCAGCGTTCAGAAGCGGTGCGTCGTCTTGCTGGAAAAATATGTTTTCGAGTTCCATTAAGGGCATATCATCAATGAGGGGTCCAAAGCCTACTATTTAAAAGTGGCGAACTTTTAAAAATCCTGTATTTCGCAGGGGATTATAACAAAATATCAAGTGTGCTATATTTTTGGAAAGGTAATTTTAAATTTTAAAAAAAATCAAATTTTCTGTTGATAATTCTTAAATTATTAATTTTAAAAAAAATATACTTAAACCATTAAATTCTACGTAAAAAAGTGCTTTGGAAATGCTTTCATAAAAATACAAAATTTTCCATAGCAAAAAAGTTACAGCGATTTGTTAAAAATGAATATTTTTGAAAAACACCCCGTAACTCCAAAACGGTAACAGATATCGTTGTGCGGTTTTCACCATCATGTTTTTGACAAAAATTGAACTCCAGACACCGATATTAGTTTTTCTGTTGCAACTCCAATTTTGTCTCAAACTTTTTATTTTTAATTCTATTATTTTTGTATTTTGATCGGATAAATCATATAGAATTTTGTGTATTTTTACAGCCTTAATTAGCTGCTCTGTTCACTCCATTTCTAAATTGCAACAAGAAAAACACACAAAATTACGGAAAATTCCTATCAGTTGGGTCGCAATCACGCGATCAAACTCGAAAAGTTGAATCTGATCGCCACCGCAGAATAGAACGCCGCCAGGCCGCTTCGTCTCCAAAACTTGATCGCGCCAGTGCGAAACGGCTCATATGTATTCTTCAGCAACTTTTGGCCGCGGCCGCGTCGAGATCGTGATCGCGGCCGTGATCGCACCAGTGTGCGTACAGCTTTAAGACAAATTTGGAGTAATACGACGAATATACCACGAAGTAATACAGACAACATAGCGTTCGTCCAACGAGAGGATACATGACAGTGACAGTCATTTTGACAGATCTGTCGTTTTTAACATATAAATTGAATCCTCTGGTATTTTTTGGATGTTGCCTGTAAAGATCCATAGATAAATGCAACAAGTTTAGATTGGAAAGCCCGTAAAAATTTTAGGTCGCGAAATTATTTTGGGTCGCGACCGTTATATGCGATCTGGCGCTGCTATAGCAGTCGCTAAGAACAACGGCAAACAAAAACAGAAATAATTTTCCCTTGTCGTCAGAATCTTCAAAAATTATAAAATCTTTCAAAATCTAAACCGCTCTCATTAAAGAAATTCCGAAAAGTGTTTAAAGCGTCCATTTTCAAAGTAATAATTGCTATCTTGTGAGTTTAATTCAAGTTTTATTTACTCCAACCGGTGATAATTGTGAAAAAGTGGCATTAAAAACTTAAAAAGCTGTGCTGTGAACTGTGAACTGCAAAAACCATCGTGGATCGTGGCATAACGTCGATTTCCATGTTTCATAGGTATTTTATACATGTCTTTATGTAAAATAAAGTTTCTTGTATGCAACACACTGTATTTTATTTATAAAATTAAAAGAAAATAATAATAAATTTGAATAAACAATATTTGGCGATATAATTCCGGAAAAAGCCGAACATGAGCCGAACCGCTCCGAAATTTTCAAGTTTTGGGTCGCGGCCGTTGCAAGAATAGCGCCAAATAGTGTTTACATTGTCCTTATGGGCACTTTCCAATCTAAACTTGTTTCATTTATCTATGTAAAGATCTTTAACTTTTGACTTAAATGATTTTACCACTTTCAAATTTGTATTTTCTTCAAATACTCTCAATAGTTCTTCTTGGCTCTGCTGTGTTACTAATACACTTTCTGCAGAAGTTATACATCCTGAACAGGCAAGGCAATCAGCTAATGTAATTTCAACTTTCTGAAGCTTTTGAAAACTCCCATCCTTAAAAAAAAATATACACACTTAATTATACTACACAATATTATAGTTTTCATCAATATACTTCTTCAATTTGAAAATAAGAGCCATCTTCTTGAATTTTTATTTTAGATCCAGTTCCAGACGTTTTGACTTTTTGGATTTCTACAGGCTTAATGCACTCCTAGAATTGTAAAATAATAATAATATATGTCTTGATTAAAATATGATATAAGGTTGCAAAAGGGCAAAGTTTAGCTTATACTCTATCATTTATATCTGTCCAACAAAGGAAAAAGAATATATAACCAGAGATAAAGACTCTGCTAAGTTGAAAGTGATAGTCTTTTTACAAATCAATTTTTGGATATTGCTTGTTGAAATTATTGTCCGTTCTCTATTGAATAGATCGACTTACAATTTACAAAATAACATTTTACCTGAGAAGGTGTAATAAAATCATCTAGATCAGTTAATTGTAAAACCCCACTGAATCTGGACATTTTGACTAAATTTATTTATATAATTACGGTCTTTCTAGAGAAATCCAACAAATTTTTAACCAATATTTTGCAAAAATGTATTTATTTCTTGTTTAGGCACACTCTTGTTTTTTATTAAAAAAAACGAACTTTCTCTAATAAAACTGTGAATTAGTATTAACTTTTTAACATTGATTATTGCAAGAATATTACTCAGAAACGTATTATTCTGGTATTATTTTTGTTGTGATTAGAAATTTTTATAACCTCTAAAATAATTAAAAAATAAACATCCATCTTATGCAACCAAATATTCAGTCAGTCACATAATTGGGAAAAGAACATGCAACCAGACATACAACTAATATTCCCCATTTAAGATTTTCGCCCAGCTTTCAGCAGCAGACAAGGGCACGGACAAGGGCTTCCAGCTCTGCTTCCAGCTTCTGCTTAGGAAAACGTCTCATGCGGGCGACTTACATGTAAAAAAAAACATTTTCATTCAAAAAAACTGCATATTTTCAATATTTTTATAATAATATAAATTATATAATATAATAAAAATAATGATTTATTTTCCATTATAAAAATAATATTTGCATTTATTTAAGACTCACCCTGTATAATATAACTGCATATATTGTTTCCGATGGCGATTACATCGATATACAATATGATCGAAAAAAGAGGCGCCAGCGATGGTTATGACATGAAGATGGCTATCATTTTAATGATAAATTAATATGTAAAATTATATGGTGAATGCCATCGATCGTAATTTCCAAGCAAACTGGACCTGGTTTTTTTATCATACGGTATATGAAGCATAGAGTACGTAATTAAATAACTGATAGAAAGTTTAATAAGTATTCACTTTCAAGGAGTTTCAAGGAGTTCACCATGCAGAAACGAAAAATTTGAGCGCCAAAGCATGTGTCGGTTAAATAAGCATCGTAAAGACTAAAACCAGACTAAAACTGACTAAAATATTCAACTGAGAAACTGAAAAATGTTGTATTAAGCTAAATTGTTATTGCGGTCAGATTTTTAACTTAGCTGTCTCTTAGGTGTGTAAATTTGTTATACCTTAATCCTTAATATCTTTAATTCTAATTTAATGCAAACATATTCTTTATTCTTTATTTAATAAAGTTTATGTAAAGACGCGTGTTTAAAATCGCGGTTGTTATATCGAGATAACATTTTTGTAAACTATAAAAGATAATTTTGATATCTGTATGGGAGAAACTGTTATTCAAATAAATAAAAAGGTAGGTAACCACAAAGATTATTTCATAATGGAAAATAAATTCTTATCAAAATGATTTCAGTATTTACAATTTACAGGGCATTCAAAGTTTCTTAGAGTTTAATTGAATCAGAATAAAATCAACGGCAAGGCACATACAATTTATTGGCAGAACACAAATTTTTTGAGTTTTTCGAACAACAACATGAGTGATTACTCAAACGACCATCCGTTTAATTAGAAATTTGATGTAGGTATGTTACTTGTCTTATTAATTTTAATTTCTCAAATGATTTGACAGTAAATTTACGTATACCGGGTGCGTCTCAAAAGTGGCTCACCCCCTATAACTTTTTTATTTTTTCAGATAAAACAAACGAGATTTGGTATGTTAGAATATGACATAAATTGGGATTGATTGACATTTTCAATTGTTTTCTGTCACTTCCGGTTTCACCGGAAATAACTACAACTTTTGATTTTTAAATGGCACCCTCTGTATTTTTTTACTTTATTCGATAGAAAATGACACTCTGAATAGAATGACATATTATATGTCAACTTTTGACATTTTCGCATGTGGTTTATTTGAAATTGTAACATGCGGTTCATAACGACAATTTGACTCGAAATACCAAGTGTGCGGTATCAAATTATTCGTAAAAAAATGCTTTTTCAAAATATGCTAATGAGCCACCCTCGTTCCATTTGCAAAAATTGAGATATTATTAAAAATACGATTTGGGGATCTTTTAATAACCGGCGCACAGTGATGCAGAAGTTCCCAATAGCGGCAGAGAATCAAAATATCAGAAGTATTTTTTTTTAATTATAATTTCACTCGTATATTCCTGATAGTCCATATTTTCAGAATCGTGTGAAGATTTTTGAATAAAAACGGGCCCATTATGAATCCCTGATAAGAAATGTTCGAGCTTATAAGATTATTAGCTGAAGCTGAATTTAAATACCGTATGATCGAAAAAAAACGGCGTCCAGTTGGCTGGGAAATGAACATCGATGACATTTCTCATATAAATTTACATATAAAATGACAGCGATCTTCATTCCATAGCCATCGCTGACGCCGTTTTTTCTCGATCATACGGTATTTTGATTAAATAAAATTAGTGCGATTAACGTTGGTGATAAATTAGTTAAAAACTGATGGTACTCTGAGAAAGTACAATGTTTTCAACTGTTTTTCTCCATGGTAATTCTAGTTTTAACTTCTCTGGTACCATAAAAAAACCCAATAAAGACCTTGATGTAATTAAGAACTGCTTAATCTAAAATCACATTTCATGTAAGCTAATACAAAATGCTCCAAATTGCTCCAAAAAAATATGATATAGGTTACAATTATTAGCCTTTTTTCTTCATAACTACGAAGTTTCATGACCAACATTAACAAGACATTAACCCACAAATACCCTTTAGGTTGCCTAACTCTCCCGAAAACCACGATTTAGTTTCCCAAAATAAATTACGTATGACAGTATATTACTGGGTGTTTCTTAGGTGCTGTAAAATATTGTTGTTGGTTATTTTTAATTAGTTTTAAAAAGGAAACTGGTAATATATTTTCTCGTATTCAATTTAATTTTCGATATACAAAGTATCCAAATTTAAAAATAATTTTTAATATGTAATTTTAACTAGCTTTTCCCAGTTAAGCCTAAGTTTTTATTCGTTTTGTGCTTATATGACATTAAATTTAATATTATTAGAAATCTCATTCATTTTGAATAATTATTGTTAATATAAACTACAAAGACGTGTTAATGTGTTTATGATGCGTCAATATTCAGTCAGCTACTTTTATCAAGAATGTCATGCACCTTCTAGATACTAATTTTCTCGGATATAGTAAGAGATCACCAAGACTTATCCTGTCAAGTAAAATAGAACAGCATCCTGAGGCTCCAAAACTTATTATAGATTAAATTATTCAATTTTTTATCCATTTGCTAAATTCATATTAAATATATTATCCATCTTATCTAGAAGCTAGGGTAATTTTTAGTTTCTTTTTCTTGCGTATTAAATTCTCGTAACTAAGTTATAATCTAACTATAATATTTTTACCACAGGTAATTACAGATATTTCTAAATTATAGAACATTTAAAAATATAACTAAAATTAAATGGTTGTAAGTGAACAACTGGTTACATCTAATGCGAAAAGAGCGCTCAGTCTTTTAGATGTTTTGGTGTTACTCTATATATTAGTAGCTAACTAGATAAAATATACAGATGTATTTAGTGTCTTTTTTTCTCATGGAAATGAACGTAAATATCTTTTTTAAGTTGAATTTAACTAATAGTTATTGGTAACTAGTTCTAAAAAAAGGATTATATTAAAAACGAAATGCTAATTCTATTGTAAGGGGCTGAAAATAAAACCCTGTGTATTTACGTGTTTACACAAACTTTTTTTGAGTTTTTAAACTTTACAAAGAATAGAGTATTAAATTAATATGCTATTAAAGACAAAATAATATAATTAAATTTTTTACAACCCATTTTTTTATTTTTTACAGCCAATTTAAGTACACTCTGTATACATAATTTAATTTTCTGAATTCAAAACATCACTTATATATTTAGAAAACCACATTTAACAACATAATAATTTAAAAAAATGTAGTAGTAAGTTGAGAAATTATTTTTTGCCACTTTTCGCGTTTTCGGCATCACTGTGCGGCGGCCAGGACAAGATACTAAAAACATTAAACCGATCAAATCTATTTTTCCAAGGCTCCTTGATTAAAAATTAGTGTTTTAAACACAGTCATGGCACTCTAGATTGAAATTTAAAATACATTTTGTTTTTTAGCGAATATGTCAAAAGTTGACATATGATACGTCATTCGATTCAGAATGTCATTTTCAATCGAATAAAGTAAAAAAATGCCGATGGTGCCATTTATAAATCAAAAGTTGTAGTCGTTTCCGATCAAACAGGAAGTGACCGAAAACAATTGAATATGTCAATCAATCAAGTCAATTTCATATACTAATGTACCAAATCTCGTTTTTTATCTAAAAAAATAAAAAAGTTATAGGGGGGAGCCACTTTTGAGACGCACCCCGGTATACCTAATGATTGGTTGTCATATTCCAATTCACGAATATCAGTTGAGAGAGCAGATTATTAACTGAATAGAGAACGGTGTAATTATACAGAGTGAGTCTTAAATAAGTGCAAATATTTTCCGCGCTGGTAGATCTCGATAAAAGAAACATATCGTGGGCGTACGGCGAAAATCCACCAAGTCACATTTTTGGTTGAATTGGATTAAACACACCACTCCAATTCAACCAAAAATGTGACTTGGTGGATTTTCGCTGTACGCCCACGATATTTTCTCTTTAGCGTATTTCAAAAAAAGTCCAAAATAACCAAGTTATTTTACTTTGAAAATTGAAAAAAAATGATTTTTTGTTTAGATTTTTGAGAACCACTGGATATTTTTGGGTTTTCTTTTTTGTAAGTTTAATGAAGGGGTTAATCTAGATCTATATGTTATTATTATCAAGATATTATGCTTTTTAACTAAAAATTTAAAAAAAATCTAATTTTTTTTACACGAAAAAACCTCATAGATGTGTTTCTGGGGTCGAAATATACTACCTCTAAAAATATTTGCTCTTATTTAAGATTCACCCTGTATATTAATAAAAAAATTTAATGTCGTCATTCTTCGCATCTGGGGACTCGTGACCATCTACATCTTGAGATGAAGTACCAGGAGCAGGTATAAATTACTTATTCTTATAAAGCTGGGTTTTGGTAATTCTATTCACAAAAAAAATCGGGGAACTGCAGATTAACATCTCAGATAACATATATTATATGTTACCTGTGTTAACATGCATACACCACAGCTTACGAAATACAGTTCTCAGTTCCGTGTAGTACTGCTTCTCGTTCATAGATGGCTCTCGTAATGAAATTAATTACATTTGCTCTAATAATAAACTGTATTAAATAATAAGTACTGTTTGCTACAAAATAAAACAAAATCGTGGCTTTTTCTGTTCAAAATACCGTAAGTTTACCATACCAAACCGTAAATACCGTACTTTTACGCACGGTAATAAGTTTGGATCGTTATATCGTACCCATTAACGGATATATCATAAAATATATCCGTTATATCATAAAATATATCCGGTAATATCGTAAATTACCGTACGGTTGGCAACCTTGCATAAGGGCACCTATCTTTCTACAGCATTACAGTGTTGCCGCATCATTATTAGGATTTCCTATAAACCAAATCGTAGCATTCCATATGCCGAATATATGATTTAACCAATGTTTATTCAAGATCATGTTTTTGTCAATTTTACACATGTTTGGTTAGTATAATAGGAAAAGTTTATGATATGAAAGTACATAGTATCGAAAAATATAATAATATACCGGGTGTTCCATTTAAAATAACAAAGGTGCTACCACTTTCAGTATATATGTTGTATATGAAGCGGCAACACTATAATGCCTAAAATAATTTAAACAAGAAAGAAATAGTGAGGGAAATGTATAAAAAAGAAGAAAAATATTAAACGGCTCAGTCTTCAACAACTCGCAACCGTATACACCAGTGTACACCATTGCAGAAACGCACACTCACACACTCACACAACCACACACCTACACTAGTGTCTGCACTGGTGTACACTGGTGTATACGGTTGCGAGTTGTTGAGGGCTGAGCCGTTTAATCTTTTTCTTCTTTAAAATAATTTAGACAGATAGAGCAGGTGCCTTTATGCAAAAATACAAATTTAAAAAAAATCCTATCACCGGTTTCCCATAAAGTCTAACGTGCCATGGCCGTGAATCACCCTGTATATTTTGCTATTTTTGCAATAAATTTAACACCTTGCTATTTTTGTTAATACAAATAGGTCATAATAATAATAATAATATGAACGGAAGAAGAACTGTGGCCATTGTTTCAGCCTGTTAGGATTAGGATGATGTAACGTCGTATAAAAAATGCGAGTAGTAATTAAACATAATAATAACCGTCTTTATTGCAACAATTTCTTTAAATTATCACAAAAGGTGGAGTTGAAGTGTAACTTCCGATCTCTCAACCAAATACAGTACGTCTGCTCGATCGGTGTCTATGAAAGGAATGCGGACAAAAAACATTTAAATAAACAGCAATATATTTTATATGTCGACCGCAAAATCGCTCCGCCCACTCATTTTATTGGCTACTTGCAAATTTGTCGAATTTTTATTGGTGGGACGCGTCGTCTAATTTTTTACGAAAAACATCGGGAGAATATCGTTTCCCCTCTCACGGATACCCCGTAGCTACAGAACGGACAGACGTACTGTACATATATTTTATATTTTTTTAAAGTTAGTTATTTTAAACAGACATTACCTACATATAAATAAAAGAGGAATAATTCGCTAAAAAGAATAAATTAATTGCATTGTTATTTATACCTTTTAACACTCTGTAAAGTCTACGCTGATATGATGATAAAACTGTTTATAATAATAAAGTAGGCTTTAAAAGGAAAATCACTCTCATCCTTTTGTTTAGTCAGTCTGTTTATAGGTATCATATAGGAGTTAAGTAATGTAAGTAAAGTAACTATATGTATATATATATTTTGTTTTGTACTCGATAAGAAAACCAAGAATTCAAATTGTTGAAAACTTTTTTTTATTAATATCATGCATTCAGGGTTAAATGACGCTTAAATGTGTTTTTTTTAAGTGCGGAATTAATTCAGGTATCTAAAAAATAATATTTTTTTGGTGCACCTCATTCGCCTCGGTTGATTATACGAAAACGCAAAGATGTAGAAACAAAAATTTTTGTGGGTATACATGGGAAGGCAATGTGCATAATTTAAAATTATTTTGAAATTTACAGGGTGTGTCAGAACTAAGATCCATACCAAAGTTATGTTTTTTCTTATGGAATACCCGGTATTTTATTTAATTTTTAGATTTTTGGACATAAAATAAGGCATTTATTAAAAGCTTTGGTTTTTGAGATATTTAAAGATATTTATTTAAATATGCATGCTATAATAAAAAAGTTTGTCAACACCTCGTACAGTACTTTTCAAAATTAATTCTTGTGCTGACTTTCAAGCCAGAGAAATAAACTTCGAAACTTACTAATTATTACTAAGAAACTTCATTGCTTTCTTAAATTTATACAGGGGTATCAAAAATTGCTGGTCTATTTTAAATATTTATTTTACATAAAAACTTTGTTATTTCAAATACAACAACCTGTATATTTTTAAATAAGTCGAAGCAGATTTAAATGCTCTTTCAAACTATATTAGGGTTTCCTATACCTATTTGGCTCAGATTTTGAATAAAAAGCGATTTTTCAATAAAATTGTAATCAAGATGGCTGGAGTCGCCATGGCAATTTTCTAGTGACACTTAGTAGCTATTTTCAAAATCGATATTAGTTTCTGGACTTTATTTAAATTTATAACAGGTTATTTTTATTTATCTACAATAAGGTTAATAAGTAAGTATTTATTATTTTATCAAGAAAAATGAAGCAGTATTTGCTGGCCGAAGGAATATGGATATGTTACTAGTGATTTTATTTTGTGAGAACAATTGCTTGTTAGCCTGAATGGTTTATGCTCAAAGATATCCAAATAGGAATTTTCTTGACAAGCGTTCCTTTGAAAAACAACTTTCCCCATTTCGCAGAGCTGACAGTGTATTATATGAAAAACCTTAGGAAGAAACCTGTTGGAAGTGAAGAAAATGAATTTGCCTTAATTGGTTCTTTTATAGAATATCCAATATTTCTACAAGTGATCGTAATATAAATCAAAAATAACTAATTTCTTATTTTTCTTGATAAAATAATAAATACTTACTTATATTAAACTATTGTAGGTAAATTAAATAAAAATAAACTGTCATAAATTTAAATAAAGTCCATAAACTAATGTCGATTTTGAAAATAGCTACTAACTGTCACTAGCAAATTGCAATGGCGACACCAGCCATCTTGATTGCCATTTTATTGAAAAATCGTTTTTTATTCAAAATCTGAGGTAGATAGGTATAGGAAACCCTAATAAAGTTTGAAAGAGCATTTAAATCTGCTTCGATTTATTTAAAAAAATACAGGGCGTTGTATTTGAAATAACGAAGTTTTTATGTAAAATAAATATTTAAAATAGACCAGCAATTTTTGATACCCCTGTACACATTTAAGGAAGCAATAATTTTTTTTAGTAAAGTTCATTTCCCCGGCTTCAAAGTCAGCACTAGAATTAACTCTGAAAAATAATGTACAGGGTGTTGACAAACTTTTTTATCCAAAAAAAAATCCTTATGGGTTTTTCGCCACTGCACTGCAAGAAAAATCTACAAAATATAATAGTTATTTTTTGTAAACACTTCTGGCGTTAAACCTAAACGGACGCTGCTTGTCAGAAGTTGTGTTTACAGTAATAAAAATTTGCCTAACAAAGAAAAAAATGCTTAACGTTTCGGAAAGTTTTCTCTTTTCGTCGACGGAAAAAAAACTTTAAAACAAAAAAACTTTTTTATTATAGCATGCATATTTAAATATCTTTAAATATCTCAAAAACCAAAGCATTTAAACATATTAAACCCTTATAATAAATGCCTTATTATATACCGGGTGTTCTATAAGAAAAAATATAACTTTGGTATGAATCTTAGTTGTGACACACCCTGTACATTTGAAAATAATTTTAAATTATGCACATCGTCTCTCTACATATACCCATAAAAATTTTGTTTCTACATCTTTCCGTTTTCATATAATCAACCGAGGCGAATGTGGTGCGCCACCCTGTATAAATAACAAAATTTTATATTTACTTGTATTATTTTACAGTTTTTTTTTCTCTAGTTAATAATTCTGAATTGTAAAAAATGTAGATAAATAAAAATAAAAGGGAAACTTATTTGTAGCTACATTTTTTTCGACAGAAAAACAAGAAAAAAAAACAATTCTAATAATAATCTTACTGGTTTTGAAAAATGGTGTTATTTATTTAATTTTTGAGTTTAAATAATTGTAATTTTAGATCACCCCCAATATACAGGGAAAGTCTTAAATAAGTGCAAATATTTTTAAGGGTAGTATATTTCGACCCCAGAAACACGTCTATGAACTTCTTTTCATGAAAAAAATTATATTTTTTTTTAAATTTTTATTATTTTTTACTTAAAAATGATAATATCTTGATAATATGGCAACATAGGTTGTAGATTAAATTTACAAGAAAGAAATCTCAGAAAAGATCCAGTGAACGCGTAGTGTGAAAAGAACGCTATCGATTTGGTCTTAAGATCTGAACATCTGAACTGAGCGATTTGCCATGCAGATCATATCATTACCGTGTAGGGGCACCTCTAAGATAAACGTGGCAATGGACTGTGACAATGGTCAAAAGCAGAATAATAATTTTATGGCGTTTGGGTATATTTTTTTGTTCGGTTTGCTTCGCTTCTTCGTGGGAAATCTTTGTTATTTCCTGTCACATAACTCGATCAATCCATGTTTATACAGGGTGTCCCAGAAAAAAGTGCAAGTATTTTGACTGGTAGTATAGTTCAACCCCAGAAACACGCCTATGAGTTTTTTTTTTCGAGAAAATAATTTTGTGGAATTTTTTTTAGTTTTTAGTGGAAAAACATAATTTTTATAAGAAAGAGTATATGTCTGTCCCATCTCTGCCCAACGATGAGGATATATATGACAGTGACAATTACGTCTGTCATCTTACACAAAAAATGAAATTCAATCTCAAATCAAGAATAAGGTATTAAATTCGCAAAACGCAGAGTAAGTAGGTTTCTGTCAAGATTACATTGATTATCAACATTGATTTAATTAATACCGTCATCATTCGGCACATCAAATTTAAATTTTCTAGTTAAACCGGTTATAAAAAATGGCGATAATATTTGTGAATTAGGTCACCCTGTAATTAAATTTATAGGAAAACACTTGTTAATTTTTTAACTAGCGATCACATCTTATTTTTTTGTAAATTGTATTTCTCCTCATTCGCCTCGGTTGATTATACGAAAACGGAAAGATGTAGAAACAAAATATTTTATGGGTGTATGTGGGAACGCAAGGTGCACAATTTAAAATTATTTTGAAATGTACAGGGTGTGTCAGAACTAAGATCTATAACAAAGTTATATTTTTTCTTATGGAACACCCGGTATTTTATTTCATTTTTGGATTCTTGGACATAAAATAAGGCGTTTATTATAAGGGTTTAATATGTCAAAAAACTTTGGTTTTTGAGATATTTAAAGATATTTAAATATGCATGATATAATAAAAAAGTTTGTCAACTCCTTGTACATTACTTTTCAGAATTAATTCTTGTGCTGACTTTCATGCCAGAGAAATAAAGTTTACTAAAAAAATTTGATTGCTTTCTTAAATGTATACAGCGGTATCAAAAATTGCTGGTCTTTTTTAAATATTTATTTTACGTAGAAACTTTATTTCAAATGCAACACTATGTATTTTTTTAAACAAGTCGAAGCAGATTTAAATGCTCTTTCAAACTATATTAGGGTTTCCTACACCTATCTGGCTTTGAATAAAAATTGGTCAAGTGCGAGTCGGACTCGCGCACGAAGGGTTCCTTACCATTCATTATCTATACATCATTAGACACTATATTATTATAAAAATTTTTCCGATTTGAGCTGAAATTTTGAATTCGCGTATAAGTAATTTAAAAAAAATGAAGAAACACATTACTAAAAATTGTATTAATCAATAATAAATATGTAAAAAGTAAAAATAAATATGTAAAAATATGTAATCGTTCAGACAGACCGAAGCCGAAGATACTTTTCGCCACAAACGTAACGACATTCTAAAACGACTTGTAGTACGATTAGTTAAATATTTTAAATGAATTAGTTCAGCGACTCAGTGTATGTTTGACTATGCCACAAACCATGTCAAAAAAACCGTAGCTGCTTTAGTAGTCGCTTTTTTTCGGATGATGAATTGAAAGAAAGTCGCCCTTTATATGAAATGATGTCCCCAACAGCATATAGAACTCGAGGAACATATATGACGGTGAGTGTAGATATGGTTGAAAAGGCTTTAATTGCAATGAAAAACGGAAAGTCTAGTGGTCCTGAAGGAATACCAGCGGAACTTCTGAAATGCGGACCGAAAATTTTGAAAGAAATTCTCGCTTGTATTTTCGCTACATATATTAACGGGGAGCCCATACCTGATTCATGGAAAACGTCATGGATAACTCTGATCCACAAAAAAGGAAGGAAAGATATTTGCACTAACTACAGATGTATAGCTGTGTCTGACACTCTTAGCAGACTGTACGGAAAAATACTTAAAACCTTAATAGAAGATGAATTTAGCCCCCATGAGATTGAAGAACAAGCCGGGTTCAGAGCAGACCGCTCATGCATTGATAATACGAGGCATGTTTTTTAAGTAAGTACCGTTTTGCGATTCCGCCGCCGCAGCGCCACGGTCGGCCTTCCGCGCATGCGCGCTGGTTACCTACATCTCTTGTCCATGCACAGACGCCAGTACAGTCTGATTCTTCATTGTATACCACAAAACATCCCCCTTTAGAACTTTTTCTTTAATGGCCATAAGTGGGAGTAAAAGACCAACTGCCCGAACAAACATTAGAGGCGCCACCAGTTATCAAGTGGTGTAAAAATTGCGAAAATTTAATGATCTAATTTTGACACAAGGGGTCGCGTTTAACTTTTTTAATTTTATTTCAATCTCTGATTTCAATATTTATTGTTTTCAAACTATATTATTAGACTTTGTTGTATTTTGTGAGTGTATAAATGTTTTCTTAGTATAAACTTGCATTATATTACATACATATTTAAAATTCAAATATTATGACATATATGTCAGTTGCCGTCTAAACTGTCATCTTGATTACAAAAAGTTAGTTATTATCAGAATTAGTTAAAACCGTGTTAAAATATTAAAATTTACAAGTTATAATTAGATGTTTTCATAATGGTACAGCGTAATGTTGATATGCAGGTCCAAAACAAAAAGTGCCGTTATATTTTTCAGTTTTCGTTGTCAGCCGCGGAAGTTTCAGTGATTTTAGTGTTGTCGGATATTTTTATTTATGAAATAGAAATATTGCGTTTGGATTGCAAAACTAAAAGTGGAAGTTTTATTCAATGTAAGTAAGCGTTTGTTCATTTTATATATTACTTTTTTCATACCTACGACAAATATATATCTATACATATATTGAAATTTAACAATTCGTTTTATTTAAAAAATGTTAGAAAACAAGCCTGTAATCCTCTAAATGTAATGTATTACTTTACAATTAAAAAAAAAAATTTAAATATATTAAGAATATATACAGGCATTAATTGAAATTTTTAGAGTGCGAACAAACACGAGAGGCGCTTTATTATTTACTTTCATTTCTTAACATGACAGATGAAGTTCTAAAGGGGGATGTTTTGTGTTGTATACGTTGTTTATTGAGTGTTTAAAATGCCTCCGACAATCGTGAGCCCCGCCGATTGTGAAGTACGGGCTGTCATACGATTTCTTAGTGCTAAAGGCGTAAAACCGATTGATATTCATCGTGAGATCTGTGAAGTTTACGGACAAAACATTATGAGTGATGGAATGGTAAGGAAATGGGTGAGAGCATTTAAAGATGGCCGCACAAATGTCCATGATGAAGAACGGAGTGGGCGTCCTACGGTCGTTAATGAAGATTTGGTGCAGAAAGTGGACGAAAAGGTGAAAGAAAACAGACGCTCCTTTCCTCAATGTTCTCGTAGTGTTTTGTATCGCATTGTGACCGAGAACTTGAATTACCGGAAATTGTGTTCACGTTGGGTTCCGAAAATGTTGACGGATTTGCACAAAACCCAACGTTTAGGCAGTGCATTGACTTTCCTTGAGCAGTACCACAATGAAGGTGAAGATTTTTTAGACAAAATTGTTACTGGTGACGAAACATGAGTGGCCTACGTCACACCAGAATCGAAACATTAACAGTCCATGGAATGGCGACATTCATCATCACCCAAAACAGTGAAGTTTAAGCAAACAATTTCTGCCCGGAAAATCATGTGCACAGTTTTTTGGGACAGAAAAGGAGTATTGCTAGTGGAGTTTCTGCCTCGTAATGAGACAATCAATGCAGCATCTTATTTTGAGACATTGAACAATCTGCGCCGTGCAATCCAAAACAAAAGGACGTGGCAAGTTGAGTAAGGGTATTGTTTTGCTGCATGACAGTGCCCGTCCACATGTGGCTAATCGGACCAAAGATCTCATCAAATCTTTTAAATGGGAAACTCTAGATCCTCCATACAGCCCTGATCTGGCGCCCAGTGACTACCATTTATTCCTGCACTTGAAGAAACACCTGGGCGGTCAGCGTCTTCAAGACGATAACGAAGTCAAAACAGTTGTGATACAGTGGTTAACCAGTCAGGCGGCAGAATTTTATGAGGAGGGTATTGAAAAACTGGTGCCACGTTATGACAAGTGCCTCAATATTCACGGAAATTATGTAGAAAAGTAGATTAAGGTACAGGCTTTCATGTAAAAATAAAATTATTGCGATATCTTTGCACGTTTTTTTTTAATTCCAAAACAATACTTACTTAAAAAACATGCCTCGTATCTTTCCAATAACTCAGATCATTGAGAAAAAGACGGCAACGAATAACGACCCAATTCACAACCAATTAAAAAACTATGGAAAGTTCTCGAAAAAAGCCCAATAAATATAACACACAAAAGCGGTACAGCAACTTTACTGCAATTGTTCCGCAAGAAGTAAAATAGGCCCAACTCTATCTGAATTATTCCCAATACCTATCAAAAGGCCTAAAACAGGGTTGTTGTCTGTCCCCAACTTTATTTAAAATCTACCTATCAGAAGCTCGTAAGCACTGGCGCAAGAAGTGCTCTCAGATGGGAATACCTATTAATGACAACCTTTCTCTGTATACTCTGCATTTCGCCAAGGTCTTCTTTGTCTTGGGCCATTACTATCTAGTAATGGCCCAAGACAAAGAATACCTAGAATACATGACCAGAAAACTGATAGAGGAGTACGAGAAATGGGGACTGAAGCTAAACAAGAAGAAGACAAGATATATATGTGTTGGTAGCGAGTTGGAAGACCTAATATTAAATAACAATATAAAAATTGAAGCTTGCGAAGAATATATGTATTTAGGGGTAAAAATCGCAAGCAAAGGGAGATGCGAAAAGAAAATCGAAGAACGGATTGGTAAAGGCAGAAAGGTGATAGGAGCGCTGAACTCGGTGCTTTGGTCTAGGGATATCTCGGATCACAGAAAAAAACTTATAACGCGATTCTGAAAAGTAATGTTATATGGCTCTGAGATATGGCAGTTAAGCGAAAAACATAAAAAGAAGTTGTTGTCGACCGAAATGGAATTCTGGCGAAGATCAGCCCAAATCTCCCGTTTAGACAGAATTAGGAACGAGAGAATACGTGAAAAAATGAAGGTGGAGGGTAACATTGTACAAGATAAACAAGAAAAACAACTGCAGTGGTACGGCCATGTACAGGGTGGGTCAAATTCGACGCTTTTAAATGGAAACACCCTTTTCTATAGGAGATAGACGAAAACTAATATCGGTGTCTGGAGCTCAATTTTCATCAAAAACATGATGGTGAAAACTGCACATCAATATCTGTTACCGTTTCGGAATTACGGGGTGCTTTTCAAAAATGTGCATTTTTAACAAATCGCTGTAACTTTTTTGCTATGGAAAATTTTGTATTTCTATGAAATTCCAAAGCACCTTTTTACGTAGAATTTAATGGTATAAGTATAATTTTTTTTAAATTAATAATTTAAGAGTTATCAACAGAAAAAATGATTTTTTATTTGGGACACCCTCTATATTTTTAATTAACCGAAAGAATTTAAAATTACCTTTATAAAAATATAGCACACTTGATATTTTGTTATATTCCCCTTCGAAATACAGAATTTTTAAAAGTTCGCCACTTTTAACTAGTAGCTAGGCTTTGGACCCCTTATTGATGATGCCCTTAATGGAACTCGAAAACATATTTTTCCAGCAAGAAGAGGCACCGCCTCAGAATGCTGAAGTTATCAGCAAATTTTTGCAGCCAATTTCAAGAATAATTAAGCTAAGCTAACCAAGATCCCAGCCGTTGGCCGTCGAGGCCACCTGACTTAGTGCCCATGGATCTAATCCTATGGATATATTTGCGGAAGAATAAAGGTTCCTTATTCTTCCGTATAATCTAGACAAGAATTAGAAATACTTAGCAGTTATGAGAGGGTATCTTTCATCCCCACTGAGTTAATGAATTCCGCGAGAAATGTTCAGAAACGGCCCCGTCTGTCCATAACAGAAGATGGTCGATATAACAGAAGACGGTCCGAACAATCTGCAGCAAAACCTCATGTCTTGGTTTTTGCTATTTATTTTTATTGTTATCAGATATAGTTTAAATGTGTTGATGTTGGTTAAATATATTTTAAATTGTTATAAAATGCTGCATCTCTCTCATAGCAAATATTATTTTCGTTTTAATTGATGCTCACAGCTAGAATTTTTTGCATTACAGCCGGTGCCATTCAAAGCCTACTTATTTACAGCGGGCGAATTTTTGTATACTCTATATCTCGAAGAGGAATCGAGCAAAATATCAAGTGTGTTATATTTTTGGAAAGGTAATTTTAAATTCTTTTCAATAAATTAAAAATAAAAATATACAGGGTGTCTCATATAAAAAATCAAATTTTCTGTTCATAATTCTTAAATTATTAATTTTAAAAAAATTATACTTAAACCATCAAATTCTACGTAAAAAGGTGCTTTGGAAATGTTTTCATAAAAATACAAAATTTTCCATAGCAAAAAAATTCACAGATTTTGCAGCATGCGCAACCATCATAGGCGTATTGAAAATACCAGACACAAAAGTCGGCGATGGTCAGCAATCACCTGTTTTTTACATTTTATTGTTGTGACGTCATTTGGAAGAGCTCAATAGAAATATAAAAGAACTAGCTTGTTTGGAAAGCAATTTGACATTCGTGACGTCAGCACCGGCAGTCTAACGTATCGCTAATTGCCATTCGCAAATATATTCCAGATACGTATAGTGAACCAGTGAACAGTTCGCAACGTTAAATAATTTTGATATTTGATTTTTATCGTGATGGCTTTTATAAAAGTCAAGAATTTAGTAAGAAAAAATATTAATGATGGAGATGAACGTGTACGGATTCATGAATGGTCACGATCACGGTCACGACACTATAGAAATGTGAGGTATGTATGTATATATAATCGTATACATAGAATTAACGGCATTAATTTGGTAATAGCACCTTCAAACCCACAGTTTCATTATGGAGCCAGATTAAACCAATCAGAATGAGTATTATGTTACCGTAAAAGCCCGAATATTGGTTAAACGTAGGGTTACCCAATGTAGGAGCCCGAAATATGCAAAAAGGTCACTTTTAGGTTAAGTTTTAGGCCCATATTTTTATTAATGCAAACCAACTAAAACCTAATTCTAATCTAACCTAAACTCACTCTCTCTTTGCACATTTCGGGCTATTACCTGGATATTTCTAAGTTTAACCAATATTCAGACTTTACGGTGTAAATTTATGGACGGTCCATAAATTTAAATTCGCCGTACAAAAATAAGTAATAATTACTGTAGATAAAAAATAAATTAAAATATAGTTCCACGATAATTTAGTTTTGCAGCTTCTTTTCATCATACCTAGTAAAATTTCGTCACAACCGCTATTCATAGTATGTATACCTATGTATTTTTTAAACATCATTATGAGATTTAAGTCATAGGTGCCCATAATATGAGTAGCGGTATTGACGTTTTTTTGTTATGATGAAAATGTTGTAATGGTATGAAAAAAAAGCAACAAAATATATTATCGATTGCAGCAACTATACCTAGTTTACATTCAGTATGTCCAATTAATATAAGAACATTATAGCTATGCACGATTTAAAATTTGCTACCATTATATTTTGATAGTTGAGATTTTGAAATTATTTGTTAGCTTCTTAAACAAAACAGACCCATTTTTTTTTAGAATGAGTGGGAGGGGGTTAATCACTTCGACCTTACAGATCCATTGTGTCCTCTTTCTGAATCATAACTCATCATACAGTCCCAGGGCTTTGACAAAAGCCAGTATCTGGGACGGTTTTATAGAGGGTAGTTCTCCATCTCCAATATCAGTCGTACCAAAAATTCATGGCACGGAATGGTTGTCGTCTCGGCGCACTCAGTGATGAGGTGTACTGGTGTTTCACCATCTTCCCCACAGAATCTGCATTCGCCGTTTCTTCTTAGTTTCAATCTACTGAGGTGTTCATTGAGGAGACAGTGTCCCTGTTAAAAATCCGTGACAATCCGAAGATTGTTGCTTACTCAGACCCCGGAAGATCAGTGATTTTTCTTGATCATAAGCCCTCAGAAACTTCTTCGAGTGTGTCTAGACCATTGCAAGATTTCCATTCTAGGTTGCGGATTGGAATCTTCCAAGTTCTTGAGTTCCGCCTTTGAGTTGGTTACCACTTGGAAAGCAGAACGGTTCTGGTCCAGTGCAGTGGAGTGTTCGCTCCTTTCCTAGCTAGATTATTTGCTTTTCATTGCCTTCTATCCCTTGGTGAGCAGGCACCCAGTGTAGGAGGACTTTGTTTTTCTTTGCCTAATTTATTCAGCTTCTCTATGCATTCTTTGACCAATTTCGAATTGATTGATACTGAGTTGATCGCCTTTAATGCTGCTTGACTATCAGATAAGATGGCTATTTCTTGTTTCCGATAGTTCCTATCTAAGATAAGTTGTACGCATCTCTCGATAGCGTAGATTTCTGCCTGTAGGATACTAGGGTAAGTGCCCATTGGTTCGAGTAATTAGCTCGGCCCAAACACTCCGATCCCTGTTCCCATGTATTGGTTTTGGAAGCATCAGTATACAAGTTATGGTATGGTCTTTTAACTGCTGGGCAAGCGTTTCGCTCTTCCAATCCTTCTTATTGCTCAATACTACATTGACATGTTTGTCAAAGTTGTACGTTCTTGGTATATCGTCCACTGGGAGATGCAGAAGTGGTATTTCCTTTTGAGGGTGTTCCCAAGCCCCTGATCTGACAATTCTCCCAGTACTAATTCCGTTAGTGACCATTCTAATCATTGTCGCATTGGCATATCTACCAATGACAATGTGCAGTGGTGTTAGATCTAGAATGACCTCCATTGCTGCTGTTGGACAGGTTCTCATGGCTCTCCTGTGATGCAAACACATGCTAGTCTCTGGACTTTGCATAGGTTTAGCCTTGCCGTCCGTTGCTCTAGTTTTGTGTACCAGGCAACTGCTCCATAAGTAATCATGGGCCTTACTTATCATGGTATACATCCAGCGCAAAATGTTAGGGGGAGCAGCCCATCTATTTCCGGCCAGTCTTCTGCATATCATAAGAGCCTTTATGGCTTTGCTGGTAGTGTTCTTAATATGCCTGTTCCACAGGAGTTTACTGTCCAGGGTTATTCCCAGGTATTTAACTTCCTGGGTTGGCAGTATTTCCTTTCCATGTAGTTGGATTCTTTTCAAGTTTTTCAGACTTCGCCTTCTGGTGAATGCAAACAGACCCATAATAATTCAAATCTTTATCATCCAAGACTTCCAAGAATTATAAAGTAATCTCACGTCAAAATTTTTTAAAATTATTGCATGCCTTAAATGTTTGCAAAGTTAACAAAAATATGTCTTTTGATTACCTGCAATTAATATATTTGGTCCAATTTATCAGTTCTGCATCATATCCGAAATTCAGATTGTGTGTGACACAACGAAGAGTCAACGTGCAACGTGAACGACAAGAAAATGGCAAGTAAAAAAAATTGTAATGTCTTAATTACTAATTACACAGTCGTTCTCTTGAGTTCTCCTGCCTAAAATCTATATTGCCTTCCCTAAGATTTAAAATATAAATGATTGAAACTCATACAAGTTTACCACAATTTAAACTTAAGATAATTATTTAATTATTACGAAGTTACTAAATATTAATTATTTCTATTTAATCATTTAATAATTCTGATAAAAACACGCTTGATTATTTATTTTAGAAAGAATACGGGCTATAATCATTAATATGACTATATTAACAATACTTAAATCAAAATTTATTTGAAGGAATGCTACTGTATTACAATAATTGTAAAACAAGTATGTAATAATAACTCGGAATAATTACTTAAAACTACTCATCTTGTTATAGATGTCGGCGTCTGGTCTCTATTATTTTATTAGCCGTTTAGCTATAGTTTGATTTCAGATAATGCAGATTTTAATGTGACATTTGTGTTTTTTTATTGGAATTATTATTTTTAGCATATTTGGTATACTCTATGAAGTTATTTTTAAGTGCTTCTGTTCATTTTTCAATTATTAAAGTGCGTTTAGATACAATTAAAATTGATTAATTGGTGTATAGTATTTGTATTATGGGTTTGTTTATTTTTTATGAAATGATTTTTTTTCCTATTAAAATAAACATAGCTTACTAAATCACTAGCTAGCCATTTTTAAATACAGGATGTTAATTAAGTATCTGGCCAAACTTCAGGAGGTGATTATTTGAGTGTTTTTAAGGTAAAAAGTTCATATAAACATGTGTCCGGAAATGTATAATTTTAAAGATACAAGGGTGTCAAGGTGTTTTCTAAATAGACCTTTTTTTATTAATATCTCAAAGATCCGTTAGCCGATTTTGTTGAAATTTCGCCGTGTTGTGAAATTTAATAAGTTAGCACTAATTAAATGATAATTATTATTTACAACAATATTTAAACGATAAAAACTTATCCCAATAAATATTTAGCACCGCCTTGAATTAATTTGGTTTACGTTGGCGGTGGAAACCATGCAAGCTTTTCTTTGTCCTAAGTTGTTGATTAAAAAAATAATTATCATATAAAAAATTATAGGTCCTAATAGCCTAAATTTTATCGAAATATATCAGCAGATCCGATGAGAACCGAATTATTATATGTTTTGGAACTTAATGATTTAATTAATTATTCCCTTTAATGCATCGATTGTGCGCATTATCCCTACGCGCCAAGAAAAAAAATATTGCATTAGTGTAAATTTATTATTTATGTTATTCCGCTCTTTCACGTATAATTTGCCCCCTGCTTCTCATACGGAAAGACTTAGATTAAATGGCCCAACTGTACTTAACAACCCATGTCTTGACGCATATTCTTTTTATAATAATATCGGCTTTCCAGACTAAACATCCATATCCATAAAATAGTTGACCCACACTAATAAGACCTCATTTCGGCCCTCGGATGGCCTTGCTCTATTCAGCTATCGAGTTACGTGTTGACAAGTTGATTAGGCAGGTTATTGAACTCCATGTCGCCTCTAGCATGTCGTTTTTTCAAAGATGGGTCCCATATAAACGCGGCCAGAAGTATTTTCAATACTAAAAGTTACAGCGATTTGTTAAAAATGCATATTTTTTAAAAACACCCCGTAACTCCGAAACGGTAACAGATATCGATATGCGGTTTTCACCATCATGTTTTTGATAAAAATTGAGCTCCAGACACCGATATTAGTTTTTGTCTATCTCCTATAGAAAAGGGTGTTTCCATTTAGAAGCGTCGAATTTGACCCACCCTGTGCAACAAATGGCTGACGATAGAATACCAAAGCAAGTGTTGCAGTGGACCCCTACAGACAGACGTAAACGATGCCGACCTAAACTTTTCTGGAATCAAGGAATCGACAGAGCCATGTCGGAAAGGAACCTACTACCAGGAGATTGGGACAATAGACGGATGTGGCTCATGGAGACCGGAGGGCGACGAAGGACGCTGTAAAACTGGACATACATACATACAAAGAAACGAGGCAGACAAACTAAAAAAATATTTGAGTTAAATGATAGTTGGTAAATATTCCAACCATAATTTAACTCAAATATCAAAGAAATCATATTAATTCGCAAGTTAACTGTAATTTCTGTCATTATTTGGATATCTTGTCCTTGTCTGTCGAAATTTTGCCTGGTTTCTTAGACATATTTTATTTCAATATATCCTCGATCTTAATCGTTACCTAAATAAGCATTCTGTTTAAAAATTCGATTTTATTAGTGTCATATGGTGTCATCTCCACACCAAATTTCAATTTACTAATACGAGTCTTTTTTAAATATCTCGATAGTAAAATAATTATTATTGGGTTCTTCCTACTGTATTAGATATTAGATACATAATAAATCTTAAAGTCTAGGAAGCAGTGAAGATTTTCGGTATTTATTTTCCCAGTCAGCAAACACAGATAAAATCATTCGGTAGGATATTCCTTTTGTTATTCTGAACAAATTTCCCATACCTATACAGGATGGCGCACCTCTTTATCGCCTCAGTTGATTATATGAAAACGGAAAGATGTAAAATCAAAATGTTTTTTGGGTATATGTGGGGAGGCAATGTGGGCACAATTTAAAATTATTTTGAAATATACAGGGTGTTTCAGCACTAAGTTTCATACCAAAGTTATATTTTATCTTATGGAACACCCGGTATTTTATTTCGTTTTTAGATTCTTGGGCTCAAAAAAGGCATTTATTATAAGGGTTATATATGTTTAAAATGTTTGGTTTTTGAGACATTTAAAGATATTTAAATATGCATGCTACAATAGAGTAGATTATCAACACCCTGTACATTACTTTTCAGAATTAATTCTTGTCCTGAGTTTAAAGGTAAAGAAATAAACTTTACTAAAACATGTTATTGTTTCTTTTCTTTCAAACTATATTAGGGTTTCCTATACCTATCTATCGCAGATTTTGAATAAAAAGCAATTTTTCAATAAAATGGCTATCAAGATGGCTAGTATCGCCATGGCAATTTTCTAGTGACAGTTAGTAACTATTTTCAAATTCGACATTAGTTTATGGACAGAAAATGACACTCAGAAGAGACATATCACATGTCACCTTTTGACATTTTCGAATATGCATGGTTTGCGATTCATAACGGCAATTTGACTCGATATGTGTGGTACCAAATTATTTGTAAAAAAATGCTTTTTCCAAATATACTAATGATCCACCCTCGTTCCATTTGAAAAAAATGAGATATGATTAAAAATACGATTTGGGCACATTTTAACCGGCCAGGACAAGACACGAAAAACATTAGACGATCAAATCTATTTTTCCAAGGCCCCTTGATTAAAAATTAGTGTTTTTAACATGCCATATATATAGTACTCTAGATGAAATTTAAAATACGATTTTTTAAGCGGAAATGTCAAATTTTGTTATATGCAGGGGCGGATATAAAGGAATTTATTTTAGGGGAGGGGCGAAAAAAAGTAATGTAGAATATGCTTTTTTGGGGCGCAATTTTTAACCCAAAAGCCTAATTAAAAAATACTAAAAAGTACCAAATTATTTGTAAAAAAATTGTTTTACCAAATATGCTAATGAGCTACCCTTGTGTCATTTAAAAACTTGAGATATGATTATAAATACGATTTGGGCATCTTTTAAATGGCTAGGACAAGACACGAAAAACATTAGATGATCAAATCTATTTTTTCCTTGATAAAAATTAGCGTTTTAACACAGACTGACACGGCCATTCTAGACTGAAATTTAAAATACGATTTGTTTTTAAACGAAAATGTCATAAG
The DNA here is from genome assembly GCF_002938485.1 of Sitophilus oryzae. Classification (NCBI taxonomy): domain Eukaryota; kingdom Metazoa; phylum Arthropoda; class Insecta; order Coleoptera; family Curculionidae; genus Sitophilus; species Sitophilus oryzae. The sequence continues at coordinate 312,437 of NW_022145960.1, read as the reverse complement.
TTGACATATATGTCATTTTATTTAGAGTGTCATTTTCTATCGAATAAAGTAAAAATATACGGAGGGTGCCATTTAAAAATCAAAAGTTGTAGTCGTTTCCGGTGAAACAGAGGGAGTGTCTAAATACAGTTGAATACGTCAAATCAATATACGTAATCAATCCTAATAATTTATGTCACATATGTTGAATGGCACAGTCAAACTCAGTGAATCGAAAGAAAACGTATTTATTTATAGCTTCTAATTGGTTTAACAATAAACAATAAGTTCTTCAGACTGTGTTCAGACTACGATGACTCGTCGCGTTCTTAATGTCTGTTTTACATCCACAGATTACTAACTACTAATCTGGTTATGCAACCAGTAATTTTTAGTATTGTCATCAACAACATACTATAGCATACCAAAATCTCGTTTCTTTTATCTGAAAAAAGAAAAAAGTTATAGGGGTGAGCCACTTTTAAGACGCACCCGGTATATTCACCCACTGCACTAAGAAAATAAATATAAAAAAATTCACTGCTCCCTGGACTATGGTAGGTAAATTTCATATCGAAAAATCTTATACAACAAAAAATAAGAAACAATCGCCTTTATTTATTTTCCTACACCCTGTATAATATTTGAAATAAGTATACCAAACACATAGAATCATGTATATAATAAAAAAATATTATTGGATTAATATTGCAGATCTAGAATTCGATAGATTTTATCGTTTTATTTGAATAAATCTTTTGTTCCAGTGTTTATAACTTTTAAAATTTCAAATCGAAAGCCGTTCCATTTCGTCACGACCAATTAGAGCGGAGAGAAGATTTTCGATTTCCCATAATTCCGCAACTCCCAGCCAATCGTCACTTGAGCAAACAACGCGACTCGCACGCTTTCAAAATGCCAATATCAGCTGATCAGAAGCAGGCGTTGGATTCACAGGCAGTGAACAATTTTCGAGAATATTTACAAATACCTAGTGTACAACCCAATATAAATTATGGTAAGGTGTTTTTTATATTTTATATTATATAACTAATGTTGAATTACTGCAATCCATGTGATAAAGTGTTTAAATTAGGTCAGATTAGATATATTTTTTGGTTCATAAAACTGCGCCTGTACTTTGAGATGTACCTACATTTCAGACATTTTTAATCTTTATTTTTCATTATTCTTTTGAATTTATACGGTAATTTTGTTAACTTGCTAAGATTTAGATTATTGCCTTTATTGATTTCTTAAAATTTAGGCAACCATAAGTTGAATAATCATTAAATTCTAATGTTATTCTTTGAAAAGCAGTATCTAAATTAGATATAAAAAATGACATTAGATTTGTTTATTTAAAATATGTAATTCTACACTCATAAATAACAAATTATGGTATATCCAAATTATATCTCTTTCATTGATATAAGGATGTACTTTTACAAATATACCACAATATATACACAATATTTTTTTATAATAAATGTAGATAAGTATGTACAGGGTGGAAATCAATACAAAACAAGTGATTGTTTTTCTAAAATTAAGGGCGTTTTTGATATAAAATTTGTCAATTTGGCGTTCCCCTACCAAGGTATTTTCATATATTATACAGTATATCTCCGGATTGTCTTTAACAAGAGGAAAAACTTTTTTACTATTGATATTTTGAGAAAAATGCATTCTTCACAAAAAATTTTACCTATTCTAAAGTAATAAATCCCGTTTATATTTTTCCAAATTTCCATGCCGTTTTAGAGCGAATTAAGAAAAAGGAAAATATGGTTGAATTTTTTTGAAGGTGAATGATAGTTATCTGAAAATATGATACTTTAACAACAAAGGACAACAGCAAAGATTATGACGTTAATCAAAATTAATAACAGTTAATAATAACTATTTATCAAAGAATGAAATCGAATTGATATTACCATAGAAACGCGTTTTGGTTTTATGTTGATTTTTAGGACATTATATTTTCCTGTTTTTTTTTAATTTTCTTTAAATTGGTATGGAAATTCGGAAAAGTATAAACAAGGTTGATAACAACAAAATAGTTAATCCAACTATTTTAGAAGAAGCAAAGATGTATATGAAGAATGCATTTTCCTCGAAATGCCAATAATACAAAAGTTTTTCTTCTTGTAAAGACAACCCGGGGTCATACACTGGGGTGAATTAAAATCACAATATGCATCTTTTTATATTTTTATTTTTCACAAGTATGTTCACTGGCCAAAGTGTCTCCAACGATTCAGGGAAGTCGCTGTCATGGACCTTCTATCCTCTTGTTGGACAAACTACATATATACTAGTTTAGGTCAATAGTCAATAATTATATATGAAAATATTGACAGCTCTTATTGTAGATACTTATTTTTCAATGTTTCTGTCAACTTCTTTTTTACATATTTAATGGTACAAGTTTAGGTAATAGTATATTTTTAATATTTATTAGCCGACCATACCAACAGGTCTGGTAGGCTATTAAGATCGGCAAAAAAAAGTTTTTTTTAATTTCACTCAAAATGAGTTATTTGGATCATAAATGACCTAAATACAAAACATTTTCATGGTGTCTGTCTGTCCGTCTGTAACACGATAACTCAAAAACCGCTAAACCGATTTTAACCAAATATGGCACAAAAATACTGTGGCACTCGAGAATCTGGCTATTATTTTTTAGTGGGGGTGGGGGGTTGGTAAGGGGGTATGGGAGGGGGTTAGAAATTTAAAAAAATAGTAACTCCAAAATTACAGTAGCTAGCGAAACGCGGTTTTCAATTTAAGATTAGGAATAATATTTGCAACAAAATTTGTAATAACATCAAAATCAAAGTCGCAGTTTTTGAGATATTTGATTGAGAAAAAAATTGGAAAAATTCCGTTACTTTGAAACTAAAAGAACTGCCTACCAACTTTTTATTAACATATTTTAGTATGGGTGGCTATTACGTGCCTCCCGGCGCCAATTTTTTTTTCTTGTTAATTATTCAATGTAGAATAAAAATGTTAAATTTACTTTTATGTACTAGAAATAATAATTTATTTAAAAACGTGACTTTATTGTAAATATGCTGTAATGTCCCTAATATTGTGTATTTAGTTTACCCTAAATTATAGCTAAATACCTAGTTATCTTTAAAAATACAATCAACTGAATTTTTTTACACTTATTCAGGTACACCCTGTATAGTTTTTGAATGTTAATTTCTAATATAACCCTATTTTATATACATATTTTAGATGATAGTTTTAAATTCTGATATTGGAGGGAAAAGTCGTAATAAAAAATATGTTTATAATCCATTAAACAATCCACCTTATTAGAAAAACAATTACTCTTTGAATTTTTCTGCACTTAGGTATTCATATACCGGGTGGTGCATCGTGGTTGGAAACAGGAAATCCCATGCAAAGTCGTAAATATTTTTTTTTAAACGCTGAATACCTATGACTGAATACACATGCCAACTTTGACTAATTTTGAACAAGTCCATTTTAAGAAAAACTGCATCTATTTTTAAATTAAAACTTAACAGGCAACAATGCAAAACCAGTCCAGAGCTGCAACAAGTCAGTTTTAAAAAGACTTACAGTACGTCTGTCCGTTCTGTGGCTACGGGATATCCGTGAGAGGGGAAACGATATTCTCTCGATGTTTTTCGTAAAAAATTAGACGACGCGTCCCATCAATAAAAATTCGACAAATTTGCAAGTAGCCAATAAAATGAGTGGGCGGAGCGATTTGCGGTGACGTACTCGACGTATAAAAATATATTGCTGTTTATTTAAATGTTTTTTGTCCTCATTCCTTTCATAGACACAGATCCAGACGAACTGTAAGTCTTAAGTCATTTCTAAAATCAAATGATTAAAGTCTTAAGTCAAATTCAACATAAAATTCAAATGATTTAAGTCTTAATTTTTCGATTTAAATCGTTTTATTCCAAGTCAAGTCGTTTGTAAAGATTTAAATCAAATAACGTTATTTAAGTCGTTTTATGACATAAGTCAATATTTTTTACTTAAATCATGAAGATCTGCAAGTAGAGGAATACCAATCCACAAAATGCGGATCCCTCTAAGATTCCGCGGGATCAAAGTTGCGGGATTTACCGTGCAGGATCCGCGGATCGACACATTACTACTGGGTAAAACCGAATCGATCGCGATCAAGGTCAAACCGCTGCGTTCCGGGCTGATGCGTCGGCGCTCGGAACCCGGGGGATTCCCCTTACAGCTTGGCCATTAAAAATAAGTGAAACAAACAGGTTAGTTGTTAGATTTCTTTCTGGCATATGTGTGTAAGTGAAGAAAAAGCGTTTAACTAGTACTTGTAGGACAATTTCGCCAAATAAACTGCCGTACATAATTATCGGGACAAAAAGCAAAATTTTAGGGTAAATTTAAAGTTGAATATCTCTTGAACTAAAAAAGATTTTTGGATGCGGTTTTGGACCAGGTATTGGGTGCATCTATTGTGATTAAGATGCTATGTGGTTTTCGAAAATATATTTAGCGACTTCTCGTATACAGAGTGTTTTATAAGAGTGTGAAAATTTGGTTAAGAATCTTTTTACCCGCAAATTTACAATTTTTAAAAATCGAAATTTTACCAAGTACGACTAATCTGTATTGAAATTAGAAAAAACAATTTGATCGGTTTTTTAATTTTATTTTGTTTTAAGGAAAAAACGACGTTTTTCGAAAAATATGCATTTTTAGTCATACGTATGGTCCTAATAATACATTCTGCATATGCCAAAAAATTATTGATATAGAGTGTATCTAAAAGCAGATAACTAACACAAGTTCAACAAAAATTCAACATCAGAATAATATTTTTATTTATAAAATAAATATATAAAATATTTATTTAATATTAAATATATTTTTGAACACCCTATATATACATAGGTCCAAATTTCTGTCTATATCAATATATTGTGGGCCTATGCAAAATGGACAATGCCTTTTGTACCATTTAGGACAAAATGTATGACTATTGTTTACAGTCCCGCAATTTTGCGGATCCGCGGGATTGATTGCTTTAATCCCGCGGGTTTGCGGGATTTATTTTTTAAAATACTTCCAAAATTCTTTATTTGAATTTTTTTGCTTGTTAAGAACTCGATTTTGAACGTTTTCATTTTGAACTGTTGTTCAGATCAGGTTTTAATACCGAAAATCTTGTTCTTAAATCGCGACCAAACATGAGCATTGCAGGAGAAACACCCATTGTAGAATGCGGAGCATTTCTAAAATCAAATAAAAATTCTGTAATGCTATATTTATGTCTAATTTTTAGATTTATTCAAAGAATTTTTTTTTAAACAATTTTTATAGTTTTTTGACTGCATTTTCCGCAGCTCCGTTAGACTGAGGAAAAAATGGTGCTATTGTAATATGTTTAATACTATATTTTCTAAAAATATTTTAAATTCAGAACTTGTAAAATTTCTGGCATTATCGGACACAATACACTTTGGTAACCCAAATCTTGCAAATGTACTATGTAATGCAAGGGTAATGCTGATATAGTGAAATGTGATATAGTGATGTGTGTATACAGGGTGAGTTTCCTACGATGTTCTCTATGGGTATCTCGGAAACTACTGGAGATAGAGACTCGGTTAAATGGGGAAAGAATTGCAGTTTTGTGGGGTCATAAATATGCGTCTTTCAGATTTTTGAAAAAAGTTCATGGCTTACTAGATATTTCGAAAAAACAAATTTTGGCTATTTTAAAATTGTCCGTAACTCCATTATAAGTTATTTTAGACAAAAAGTTTTCAGATAAAAGTTGTAGATAATCACAACCTTTATGAGACTGTGCCTCCGTTTTTCTTCTAAAGCCTATCATTTTTTGACATATCACACAACATATGTTTTTTTAAATGGAAACCATAGTTGGCCATGACTTCATAAAAAGCGCCATTTTTTAAGCTTTTCAGCGATATAAGCTATAATATGCTTTCTTCGAAAAATTACAGAGTTATAGCCAATTCTTATCATTTTTAAACAATTTCACTTAGCCATGGAAACAAGTTTAATCGTCTTTGCCCTCAGAAATGTGAAGCTGTCACATCTAAATTTTGTAAATTAAAATAAACAAAAAATATAAATATGAATTTTTCAAATGAAGAAAAGCGTTTAGATACTCCCGCATCAATAGAGGGTTCCAACAAGACTTTTATTACGACCCCCCCACCTCATAATGAAAGAAATGTCATAATGAAAATTATTTATATCATAATTATGCAAACTCAGGAATAGAGAGAGGTTGGCCAATTGCATGGGCCTCCTCGATTACCTGACCTATCCATTTTAGATTTTTTTTATGCGGTATGGTTAACAATAAGGTTTAGAAAAGAATTTGTGAATTAAGAGAGGCACTCGAAGTGGCGGTACGAGAGAAGTTTAATTAAGTCCACCGGTCCTTCTATGAGAATAGGTAGTAATTCAGTTTTAAAAAGATGCAACTCAAAACAATGGCGGATTTTCTAAAATAACTTAAAGTGTATGCAATGATATTATTTTTTAAGTTTTAGTTTATGCAATGTAAATTGTAAAGAACCGTTTAGTAATATATTCTAACCTCTTATAAGTTTTATAAATCATAATAGAACAAGAATACCATGCAATCCAATTGAAATTAATCAAGAAAGATCAGAATTGGCTATAACTAAATGTAACTTTTCTAACATGTCTTGAAACCCGTTCTCTAAAAAACGTAACATTCACCAGTTAACGTATCCTCGAAAATATATGGTCAAGAAAAGTTGAACCAATAATCCTACACGCTTTTCTGCATTTGAAAAATTAATTTTTACAATTTTTGCTTAATTTAATTTACCAAGTTTGGATGTGACAGCTTCACATTTCCGAGAGCAAAGACTCTTGTTGTGGAGAACTTGTTTCCATGGCGTACTCGACGTATAAAATATATTGCTGTTTATTTAAATGTTTTTTGTCCGCATTCCTTTCATAGACACAGATCCAGCAGACGAACTGTAAGCCTTAAGTAAAAGAAACAAACAGGTTAGTTGTTAGATTTCTTTCTGGCATATGTGTGTAAGTGAAGAAAAGCGTTTGTGTTTGTGTCATATGTCAAAAATGACAGGCTTTAGAAGAAAACGGAGGGCACAGTCTCATTAAGGATGTGATGATCTACAACTTTTATCTGAAAACTTTTTGTCTAAAACATCTTATAATGGAGTTAGGGACAATTTTTAAAATAGCCGAAATTTGTTTTTTTCGAAATATCTAGTAAGCCATGAACTTTTTCAAAAATCTGAAAGGCGCATATTTATGACCCCCCAAAACTGCAATTCTTTCCCCATTTAACCGACTCTCTATCTCCAGCAGTTTCCGAGATACCCATAGAGAACATCGTAGGAAACTCACCCTGTATATTACAGTAATTAGGAGTCAGATATTTTTCCCTATGTGGTGTGGTATTTGCTAATATTTTAATGTGGAAATGGATAGTACCGATTAATTATTGATCTGGTTATTCGTTACTATTTGTTTAGGTTACTGTTTTTAAATATTTTAGTTGTTGCCGTGGCGCCCCTCGCATCCGGCCGTTCCGCCGGCCCTGAGTATCATAATATTAATTTATAGTAGGTACAGAGAGACTAAAATCACATAAAATAAAAGGGTTAATTTTCAGACTAAATACAAACACAAAAATATGTATTTTTGGGGCTGGAAGATTTAAGGTACTCTTCAATATATTCGAGATAAATTTCTTTCGTTCATCTTTCGGGCTACATAACGGAGTCGCGGATTCACTTGATAGACAACAGACTCACTACGCACGCGTAATACGACAAATAATTAAAACCGGTTTCGAAAGATTAACGCGTTTATTTGCTAGTGGTATTGAGCATTGTTTTTTTGTATTCTGCTACTTGGCCGCCGGCCTAACAGTTTAAAAAGGAATGCTGCTGTTAAAAACGTATCATAAAAATATATAAAAATCTGACTTAAGCCTTTTATAAAAAGACTTAAATCTTTTTAATGACTTAGCTGTTTTCTAAAAAGACTTAAATCTTTTTCTATTTCGAAATAAAGATTTAAATCACAAATCATTTTGAAAAAGACTTAAATTTTAAGTCTTAAGTCAGTTTTCAAAAAATGACTTAAGACATTAAAATGATTTAAATAAAAAAAAAGACTCAAGTTTTCTGTGAGCTTGCAGATCTGAACCATTCAAATGTCAACATGCCTTAAGTTGTTAATATGTGATTTTATCATTGCCAAATATAATTAAATTTGTTGTGCTGTCTACACTACTACATTATACCGTATGATTGAAAAAAAAACGGCGTCAGCGATGGCTATGAAATAATGATCGCTGTCATTTTATATGTAATATGGGAAAGTCATCGATCGTCATTTCCCGGCCAACTGGACGCCGTTTTTTTTTTCGATCATACGGTAGTACCTATGCCACCTCTGCTTAGTGTCCCTGAAATGTATTAAATGTATTATTATAATTTAAAACTTGTTCGAATGAGGCAAAAGAGTAACGTTTAGAAAATACAATTTGAAATTGACAAAATTATATGATGACAACTTAAGGTACATTGACATTTTCCTGGTTTTGCATTGTTACCTCTTCAGTTTTAAAATAGATGAGACTTTTATTTAAATTACTTAAAATCGGCTTGTCCGACATTGTTCAAATGTCCCATGTGTATTGGACCATATGCAAATTAATGTCCATCTGCGATAAAGTAAAAGCCAAATACAAACAAACAAAATCTTCTGATCTATGGCATGAATATAAAACACTGAGAAATCGAGTTACCCTAATAATTAGAAGACATATTTTAATTTTTTGTCTTAGGGAAAAAAATCCAAAAAACTGTGGAAACAGTTAAAAAATATTAATATAGGAAAAACATCAGATACCATTACTGAAACTCCTAATAATCTAAATAACGCGGATCTTAATGAATATTTTGTTAAAAGCATTCCAATTATAGATCAGGATAACAAGGAATTGCTTGATTTTTTTGAGAATGGAGGTGTTCAGAATGTGTCTCTTAATGACCAATTTTGTTTCTCTACTATTGAAGAGGAAGATGTTTTAAACATACTAAAAAAAATTAGTACCTGTGCTGCAGGCCACCATGGCATAAATATTATAATGCTAAAACTTTGTTTCCCTATCTTAAAGAATCCACTGATAAATATTGTAAATAGCTGTTTAATCGCGAACTATTTTCCCAAATCTTGGAAAAGTGCAGTTGTTAAGCCTGTTCCAAAGACGTCAGAGGTTAAGGACTTCAAGGACCTGCGTCCAATTAGTATTCTGCCAATCATGTCCAAGAAATTAGAGCATGTTATGAACAGGCAAATGAAAGAATACGCAATGCGTGCGGAAATTCTGCCTGTTCATCAATCTGGATTTCGAGCCGGTCACCGTTGTACGACGGCACTCCTAAAGGTAACTGACGATTTACTCGGCGCATTGGATAGAGGCGATGTCTTGGTGTTATTAGACTACAGCAAAGCATTTGACTGCCTGAATCCAGAAATTCTGATATCAATGCTTCACTACTATGGGTTTTCTCAGGGTGCTTTGGCTCTTATAAAAAGTTATTTTACTGACAGACATTAAACAGTTAAGGTTAATCATCAAATCTCCAAATCCGTACAGTTAACACGAGGTGTACCACAGGATTCTATTGTGGGACCTTTGTTGTTCTGCCTTTATACATCGCGGTTATCGCATGTCATCAAACATTCCCAGATTCATACATATGCAGATGACACCCAAATTTACTATTCCTTTAGTAAAAATAATATTGAACGTTCTATTTATTCAATTAATACTGATCTCTAAAATTCATATGAGCAGTCTCATAAATATAACTTGATTCTCAATCCTCTGAAAGCAAAAGTTTTAGTTTTTTCAAGTAAAAATTGCTATAGCGAGATTTGCCAACTCGTTAAATTAAACATAAATGGTGTTGCCTTGGAAATTGTTGAGGAAGCGAGGAATCTGGGTTTGATTATTGATAGTAAATTTATCTACAATAAACATATATCAACGTGTATTCAAAAAGCTTATAGTGCTCTGAGACAACTCTATCCGCATAGAAGTTCTCTAACACCTAAAATTAAGGTTGACTTGTGCAATTCTTTGGTGTTGTCTCATTTCTCTCACTGTTCTCCAGTGTATAGCGAATCGTTGAGTGCCGCTGATTTATATAGAGTGCAGGAGGTTCAAAATTCATGCTTGAGATTTATTTTTGGCATTAAAAAGTATGATCACGTCACATTCACATTACAGCGTTTACAGTGGTTAAATATGAAAAACAGATTTATTTTTAACATGATAAATACTTTTTACAATATTATTACTAAAGAAATTCCTGTATACCTGTTCAATAAAATTCAGTTCCGAAGAGATGCCCATAATGTCAATATTCGTCACCTGAGCCACATTTCCATTCCTTACCACAGGTTGACTATATTTAAATCATCATTTAGCTACTGTGTTTCTAAATACTATCCGAAGCTGCCTTTTAGTTTAAGAGCCGCGAGGAATGTCCCTTTTAAGAGTCGTGTGCGCTTGTGGCTTTTTAAAAGACAAATTGTTTAATGTATTCAATGTAATTCAGTGAATTCATTTTTTTTTCTTTTGTATTTTTCTTGAATTATCATTTTATTTCGCGTAAGGAGGTAAATGGAAGAGCAGAATTGGGTTGTTCTCAATTCTGAATTTCGCTCCATTCCGGGTCTGTTATTTGTTGTTGTATAACCTATAAGTTTGATTATCTTTGGCTGTACATATAGGTTTTATTATTATTATTACTTATCCTCTGTCATTATACATAATTAAATTGTTCTATTTACTGACTTGGAAATAAAGACATTTTATTATTATGCAGACCTTTAAAAACCGAGTTAAACTTCTCTGTAAAATTAATAGGAGAGCCAATATCTGGACAGTTCAAAATTTGCATGCGATTTCCTATGTTTAGTATATAGTATAATACATACATTTTGAATAATCTTTAAATATATTAATTTTAAATATTTTAAAAATTGTTAGCATTACAGGGGTAAAAATCAAATTAAAAATCTTTAACAATCACCATATTAAAAAAACCTTTTGAATTTTTCTGTATTCACATACATTCTGTATAGTATTTAAATTTATAACTTTAGTTTAAATTTTTAAAGTTTTATATTTCAAATATTTTAGATGCTTGTGTTAAATTCTTACAATCCCAAGCAACAGGCCTGGGTTTACCAATTGAAGTTGTGTCAGTTGTTGAGGGTAAACCGATAGTCATAATCACTTGGACAGGAGCAAATCCTGCCCTGCCAAGCATTTTACTAAATAGTCACATGGACGTTGTACCTGTATTCGAGGTATTTGATTGTCTTCCTATTTTCTGCATATTTAAAAAATAAATAATGTATATCTTATATTCAAGGACAAATGGACGTACAAACCTTTTAGTGCCCATATTGATGAGAAAGGAAATATTTATGCAAGAGGTGCTCAAGATATGAAATGTGTAGGAATTCAATATTTAGAGGCAATCAGGAGATTGAAACAGAATGGTATCAAATTGAAAAGAACTTTGCATGTATCGTTTGTCCCAGGTATGGTTTTCTATGAGTCTTTCCTTGTAAATTATAGCAACAATATTTTTAGATGAAGAGATTGGAGGAGTAGATGGCATGAAAAAATTTGTCCATACTGAGGATTTTAAGAAATTGCGTGTAGGGTTTGCTCTTGATGAAGGTATGGCTAGTCCAACCAACATATTTCCTTTGTTTTATGCTGAACGAAACATTTGGCGTAAGTACACTACTTTTTTAATAAATATAGTTTATTTTGATCTTGAAATAGTTTGTCTAATGATGAGAGAACAAGTAAGTGATTTTCACAAGCAATATAAAAGTTACAAGTAAAAAACAATCTATTTTAAGTCTATTTAAATCAACAGACAACTGTTATATTTTCAACATTAATGTTATATTTTGTATATATGTACTTATAAGCTTACTTTGGGTTTTTGTTATTACCCATTCTGAATCGTCCTAGACCTATTATACGCATGCGCAGAAGTCCTCTAGGACGGCAGAGCGCAGAGTTCTAGGACGGTTCGGAATCGGTAATAACAAGAACCCGAACAGAGCTATTATCATAGACTAATGTCACGTATTAGAGATAGATTGGACACTGATATAAAACAAATAAGTCCATCATTTAGAGCCACGTGGAAGAAACTAATGGAGAGGTTTAGCATAACATAATTTTAGCGTTCCGTTATTTATAACTAAAACGGTAACGTTATTCAAGCGCAAAATTATTCCTTTTAAAATATAAAGTAATAAATATAGACTTGTTTACTATATTTTATGTTGTATTAGATCATTAGAAGTGCAACACATTCAAAACTAAAAATAAAATTATGAGAACATACATTTTAAACACCAACAATAGGGCACATACCGCCTATTTTTTTGACTTAACAATTAAATTTTAATATAGTATCTACTACTAATTAACTATTATCTGCTAAAAATACTATATTACCAACTACGAGCCCTATATAACAACTAAATATTTGGACAAACAAAAATTTATTAAAACCTTTATTTTCATTAACTGAATTATTTACATTTAAGAAATACATTAGTGAGTATTTAAATAGTTTAGTTTCTATAAACATTAAAATAAACTGTAGGCCAATAAATAAACAAAAATATTGCACAATATCGTGACAACTAAATGTTCGGACACTTTAAAAAATAACTGTTCTAATATGGCGTTACATTGGCACAAAGCATTGGCATGAACTTTTGCAACCACTGCATGTCTGTTTGTCATTGTTTTTATTAATTATTGACATACGCCAGAGTAAAAATTTTGCCATAATTCACAATATCATCGTCAAACGGTTTCTTGGGGATCGTGGTACAATTTTTGTTTTGTTTTATGCCACATGTCTCAATAACATTAAGGTCCGGACTGTGCGAAGGCCATGAGGGGACCTTGATGTTCATGTCACTAAACCATTTTTTAGTAGTTTTAGCCATATGGCATGCCCATTGGCGTAATTACAGGGGGGCCCGGGGGTGCCGGGCCCCCTCAGGTACTGCTGGGCACCCCAAAGAAAAATTCTGAATTATGAATCTTGGCTACGTATTAATTTTTATTTGCTTGTGATGCAGTAAAAATGACGTTTTCTAGTTTTGTTTAGTTAATATTATTTTGTTGTGTTCAAAAAATGAGTTAGTTTTTATTTTTTTAGTAAATTTGTAGGTATTTAAGTAATCTATGGGAACACGGTTTGATAACCAAGTCTATGAAATTTATTGATAGAGAAATTCATGTAAATATTTTATTCAAAAAATGTGTTTTTTAAATTTTACTATTTAAAAAAAACAAAAGCCCTAACCCCCCCTGGGCTCAACCCCAGGCCCCCCCTAGGCCCACCCCAGGATAAATTGCTAGTTACGCTAATGGGCATGCCCCGCCATCCTGTTGAAATATAAAATTCATATCCTGTTGTCCTGGTAAAGGTCTCTCACACTTGGCACAAAACTGTTTTTTAAAATTTCTTGATATTTTGACACATTAGTTGTGGCTTTCTACCACCTCATACCTTCCTGGACCCATTGCGGACATAAAGTCTGAAAGCATAATGTCTTTAGGAAATTCCACTGTCCATCTTTCATAAAGATCATGCATGCGTGCAGATATAATCCTTGAACTTGCAATTTGCGATTAGAATTATCAGCGTCGGATTGGAACTTCTGATGTCAAACTACAAAAATGACATTAAGGTAAAATATTTAATTATTTCCCAATCCGACGCTAATAATTCCAATCGCAAATGGCAAGTGCACGAATTACATGTGCACATGGGCCACCTTGATATCGATATAATTAACACCGCTAGAGTGTCTATTTGATAAAGATTGCCTCAAAAGAGGACAGTGAAATTTCCTAAAGGCATTATGATTTGAAGGGGTATGTCCAAAATAGGCCCAGAAAAGTATGAGGTGGTAGAAGGCATAATTGATGCGTCAAAAAATTTTGAAGAATATTCTTGTGTCAAGTGGGAAGGACAAAGGTCCTTGTAACCAATTGTTCTGGTAAAGACCAGGACAATAATTTTATATTTCAACAGGATGGCAGGGCATGCCATACAGCTGAAACTACTAAAAAATGGTTTAGGGACATGAACATCAAGGTCCCTTCATGGCCTTTGCACAGTCCGGACCTTAATGTTATCGAGACATGTGGCATAAAACAAAACAAAAATTGTGCCACGATCCCCAAGAAACCGTTGCCCATTTGACGATGATATTCAGTGAATTATGGCAAAATGGCGTATGTCAATCTTTAATAAAAACAATGCCACACAGGCTTGCAGTGGTTGCAAAAGTTCATGCCGATGTAACGCCAGATTAGAACAGTTATTTTTTAAAGTGTCCGCGAACATTTAGTTATCACGATATTGTGCAATCTTTTTGTTTATTTATTGGCCTACAGTTTATTTTAATGTTTATAGAAACTAAACTATTTAAATACTTATTAGAAATGTTAGATTTTAATATATTTTTAATGTATTTCTTAAATGTAAATAATTCATTTAATGAAAATAACATTTTTTAATAAATTTTTGTTTGTCCGAACATTTAGTTGTTTTACAATTTTCTTTTTAGTTTGTTCAAAAATGTATTATTTCTAAAATGTCTAAAACGTCTTTAATAAAAAAGTTTAGTATCTAACACAAAAATGATGATCGACTGTAAATATCAAAATGCACAAACTAATAAAAACACAAACTATAGACACAAATCACCGAACTTTTCGGCAACTCAGGAATATCTCAATTAATAATTATTTAAAAATTCTTTAAAAATAACTTGACGGAACACCAACATTTTGACAACTAGACCAAAACTAGACCATAGATGGTAGTAAATATGTAGTAAATATAGAGGCTGTCATGTTATCTTCATATATAAATTAGAAACCTGTACTTTAATGTCTTTTGCGCCGTCTGGCGATGCGGAAGAAACTAAATTTGTAGTTCCATAAAATTACTATTGAGTGTCTAGGTCTCTGGCTATTATTTAAGACTGTCCACCAAGAGGATACATGTTAGTGACAGTTGCGTCTGTCATTTTAATTCACAGGGAAATTGTAATTTCTGTCATTTTGTCATTTTGAAGGATTGAACAATAGAAAAATATATTGTATGATAAGCTCACATTCACTGATTTGCTAAGACTACGCCAGTAAAAGTTCAACAGCTATTTTTGAAACCAAATTTACTAGTGAATGCTAGCATTCCCTGGACGATAGCAGTGAGTTTGAAAGATTCAGTTAGCGGGGTTGGCACATGTTGTAAAATATAAGCATAAATAACGATAAGTTGAATAATGGGCAATATAAGGATAACATTGAATTGGGCTAAACGTTGGCAACGTTGACAGACATCTGGCGTAAATTTGCTTTGTTTTTTGTGGTTATGTATAATTGTTTTGTTATCGTTGTAAAAAGTGCTGTGCAGTATTTTCCCTATCGAAGAAATTTTCTGTGAAAAATTAACGTGAACTAGACTTACGCAAGAATGTAATAGTGCTTGTTTTTCATAGAGAGATCATTGGCTTTTTATAATAATAATAATAATAATAATAATAATAAATGGCTTTATTAAAGGAAAAGTAACAAAATACATACTCCTTCTTCAGGCAAAGTCTAGCCTATGGCTACTCTACTTAACCTGTTCAAAGAAAAAAAAAATAAATATACAATTACAGTTAGCACCACCTGCACTACAGCAATTAGTAAATCAGACAGAAAATAACCAGAAAAACAAAGAAATATTTATAAAAAATAAAATAATTTAACAAAAAAAAAATCATATATTATGACAATAAAAAAACAAAACTGATAAAAAAAAGTGATCTGGATTAGGGAGACGTCAAATCTGTTGGCTCATGTAAACCTCTTTAAGCTTTTTCCGAAAAGTGCTTAGAGACATTTTCTTAACATTATTTTCGATATTATTAAACAATAAAATTGCATTATATAGATAGGAGCGGCGAAAGATAGAGGAGCTGTAAACAGGAAACTCCAGTTTATTTGGATATCGCAAGGTTCTGTTTACATCACTGCGAAATATTTTTCATTGCCTTCTATCGCTTGGTGAGCGGGCACCCAAAGTAGGACTTTATTTTTTTGTTTAATAAGACAATTTATTAACTGACTGATTATTTTAAAATATACTACTATTTTTAATACATTTTTGCTATTATTCTGTGAGCAGCCCAACAGTAATTTTACTTTTATAAACCTTTATGATTTTAAAATTTATTCATCATTCAACTTTAATTTTCCCCAAAACAATTGCTCTAAGCGACTTACAAGAAGATGTTTGTTTTAGGAATAACAGTGCTTATAGTTTTTGAAAAATTATAATGCAAGTAAAAGCTAACCAAAAAAAAATATTCACAATTTACTATTCTCCTGCTCTTGCTAGCTACCTACTACCCTAAAAAATTGAGAGAATTAATTCGAACACATTATTTTTTTTATTTTTAGATTTAATAATACATTGTCCTGGCACACCTGGTCATGGATCGCTGTTGTTGCCAAACACGGCTGGCGAAAAAGTTAGTTATATTTTGAACAAATTCTTTGAATTTCGAAAGGAACAAGTTGATATTTTAAAAGGAAACTCTGAGTTAACCGTTGGAGATGTTACTACAGTGAATCTTACACAATTAGAGGTAATTAATATAAGCGCGAATAATTTTATCCCCATAAAATATATTATTACTAATATATTGTTATTATTTATTAACAATCATATTCTATACATTAACTTGTTTACAGATTACTTTGTCTGGTCCAATTTTTATATAATATTAACTAATACCATATGTCCTTCTCATGATCCACTTTCATATCTCTCTAATGATAATGTATACTTACACAGTTTCTTTTTTCGCCCGTAGTTTTAGAAGAGCTTCGCAGTACAATTAATACTATTAAAAATAAATCCTCATCTGGGACCGACGGGCTAACTTTAAAAATGTTTTCGAATCTGCCACTCTGAATCACCTAACAACTTTAATAAACATGTCGTTCCAAAATGGTATTTTTCCAAAATGTCTTAAGACGGCAATAATCATTCCTCTGCATAAAGGAGGAGACAAAGATGAAGCTTCTAACTATCGCCCAATTGCACTCCTTCCAACGCTATCTAAGATCATAGAAAGGTTGGTTAAAAGAAGGCTGGTATCTTTTCTGTTTAAGTACAAAATACTTACTGAATATCAATTTGGATTTCTAAGCAACAAGTCCACAAATGACGCTGTGTTTTTCCTCCTTAATAAAGTTTACTCCAGCCTAAATAATCATCATTCTACAGCAACAATTTTCTGTGATTTTTCTAAGGCGTTCGACTGTGTAAATCATAATATCCTAATTAATAACTGCAGCACTCCACACAGGGGAACATCTCTCGAATGGTTTAAGTCGTATCTGAGCAACAGAAGTCAACTTGTGAAGGTGGATACTACGTTGTCTTCTAGCAAGCCAATAGAATGTGGAGTACCACAAGGCTCAGTTCTAGGCCCTAATTTGTTTCTTCTTTTTATTAACGACATTGCTAATATAAACATCAGGGGTAAAATATGTCTTTTTGCGGACGACACTAGCTTCACTTGGAGCAACAAGGACGTCACGGCACTTCATAGGATTATATCAAATGACTTAATCACCATTAAGTCTTGGTGCGATTCAAACCTCCTGAGTCTCAACATTTCCAAAACTAAAGCTTTGTCGTATAAAAACTCGCTGCAGCCTTTTGTACTTAAAGCCGCGTCCAAGCTACTCGAACAAAATGTTCGCGAACGTATATAATTAAACAGATAATAAGTGAAAATTGTGCGATAGGTAGATTTATAAATAATAAAGCCAACAAGTACAGCTAGTCTAGGCCTATTAAGGAGCGCGGAGCGCCGAACGCCTAGCATGTATGCCAGAGCGTGCGTCTGCCTATGCTAGAGCGCGCGCGTTCTTTTTCCGACGGGTGTCGGTAAATGAAAAGGAGCGAACGGCGTGCATTTCGGCGGACATTGTACCGGACACTTGGAAGGGTCTCATTTAATTTCGGGCGTCCATCTGTGATTTTTATTTTTTACCGGGTATTCGACAATGGGAGACGCAGTTATTGACTGGGATCGTGAAAAACATTTACAACTAATTTGTTTACACAAAGAAAAGATTTTATAATTTTAACTAGCGTGTACCAGCGACTTCGTTCGCGTCGAATTAATCATTTGTAATGGTGATGATAAAGCAAAGCAAGCATTTCCATTAACATATAAACTGGATAAAATTTTCTCACATTTATGTCAGCGTGAGAAAAAACAATATGGCGATATTATTATATAACTTGGTAATATTTGTGGGGTAGTTTCATCTCGTTGGAATTTGACTTTCGAAAAATCCGTTTGCCAAGAATAAGCTTTTTACGTCAAGCAGTTTAAGCAGAATCGTGGTTAAGAAATTAAAAAAAAAACCTTTTGAAACACCCTGCGTAATTTTAAAAAAAAACAAAATATGTAAAAAAAACCAAATAAATTATGCTTGTCCAAGCGTTTTCCCGAAAGACTAACCGTTTTTTAAATAACAAATATTATAATATTTGAGGGGCGTTTTCGCCCTCTTGGAATTTGAGATTCGAGAAACCCCCCCTTATAGAACCTCTACACCCCACAGTCAATCCGTTTGCCAAAAATCAGCTTTAAACGTCAAGCAGTTTAAGCAGAATGGTGATTACTCAATGGTCATATTTTATGAAACACCCTGTATAAGGTTATAAAAATCTTAAAATATGTAAAACAACAAAATTAAATATACGTGTTTAAGAGTTTTTCCGAAAAACTCACCGGTTTTTAAATAAAAAATATTTTAATATTTGAGGGATAGTTTCACCCCCTTAGAATTCGAGTTTCGAAAAATCCCTTCTTATCGAACCTCTACACCCTAAAGTCAATCTGTTTTCCAAAAATCAGCTTTTTACGTCAAGCGCTGTAAGCAGGATCGTGATTGATCAATGACCAGATTTTTCGAAACACCCTGTATACATTTTTAAAAAATCTTAAAATATGTAAAAAACAAAATAAAATATACGTGTTTAAGCGTTTTTCGGAAACTTGACCGTTTTTTAAATAAAAAATATTGTAATATTTGAGGGGTGGTTTCACCCTCTTGGAACTGGAATTTCGAAAAATCCCTTCTTATCGAACCTCTACACCCTAGAATCAACCTGTATGCCAAAATTAAGCTTACGTTGAGTGGTTTGAGCAGGATCGTGATTAATCAGTATGTCAGTCACTTTAGGATTTTATATATTAGTACCTATAGATTTTATTGTGGGTTGAGTGTGAATAGCTATGTAGCTAGACTTCGTCCATATAATTTCATTTTTGTTAATAAAGACCTTTATGATTATTTTTATTAAAAACCGGAATTATTATGGGATTCTGAAATTAAAAATTACTACTTAATAGGAAGTTTGACACCGGAAATGAAATTTTACCATTACATTTTTAGAAATAAATATACCGGGTGTTTCTGAAAAGTCGTTCACTTCTATAACTTTTTTAATTTTTTAGATAAAAAACGACATTTGGTAACGAAGTAAAACGATATATTTAGTATAGGACATAAATCAGGATTGATCGACGTTTTCATTTATTTTCGATCACTACCTATTTCATCGGAAATGAAAACAACTTTTGATTTAAATGGTACCCTCGGTATTTTTTTACCGTATATGATAGAAAATGACATTCTAAATAGAATGATATATTATATGTCAACTTTTGACATTTTCAATTTAAAAATGGTCATAAATAAACGTAACGACAATTTTACTTCAAATACCAAGTATGTGGTACCAAATTATTCGTAAAAATGCTTTTTCCAAATATGCTGAGCCAGCCTCGTACCATTTGAAAAATTTGAGTTATCATTAAAAATACGATTTGAGCATCTTTTAAGCGGCCATGAAAGGATACGAAAAAAAATTACACGATCAAATATATGTTCCCAAAGTTCTTTGATTACAAATTAATATAAATAGTTTTAACTCAGTCTTGGCACTCTAGATTGAAATGCTATTTTTATTTAATTGGAATTGTCTAAAATTGAAGTATGGTATGTCATTCTATTCAGAATGTCATTTTCTATGAAATAAAGTAAAAAAGTACTTAGGATACAATCTAAAAATACAAAGTTGTAGTCATTTCCGGTGAAACGGGAAGCGACCGAAGGCAATTGAATACGCCAATCAATCCCGATTTATGTCATATACTAACAAACCAAATTTCGTTGTATTATCTGAAAAAATAAAAAAGTAAAAAAGTGAGCCCCTTTTGAGAAACACCTGGTAGAATCGGCTGAAAATGAACACAGGTCTAAAAATACACTATAACGAATAGTCTACCAAAAGACCCCTGTAACCTTCCGCCTGCTAAATGTTGATTCTTCAACTACAAAAGTTCTTAAACTGTTTACCGGTTAATTTATTTAATAAAATGCTTGCACTCGAAATCCGGGCACTCGAAAAAACAGCGGCTACCTAAACGCATCCTAGATCTATAGAGCAAACTGGTTGTCGCATTCTTCTCCGCACCTCAGTCCTCGGGACCGATGCGATGGGCTGTGCCGTCGTTTACGACCTACCTGCTGCTACGAGTATATAGTGTGAATTATATATGTTCGCGAACGTTTTGTTCGAGTAGCTTGGACGCGGCTTAACAACACCACCATTGACGTCGTAAAATCTATAAAATTCTTAGGGCTTGTTGTAGACAATTCTCTAAAATGGGACATGCATATCGACGCTTTGTCGAAAAAATTGAGCTCTGCCTGCAAACGATAAGAAAGTTATTTACAAGAAAAAAACTTATACTGTGCTTACTACGGGAGTTATATATATCACGTTAATATTTTTGTTAAAATAATATTACCGACTATAAACCATTAAATGTCGAACTAAAAGACGAAATCGTGTTTTTATGCAACTCCAAAGAAATATGGTTGGCCTCTGCTCAGTATGATAAAAAAACGGCGTCAGCGATGGTTATAAAATGAAGATCGCTGTCATTTTATATGTAAAATTATATGGGGAATGTCATCGATGTTCATTTTCAAGCCAACTGGACGCCATTTTTTTCGATCATGCGGTATCATATACTATTTAATGATTATTATATCGGAATTAAAATATGTCTCAAAAAATATTAAATTGGTATTAAGAAGTCTTTAATAAATGGTATATATGAATTGGATTGATAATTTAATATTAATGGTAAAATAATCAATCCAATTACGCCAGCGTCATAAAGTGTTGAGAAACAAATGAAAGAACTGTATATTTCTTTTTCTGGTCCCTTATGTAATTGTCCGACCAAATTATCGCCGCTAGTGCCAGTTACGATTCTTGTTTTTATGAAACGTAAATTGTGCATGTGGTTCGTTCAAATGAACGAATCGTAGGAGACGATTCAATATGAGAAATTGAATTGTGTGATTCGATCCACTAAAAAGAATCGTAATGCCCATCACTATCTGGGATGAAATAACTTTAGAAATCTATTTTTTGCTCATCCAATTACTATATCCACGCTCACTCCCATCGCTACTGGACCAACTGACTTGTAAACTGATTAATTTAGTAGAAAATAAAATAGAAAACAAATTTCTTGCAGTATAGGTATATAATAAAATTATATAAGAATTCTTGCCACTTAACTGCTGATATAGAAATTTAATTCTACTCTTCTTTTAATTATTAAGTCCCGAACGGGAAAATAGAATTTTTCCCGTTCGGGACTTAATATCTAACCGATACTTTCTGACAAGTCGGAATTAACTACTCTGCGCTGTGGTTGTCATTTTGTGGATCTGCCCAAGCTCACCTGATGATGGAGTAGGGCTCCGAAACCGGTAGTGAGAGCAGGTTGATCCACATTATGACAAACACAGCGTAGAATTAAATTTCTATATCAGCAGTTAAGTGGCAAGAATTGTTATATAATTTTATTGTAGAAAATAAATAAACCTAGACAGTTACTTTTTGAACAAATTGAATTAAATCATTTGAAAAAGTTTAAATTGATTAAATTGATTACCAAATAAAATTGAGTTGTAGGGAGGAGTACAGTCAAATGTGGTTCCACCAGAATTGATTATAACAATCGATTGTCGCATTGCTCCAACTGTGGACAATAAGAAATGGGAAGCACAAGTATATCAGTGGTGTAAAGAAGCCGGGAACGATGTGTGGATTGAATGGGAACAAAAGGAACCGCAAATTCCACCTACTAAATTAGATAATACCAATCCATTTTGGTTGGCTTTTAAGAAAAGCGCGGACGAACTGTAAGTTAATACTAATATAATATAGATAATTACGTCATATATCGTACTAATATCACAGATAACACATAATCCAGATGGCTATTGCTTACGGAACAGCATGTTTTCGATGAGACAGTTCCCTATTAATGACACAGAGGGCGCCTATAGCCAAATCTAATAATATTTTTAAAACGAACGAATTTGGAGTCACGCCACGGCCACGTGATGTGAAGCGACGTAGACGGTTGTTCACATTTATAAGCAAATTTCCGGTCAAACCCAGGGAAAATGTATATTCGGACTTTAATACTAGACAATTGGATATGAAAATACTAGTCGCAGTGGATGTTTGAAAGTCAGAATTTCTAGATGCATATGTATGCTATTTATAGCCATGAAATTTATAATTTAGATTTTATTTTTATTATTTGTCTCTTAATATTCGTTAGCTGAAAATAAGGGTAAAGGTTATCTATATAGTAATAAATAAAATTTGACACATAGGTTCCTTAAGTTATGTAAACGAGCACTAAGAAGGGATTTTTTGAAAATTCGACCGCAAAGGGGGTGAAATTAGGGATTAAAGGCTCCATAAAAATTTGTTAAAATCTGGTTTAAAGAGCATGAAATTTTTCACGATTTGTCGTAGAAGTATGAAAATTTGCACAGAGGTTCTTCAAGTGATGAAAGTGAGTACTCAGAAGCGAATTTTAGGCATTCGCCCCATAAGAATTAAGGGATGAAAATTTGTACAAAAATTCATTAAAATCGGTTTTGGAAGTATGAAATTTTGCGCAGACGTTCCTTATGTAACGTAATTTAGAACTAAGGAACAATTTTTGGAAATTCGCCCTCTAACGTGGTGAAATGAGGTGTGGACGTTCTGAAAAAAATTGCTTGTTATTGCTAAATTATGTTACATAAGGAACAAACAGAATTTTATACTTCTAAACCCGATTTTAACAAATGTTTGTAGAAATTTTCATCCCTTATTTCACTCTCTTAGGAGATGAATGTCCAAAATCCACCTGTACAAAATTCCACACTCGTAGGACTGTTAGTTTTAACTAACAATTTATTAAAGGGCAACTATATAAAAAATATAAAAATTATACAGGGTGGCGCCTCTCATACGATTCGGAGGCTCCAAGGAGAACGACGAGTTCGTATTGAAATGAAATTTTGTGAGCATAATATGTAAGTTAATTCTGAGCACGTTTTAAAAATATAGAGAGTTGTACAGGGTGTCCCCAAAAAAGTTACACATCAAATTTGTGTTTTTTTGTAATGGAATACCTCCTTTATTAATTAATTTTTAGATTCTAAGAGAAAAATAAAAATGAGTTTTATTAGGGAAGTATATGACTGAAATGTAAGGTTTTAGACTTTTTTGATTTTAAGATTTTCTAAAAATGAAGAACAATTTTTAAATTTCAAGAAAAACTACCTAAATTGGAATTTACCCTATTGCACTTTAAATCAAATTAAAACCTGACCCATAAAGTTATACAGGGTGAGGCAAAATTAATGCTGAACATTGGTATAACCTGTATAACTCCTTTAATACCCACCCTGTATAACTCCTTTAGTTTAATTGAATCACCCAGAATATTATTCCGATATTCAATGGGAAATTCATGTCACTTCAAAATACTATTAAGGTTGCCGGCCTACCCCTCAAACAAAGATTTTCCTAGATATTTTCATTTCTATGATTTAGTGTGAATAGATCTTTATTATTTGATCAAATCTAGGGTGGCTGTGATATGTCTGACTTTTCGTAATTAGGCAACTGGTAAATGACGTGTGACGATAAATTAATAAAATAATAATGAACGTATTAAGTTAAATATTTATATATTAACTTAACATATCTATTTCATGTTTATAAATTACATAATTTTTAATTTGGTATACCTTTAATTTTATATATTCATAATGAAATGAAATATATTTCGATATAACGTTTGGCAACCACGCAACTGAAGTGCAAGCGACATCTGTGCAAGAGAAGCAAAACCTCCCAAAAAAGTTAGAAAAGAAATCTAAAAATTTCAGATTATTCAAATGTCACTCCAATATTTTTCAAAATTGGAGGGAAATTAAGGTGACAATTTTTAACACGTAAGGAGCCATCTGGATTATGTGTTATCTGTGCTAATATCATTGTGAATATAGGTGCTTTTCTTTGTTTTCGCTCATTTTCGGAATTTACTTTAGGTGTCTTCGGATTAATGATTTTACAATAATTAATGTATTACTATTTAGCCTTTAGAATTAGGCCAGGAAAGGAACACCAAAAAATGCCGCAATTCGAAAAAAAATAGTGTCAAAGAAATTATTGTTTTAAGTGGTAGGGTTAACCTTTAGAAGTAACATACCAAAAGTCCCCAGCCATAGACCTTGTGCGTTAGTCGTGTGGTGAGGGGGAAGGGGTGAAAAGGGCCGGTTTATATATTTTTCGTTATTATCTCGAAAACTAAGGATCCTAGCGAAAAAAATGATCTATACAAAATGAAAGTAAATTCAATTGTTTACAAAAAAGGTCCTATTCATTTTTTCCCTAGGAGAAGTAGTGAAGAGGTTTATTAACTTTCTTGCAAAAAAAATTGAAGCTCAAAGACTAATAGCAGTAGTAGCCACAGGATACGCTGATACCAAAATCGTAAGCTGTGGTTTGCAGGCAGCTAACCAGCATCAAACTGTGACAGTCATAGGAGGATATAGACCTGTTGGTGTTGCTTATTGCATTAACCCCCCTGAGAAAGAGAAGCTTTCTTTTTTCTTCTATTTTTTAATTTCATTTTTGGATTCTTGGGCCCAAAAAAAGGCATTTATTATAAGGGTTAAATATGTTTAAAATCTGTGGTTTTTGAGATATTTAAAGATATTTATGCAAGCTGCAATAGAATAGATCATTACCCTGTACCACATTTCTTTTCAGAATTAATTATTGTGCTGAGTGTAAAGGTAAAGAAATAAACTTTACTGAAAAATGTTATTGCTTCCTAACCATTTTAAGGATTTATTTTACATAAACGCTTCGTTATTTCAAATGCAACACCCTGTATTTTTTTAAATAAATCGAAGCTCTTTCAAACTATATTAGGGTTTCCTATACCTATCTATCTCAGATTTTTAATAAAAAGTGATTTTTCAATAAAATGGCAATCAAGATGGCTGGTATCGCCATGGCAATTTTCTAGTGACAGTTAGTTACTATTTATTTAAACAGTTTACTTAAATTACAATATTATACCCACAATTTAATAAGTAAGTATTCTTTATTTTATCAAGAAAAATAAAGCCATATCTGCTGGCGGAACGAATGGATATGTTACTAGTGATTTTATTTTGTGAGGAAAATTGCTTCTTGGCCTCAAGAGCTTATGCTCAAAGATATCCAAATAGGAATCTTCCTGATAAGCGTTCGTAAATTACTTGTCCTATTTCGCAGAGTTGGTAGTGTAGTTTATAAAAACTTATTAGGCAGAAACCTGTCGTTGAAAGTGAAGAAAATGAATTTGCCGTAATTGGCTCTTTTATAGAAAATCCATATATCTACTGTGCAATAATTTTTTTGTGTAAGATTTCTTAAAATATAACTTTACAGTCAGAATCATGTCTCCTGAGCATTTTGGTTTTTGGATCATGTCAATACATACATGCCTTGGTTAATTTTTAAAAGCGAAATGAGCTTGCCACCAACAATTTCCAATTTTTTCAATTATCATTTCTTTTTCCATATGACGAGGTGGCTTTGGTGATTATTGTGAACCAGAGAATATACCTAGCTAGAAAAAGAATGGACTCTGCCATACTGAAAAATGGTCCTACAGAAGTCGCGCCATCTACTGAGTAGGGCTTGTTTTAAATGGACCGAAGCGCGGGCTTTCTAAATGAGCGTATTTATTGAATTTTACTCTAAAATATACATATAATTAAATTTGATTATTAAATCTTATTTTTTACACAAATTCAACAATACTAATAACAAGTATCGTTGTGATGTGTAAAAAATAAGATTTAACAGTATAATTTATACTATTATTAAATAAAATTAAAGCCAAACGTGTAAGTATTATTTATTATTTAAAGTTTTTATTTATAAATCAAATATTTAAACATCGCTTATTATACTAAAACAAGACCAACATAATACGCCCAAAGTTTTGTAAATGGAGTAAATATAAATAGGTACTTAAATGATGGCAAAAAAAGACTTACATTATATTTTTAGGGACACAAACAAAAGGAATTGTCTAATTAAAACACATTCCTATCCTATAACAAATTATAGTTTGAAAAACGTTTTGATAATAATTTGATAATATTATGATTGGCGCTATGACAACGACAATATTTTTTGAGAATTTGATAATAGTATGACAATGGCCGTTGGGAACTATGGAAACTACAAAAAAATTCTGATTTAACGCCATCTGGCAATAACTAGTAGCAACTTCTTAACCTAAAAATTAATTGCACTACCACCTAGCGCCTGAGGCTGGAACTATTTTATTTGAAATTTCCGTGGAAACGGTGGAACCGCTTTTGCTATTTCACTTTCTCGCCCCTGTTGTGAACTATATACTACTATGAACGCCCATCATGTTCGACGTTTGGCAAATTCCGGGCAGGAGGGTTAGAGGTCGCGAAGCAGTACCAGTTTCATTAAATGAACTTCGCTTGGTCCTTAAAGAAGAATGAGAAAACATAACGCAATATGATATATTATGCAGTCTCAATGACAGTATAAACGGACGTATACACGCAGTTATAGCAGCGCATGGGCGGCAATACAACGTATTAGGGTATTTTTGACATTTTTTTCTGTTAGTATACTTGAGTATTACAGATGTTTTCTTTAATATCCTTAGTTCTGTTATCGTCATTAATGTTTATTAAAACCCGGACTGTATCGTTAGTCTTTAACGTTTTTTTTTTAATTTAGTATAGAGTATCCAATGCAGTGTAATATGACGTTACGACAATAGTCACCAAAACCATCTCGTCATATTAAAAAATTACGTCAAAAAGTAATGATAATTAAAAAAGTTGCAAATTGAGCGTTATCAGTTCATTTCGCTCTTAAAAATTAACCAAAGCATGTATTGACATTAATCAAAAAAACAAAATGATTCTGACCGTAAAATTATATTTTAGGAAAATTTACAGGCAAAATTATTACACAGGGTGTTTCAAAGTAATGTATAATATGGCAAATACTAAAGTTTAGACAAAGCCGAGTTTACGAATTAAAGTTGATATAATTATATACAGCTTGCTAAAAAATTCATAAAAATAGGGCTAAAATAATAAAAATATAACACTTTAAATGTGACCAAAAATTTCTCCTTTGCATTTTTTGCATCTAAGTGTAGCCTTCTAATACCTTTTAGGAGAAAATCCTAAGCGTCTAATACCTTTTAGGAGAAAATTTAATTTAAATTTTGTACTTTATTTAATTATTGCCACCCCTCCCAGACTCAATCTCTAGATGCGCCACTGTATTTAGGAGACACTCTGTATAACGGTTTTTGTACTGAATTTCTAAAATGTAATCTTATTTCTAGCGATCTTAAATTGAAAGCTCAGATATTTCCTGGTGGGACGGATTGCCGATTTATTCGTGAAGTTGGAATACCGGCGATAGGATTTTCGCCTATGAACAATACACCTGTTTTGTTGCACGATCACGATGAATATCTGAACAAGGACGTGTTTTTACGTGGAATTGAAATTTACGAAGAAATCCTAAAAGCAGTCGCCAATGTTGATGACAGAACAGGGTAGTTGATGGTATTTTTATGGAATGTTGTGCCTTATATTGATAAAAGTTAATGTCTATACCAAACAATTAATTGAAGTGCAATAATAATATACATATCTACAAGTTTACCCTTTATTTTATATTTATGTTTACATCTGTTTCTTGTGAAATAAATATTATAATAATTGATTTGTGTCTATAATATTTATTATTATATTATACTATACGATCGAAAATAAAAAACGGCGTCAAGGACGGCTGGGGAATGACAGTCAATGATAATTTTGGCGAGATCAAGCGCTAGACGTCATTATTTGACCCGAACTTCTTCCCCGACGCTCAGCGGACGCCTGAACGGTCTAATTTAAGTTAAATGAATTGATTCCATTTCGACACGCGGACGCGACGCGACTCTCGACGCTCCCAGCCTGAATGCACCTTTAAGGATGTTGTAATTTATTCTTATATTGAGGAAAAAATTTTAAATGGTGTAGTTTAAAACTCGAGATTTTTTTTTTGGAAATAGATTTGTGTCTGGAAACGTTCTCTTCTTTTTAAATCTTTCTATAATTAGTGTTTTTGACAAGTTTTATTTCAATTTTTAGTAAACGACGTCTAGAGATTGACCTCGCCAAAATTATCGTCGATTGTCATTCCCCAGCCATCTTTGATGCCGTTTTTTTTTTCGATTATACGCTATCATTTTATTATGTTTTATTATATGTTTTATAGTATTTCTTAAAGATTAGTATTCAGAACATAAATCATTTCCAAGCAAGCTGGCATGTCTTCATCAAATGATTGTACTGAGATGAGTCAACTTTATAGAAAATTTCGTATTTTATAAGCTTTCATTCTTGAAATACGATTAAAAAGAAGTATAAAAAAGATTCAAAGTCTCGGTCTAAACCATAGACTTAAAATAAAATATAGACTGAGCATCTCATTCATAAATAGCTGGAACATGCGGTCAGACAATATCTTGTTATTGTTGTGTTATTGTTTTAGGTTATAACGAGTGCAACACGAGCGATAGATAGGTTGTCTCTGTCGTAACGGTCGTTCCCTGACGACTCTGCCGAGAAACACAACACTGTCTTTCGTTTCTCAAGTACACCTGAACTCTCCGTCTCATAGCCGGGTAATTTTTTTATTTTAATGAAGCTATAATTAAATTAAAAAATATATCGTATTTAAACTTTTTATATTTTATTAAGATTTAGGACAGGTTTTTTAAATAAAAGTTTAGAAAAACGTCTTAGAGTCCAAAAGGATAAAAATAATAAAATACACGTTATAGAAGAAATTTTATAATCGAAATTACGTAATTTTTGAAATTAATAATAAATTATTAATTTTAGTCAAACATTTACAACCCCTAATATTAATCAAAACAGGATATATTCCACAGATATAATAGAATCGGCGACAGGGAGAAAAAAATATGATTGTTGTAATTTTTTTCTGGTTAAGTGATGTCTTATGTAAATTAGAGAAAACATAAATCTGTTCCATTAAAGCAAGGAAGGTGATAGGAAGTGGATAAAATGAAAACTACATTTATTTAACTCGGTACTGTCTTTATTATACCGGGTGCGTCCCAAAAGTGGCTCATCCCCCATAATTTTTTTATATTTTCAAATAAAAAAACAAGATTTAGCATGTTAGTATATGACATAAATTAGGATTGATTGACGCATTCAATTGTTTTTGGTCACTTCTTGTTTCACCGGAAATGACTATAACTTTTAATTTTTAAACGGCACCCTCGGTATATTTCTACTTTATTCGATAGAAAATGACACTCTGAATAGAATGACATATAATATGTCAAATTTTGACATTTTCGCATATGGTTTAATTGTAATTGTAACACGCGGTTCATAACGACAATTTGACTCGAAATACCAAGTGTGTGGTATCAATATATTCATAAAATATATTCCAAATATGCTAATGAGTCACCCTTGTTCCATTTGAAAAAATTGACATATGTATGATTAAAAATACGATTTGTACATCTTTTAACCGGCCTAGACAAGACACGAAACCTATTAGACGATCAAAACTATTTTTCCAAGGCTCCTTGATTAAAACTTAGTGTTTTTAACAACACCATGGCACCCTGGATTGAAATTTAAAATTGAATATATTTTTAAGCGACAATGTCAGAAGTTGACATATGGTATGTCATTCTATTCAGAGTGTCATTTTTTATCGAATAAAGTAAAAAAGTAATAATATATAATAAAGTAAAATTTTTTATCGAAATAAGCAATATACCGAGGGTGCCTTTAAAAATCAAAAGATGTAATCATTTCGGTGAAACAGGAAGAGACCAAAAACAATTGAATACGTCAATAAATCCTAATTTATGTCATATACCTACTAACATACAAATCTGTTTTTTTTATCTGAAAAAATAAAAAAGTTATAGGGGTGAGCCACTTTTGAGACAACCCGGTATATTAAAAAATATTGTTTCATAATGTAATATCATTTTAAAATTCTTGTATGTTATTTTAGATTCTGAAGATAATTTTAGAATAAACTGGAATATATTTTTAATAAAAAACATTATTAATTATTAACAGGGTTATAATTATGATTTTGTTACAATGTAAGTAAGTAAATAATGTAATGTAAGAGAAAAAAATCAGATTTTACATTTTACTAAAATATTATCTAAATAAGCGCCTTTCTACAACAACGCCACTGACTCCCAATGGGTAAATTGAGAGTTGCCTACCGGTCAAAAGTCGTTTCAAGACTTAAATGGATTATTTAAGTCAAATTTCTTGCAAATTTGGCACTGGCGAACCATATTTTATAGTTTTTGAACAGAAAAAGTCAATAAAATAAATACTTAAGGACTACAAGCTCAGAAAATGCGTTAATACAGCCGGGGAGATAGCGGCAACAAAGCTTTACCGCACACGTGCGACACGTACTACAAGGTAATAAATGAATGAATAGGCTCCCTCGCCTCTAATCGGTGTTGTCCTATTGTAAAAAACTTATCCTTATTAAACAGTATCCGACTTTAAATTTAGTAGTATAAGGACTATTTAATACATCTATGGAATATTAAAACCTACTTTATTAAACTGTAGTATTAATATCTCAATAAATGTGTATAACAAGAAAAAAAATATTGATAATATTAAAGACGTGACAACATAGGCTGGATGAGGAAGGCTCGGTCGACTGTACCCAGAAGTAAACATGTGTACAAAAAAGGTTGTTTGTCCGCGTTGAGATGTAAATAGTGTAGTCTATATTTTATTTTTAAGTCTATGGTCTAAACGTTTATATTAAGTTAAACAGTGACACGTGTTTCGCTCATACGAGCATCATCAGACAAATACAATAAAAGTCAATCCACACACACGTTCATATTTTACATATTAAAACACCATGAAACATGTGAACGTGTGTAACATAGGCAGAACATGACAAAAATAATCTCCTCATCTCATCTGTGTTTTGCTTCTTGTCTAAAATCAAATCTGCTGATTTAATCCGTTTCATTTCAACAATTATTTAATTGTCTTGAAACCAAGGGAAATTAATACCCCACGTTGGGCACCAAATGTATAACCCACAAAATTAAGTTAATCAAATAATTGCTGGCATTTATATAGTCTATCCAACGGCTCAGGAAAGATTTCAGAAAGACAGAAAATACAATTTACCTGTGAATTAAGATGATAAACACAACTGTCACTGTCAGGGATCCCCTCCTCCATTGGACAAACTATATACTATAATAATCGTTATAGATAGTTGCTAATTAATGTATTTTATTTGTTGCTAATTATTGTATTTACTACCAACTTGTTTGTATTCACATTTTTTATTTAATTTATACCAGTTATAGGATTTTCTCCCATGAACAAAACTGAATCAGCTTTACACCGCCACAATGAATATTTACACAAAAATGTATTTCTCAACGGCATAGAAATATATTACAAACTTATTACAGATTTGTGCAACACTGTAATTTAAGAGTGTCACTGAAATGGTGTAAAAAAATCGGGGGGTGATAGTACTCCTAAAAATAGTAAAAAAAGTTCCTATAATAAGGGAGTTAGGGGCACTGAAAGGGTGAATTTAAAAAACGGTTATTTTAAAATTGTAGGCTTAAAGAACGAGATAAAATTTCGAAAAAAAATCCTCTGCCATAAATTTTGACCCTAAATCAAATGGTGATATTGAAAAATTATTTGGAAAAGCGGAAAGGGTAGGGGTTGTTTCGTGAATAACTTTTTTGAGGTTATTTTTTTTGCAACGTGGGTTCATTTTTTGAAAACTACATACTTTTTCCTACAAAAAAGGTACTCTTGTTGTACATCGCCCAGAGCGATGGTTTTCGAGAAAATTGAAGGCAAAAAGTTTGCTCTGATGGATTGCTAAATGGTTAATCAACATAAACTTATGAAAGTTATGGCGGTTCAAAAGTAACCAAGTAGTTATTAAGTAATTAATTGAAAAATCAAAATTTCATGATTTTTAAAACATCTTATTGCTTTAAAAAACGAAATAATCCAATTACCAAAATTCCTTATTAAAATAATGCATTCCCTAATTCATTCATAGTAAATGTTCAAAGTGACCACCATTCATTTCAATGTAGACATCTGATCTTCTTCTCCACGATCTGCGTACCCTGTGGAATATCCTTGTTGCTATCCGAATTTCATTGGAACAGTCAATAATGCGTTGCCGTAGTTGCTCCTCAGTATTAATCGGCACTGAGAAAACCAAAAAAGATTATTTCGTTTTTAAAGCAATAAGATGTTTTAAAAATCATGAAATTTTGATTTTCTAATTAATTATTTAATAAGTACTTGGTTACTTTTGAACCGCTATAACTTTCATAAGTTTATGTTGATTAACCAGTTAGCAACCCATCATAGCAAACCCTTTGCCTTTAATTTTCTCGAAAACCATCGCTCTGGGCGATGTGCAACAAGAGTCCCTTTTTTGTAAGAAAAAGTATGTAGTTTTCAAAAAATGAACCCACGTTGCAAAAAAAAATAACCTCAAAAAAGTTATTCACGAAACAACCCCCTACCCTTACAAAAACTACCCTTTCCGATTTTCCAAATAATTTTTCAGTATCACCATTTGATTTAGGGTCAAAATTTATGGCAGAGGAATTTTTTTTCGAAATTTTATCTCGTTCTTTAAGCCTACAATTTTAAAACAACCGTTTTTAAAATTCACCCTTTCAGTGCCCCTAACTCCCTTAATATGTGTTTTCTGCCCTATACTTATAGGAACTTTTTTTACTCTTTTTAGTACTATCACTCCCCGATTTTTTTTACACCATTTCAATGACACCCTGTATAGTTTTTTAGTAACTGTAAACATTTTACGAGAATTTGCAATGATAATTTGAACTGGATCTTGCTTTTACAAAACTATTATGTTGTTTTCCTTAGCTTTACTTGTAGTACTATAAGATGTAAAAAAATAATGGAGTTGGGGCTGCGAGCGGTTGGAGCTATCATTCTGATATTGATAAAATTTTGACAAGAATTTTTTTTAGCTGTCAATGTTGTTATTGTTTGAGAAAATAATTTAGATACAAATACTTCTTCATCAAATCTGTCTGGCGAATGATGTGATACGTCGAATCCACGCAGTATATGCATAAATAAATAAAGCAAGTTTCTTTTATCTATGAATATATGTTTTGTATGATCCAAAAAAGTGACATCAAGTTGGCTTGAAAATGACGATGAGATGATATTTTCCATATAATTTTACATATAGAATTGCACTAATCTTCAATTTCAAGCCAACTTGGACGCCGGTTTTTTTTTCTATATGTGTCATGCAGCCTTCAAGGTATAATCGGACTAAATCGGAGTACGTGTATGTACATGTATTATTTTTTAAAAAGCATTTTTTTTCAAATTTACTTTTCTACCCCAAATATTTCCAAAACATTATGGCAACCTTTAGATAGATTTAGATATAACATTTATAATGACAGTCAAATATGTTAGACCTTGTATATCATAGTACCTCGAAAAAATATAGTCTAAGAAAAAAAGAAGCTAGGAAATATTTCGACAAATTTCATAAGATTTTTTCAGATTTTTTTGTCAGAAACTCAATTATTAATCTGTGAATTTAAATGAGAAAGCATCTGGAATATCCTATTGAAGGGCTATTTGAAAAT
This sequence comes from Sitophilus oryzae, assembly GCF_002938485.1. Taxonomy (NCBI): domain Eukaryota; kingdom Metazoa; phylum Arthropoda; class Insecta; order Coleoptera; family Curculionidae; genus Sitophilus; species Sitophilus oryzae. The sequence continues at coordinate 278,042 of NW_022145960.1, read as the reverse complement.
AAGAAAAATAAATATGGTGGTTTTAATATGAAATATTTTAAGGGATTGTTGACACAACAAGAGAAAGAGAACCACAAAGTGGATGATTACTTTTTAAATATAAAATTAGTATTTCATAGAACATATATTGCTTTATTAGGCTTTTTCCTACTTCCTAATAGTGCAATATCTTGTTATAGGAAATTATTAGATCATACAGTATTCCAACAGGGTGGTCCGAACTTTATTCCGGAAATTTCGACAGCATATAAAACGACATCACATAAAAATAAGTAAAAAAGTATAAATTTATGTTCTAAAATGCTTTCTTTCGGAGATAGGGTACAGAAATTTCATTTTTATTTCTATTTTTTTCTAATAATTTCTGAACTAAATTTGGTATTTGGATGAAAATTAGTATCTGAGGTTCTTTAACATGAAAAATTTGATTTCGATGTCATGGTCGCGTTCATCAGGACAAGTTGATCAGTGAGCGATGTACCATCGATTGGTTGTCCTGCTGAACGTGCTTTTTAGATCAAAATCATAAGTAATGCATATTAAATTGTTTTCACCCATTTTTGGCACAAATCGAGGGGATTAGTCAACCGAGAACAATAAACAAAATGGTTTGTTTCCGTTTTCCAAAAAAATTTTGTGACATTTGGCGTATGTGACGTTTAATCCATCATGCATCGGTAGCGTAGCGTATTTTAAATCTGATGGAAAAAATGGCGACTGATCCCAGAGCGCTCACAACTAATCGGCGCGTTCAGCAGAAAATTAGTGATCGCTGCGGTAGCGCTACGTCCTGATGAACGCGACCAATATGACTCCTACTTGTAGGGGCGCCACCTAAATTTTCCGTTCGTCCCTGTATTACACTACTGAGTGAAAAAATATACATTTGTGCCTTTTCTACGTAACTAATGTTTCTTGGTAAAAATCTCTGCGAGCAATTGTTAATTAAAATAATATTTGGATTCTTAAAACATGATTTCGGTAGAACCTTTAGCATCAACATCAACTCGTTTTAACGGAAATAGTATTTTTAAAAAATTACGAAATTTCAAGAAAATTGACAGTTAGGTTTTAAAACAGCTGGTATCAAATCGGCTGGTTCGAAAATCATTAATTTACTGAAATATCTATCTAGTGAATATGTTTAATTTTTGACATTGATGGCATGTATTGATAATTAAGAATCCATGCTAGCGATTCTGTAAACATATTTTCTGACTAGTGACTCATCAATCGTATACAAATAGCATAGGCTAGACAGGAAATTTCTTGCTACGGAGCTTACAGAATCCCACCGCATGTATCTTGAGAACGGTTGCTGGCAGCGATTTTTACCAAGAGACATTTTTTACGTAAAATAAGGCGTAAATGTATTTTTTTTTTCTCAGTGTAATACAGGGACGGACGAAAATGTATTACTCTTCAAAACAGTCAAAAACATGTCGGTGGCGCCCCCTCTACAACTAGGAGTCATATTGACATCGAAATAAAATTCCTCATGTTAAAAAACCTCCAGATACCAATGTTCGTCCGAATATCGACATTAGTTAAAAAAATATTTCGAAAAAATTGGCATTGGCAAAGTAACATCAATATTTGAATTGATGTTATGATTTGATTTCGATGTTAATATGACTCCTACTTGTAGAGGGCGCCACCTACATATTTTTTAACTGATTTGAAGAGTAATAACTTTTCGTCCGTATCTCTATAAAACTACCGAGTAAAAAATATACATTATCCGAGCTTTAGTTATTATATTAGACTAAAATACTACATTTTTAAATGTTTTTGTGCCAAAAGTTCAACAGAAATAAACTGTTTTATCATCATTTTTTATCAGAAAAATTTATGATTAATATAAAAAAATAAAAATTTACCAATATTTTATTATTTCAGTAAAAAAATATCTACTCAACGGGTTTATTTTTTGTCAATAATGACATGTATTTATTATTTCCGTTATAAATATTTTGAGAACGGTTGATCGTAGCGACACAGATTAGGTATCCTATAAATATACAGATAAAAATCTTGTCCCTAATTCGTGGTACGAAAATTGTTTTTTATGACGATGTGCAAACGAGTAAAATTTCCTGAAACAGCGTTAACAGCGTAATGGAGAGATATCGGTAAACCGAATAGCGTGCATGGACGTTAATAAGGCCAGGTGTTATTTCCTTTACGTGAGGTGGTATTAACTCTCTTCACTTATAGTTATCGGATCGGAAAGAATTCTGTTCGCGTCGCGTCCGCTATTTAAACTTAACCTAACTTTGAATTTAAAACTTTGAAATTGTTTTGTTTACTAGGTATTTTAAAACTAAAGGGCTAAAGTGCTCATTTCCAATGCTTTATTGTTCAACGTCTGCCAGTGGGTTTAGGGCAACAAGCAGCAAATTCTCTTAGAAGGGCTAAGTCGTCATCTGTTTTAAACCTAAGTCTATTTATAGGTTCTTCAATATTGGAAGAGGTGGAATCCATATTTTGGGCCATATTTATTTAATTAAAACTAATCCCAGCTACTTAAATATCAAATTACCTAATAAAATTAAAGTAATAATTCAAAACAATTCAAACATAACCTAAAATAAAAGATCTCGCCGGCCGGCCCCGGTTGTTAAATACCCGCACCTGCACGCACATGCCCATTTAAGCAATTTTTAAACGTTATTTAGAAATAGCGCTTGGTGTAATTGATCCGCAAATTACGTCAGACGGTAACGTTATTAGCGGGTGTTGCGTTAAAAATTGACTCGCGCATATCGTAATCATGATAAGGTACGCGTAAATACTGCATGACGCTATTCGGTTTTCTGATATCTCTCTAATAACTGTACCGGTCAGGCGCTGTGCACAATATTACAGGCCATAAGTGGGCGTGCTATGTGCGCAAACTAGTAACCTAACTAGTGCCCGATTCCGAAAATTGGAACCACGAAAAACAATAAAGAAAAAACAAAGTTTATAATCTGTATAATCTGTGCTAGCGATTTTTACTAAGAAACCTTTTTTACAAGTTTTTTACGTAAAAAACCTCGTAAATGTATATTTTTTACTCAGTAGCTTTATACAGTTATAGTTATACGTTACGGACGAAAAGTTATTACTCTTCAAAACAGTTAAAACACAGGTAGGTGGCGCCCCCTACAAATAGGAGTCATATTGACATCAAAATCAAATTTCTCATGTCAAAAAGCTTCCGGACACCAATTTTCATCCAAATATTGACGTTACTTTACGTTACTGGAAAAAATCGAAATAAAAATGAAATTTCTACACCCTGTATCTCCAAAACTAAGCTTTTTAGGACATATAGTCTGTCCAACGAGAAGATCCTTGACAGTGATAGATGTGTCTGTCATTTTAATTTCAAAGTAGTTTATTTTATTTTACAAAGAAATAAGTTGGTACAACTGGAACGCATAGCAGGAAATATTTAAAATTTGACTGACAAGTGATTATTTCAAAATATTGTGAAAAAAAACTGCATAAAACTGAAAAAATGTAATCGAGTTATTTTATTTAATCAAAACGGTATGTGTTAATACAAAGCAAACACGAACAAGACACCATATACCAAAAGAATAGAGAAAAGAACTATTTCTTACTTTCAAGCTTTATGAAACTTCCCACATTTATGATTATATTTAACAATATAACTTATATATACAAATACAAATGTTGTTATATTCCACAGGAATAAATAAAACAACATAAATAAAACAAACTATTTTATTAATAATAACACTTACCAAATTTTATACCTTAAAGGTTGATTAATTAACATTAATCTTAATATTTTTAAACCAGTACCTTTTGACATTATTTTTCTGCAGTACTAAAATCCATTATTTACCTATCGTGTGATGTCGATATTTTACAGCTACTCCAGTTTTTAGTATGGTCCTACCATATTCGAGATGCATTTATCTACGACGAGATGGTATACGAACTTTATTGAGGGTAACTTGTAACTTTATTGGTGTATAAGACTTTCTGCTTGGGCAGCGAGTATTAACCATACACTGTGCTCTGGTCTACAGTTAATTTTCACTCAATTTTTCCTCCACTTGACTTCAAAAGACACAAAACACAGGTAATAACACGAATCAAAATGCATCATCTTCCAAAACGCAGGGTATTTGACAAAAGTTGACACAAAATTATAACCTATAATTTGGCAAGACTTTGACAAGCGTCAAAAATCTAAAGGCGAGTTCATACGCATCGGCGTCCGTTTGTCGTTCATCGTTCCGTCAAACCAATAAAATTGAAATACGATCTGTCATTTTTGAAATAAACCAATAAAACTGGTTAAAAACAACGGTGGCGCCCCCTACAAATAGGAGTCATATTGACATCAAAATCAAATTTCTCATGTCAAAAAGCTTCCGGACACCAATTTTCATCCAAATATTGACGTTACTTTACGTTACTGGAAAAAATCGAAATAAAAATGAAATTTCTACACCCTGTATCTCCAAAACTAAGCTTTTTAGGACATACATTTATATACACTTCTTTACTTATTTTTATCTGCAGAATATGCTGCTGAAGTTTCCGGAATACAGTTCGGACCACCCTGTATATAATTTTAGTATATTTTACAAAATGAATAGTTTCAAAAATAGCCAGTCTGTATGATACAGGCTTAGTCCATACTTCGCCGGTGCTGCCATCATCGGAGAATATCGTAAACAAACCTATACATATACAAATACACGCATATACAAATACACGGGTTTAAATAGCCAATACACCAAAAATATGTTAGATAATTGTTCTAAAAATGTTAGGAACTGTAATTTGTGACAATTATACTAATAAAATTAAAAAAGTAAAGATTTTGATATTTTCAGAAGATCTAACTCGTATTATAATTTATTATTCCAGCTAATAAAACTTTTTAGATGAGTTCAACTACGGTAGCGATCATAGAAATACCATTGTCTATTCATAATCAAGAATTTTACACACCGGTGTTCCTACTGGAGACATAAATGGGGCTATTTAGGCTATAACGAAATTTTTTAAAGGTACATACAATAATTAAAACTTTAGACGATGCTAAACACTAGCTAGTTGTAAAAAGTATACCATTAATATTGCAAATTATATTTTATCCTCTCATAGTATATGCCTACTTAATTTTTTGATTATGGTAACGAGCACTACGTAAGCACGGTACGGTTTACTGGTTTCATTGAGTCAAGCAGCTTCATCCATTTTGTTTTGGATTAAATTAGTGTGAGAAGTTGTGAAGCTATAAAGTGTTGTTTTGGTAAAGTTGAATATTCTTAAGAGTTATTGCACCCAGTAACCACGTAATTACGCACTCCTTTTTACGTGTTAACATTTTTTTCGTCAATTTTATTCCCATTTGAAATTGTCACAACATAACGCGTTGCCCAGTTTGTTTGTTTTTTCATTTCTTTTTTACTACCCGAAACAGCGTTACGTCACACAAACTTTGTACTTGAGAATTTTACGGTTTCAATAACTAGGTACTACACTAATAAAAACTAATATATATAGAGTCGAAAACTTATTAATTACTAATTTCTGCCGTATCGAGCGCTGTGGTCGGAATTTTTAAAATCAACTGAAATGCACCAAGCCTATGGACCAGTAATTTGTATTTATTGCTACAGATGAAAGTTTTTAACAACAAATACAATATAATCGAGGAAAAAAAACGGCATCAGCTATGACTACGAAATGAAGATCGCTGTCATTTTATATGGGAAATGGCGATCGTTCTTTCCAAACCTATAGTACTTATCTTGGTACTTAGAGAGGTAGTAGATACGTAGATATAAGTAAAGTCTATCTGTCAGAGTACTCAGGGAAGATTCCGACAGCCGACATTCAAAAAATGATGGATAATATGGTTTACCTCTGTGAATTAAAATGACAGACACAGCTATTATTAATTATTACGTATATATTTTTATCGGTAATTTTTGTCCAGTCTGAGAAGGGGCTAGTTAAACAGACGACAGATGATGACATCCAAAAAATGAAATCAAATAAAAATAGTTTAAATTGAAATGACGGCAATAGATTATCATTATGCCGTATTAGGTACCCCTATTCCTATTATTCTCTAACTCTGGCTGTAAAAGGGCTGTACAGATTATAGACAACAACATTCTATATCAGATCTAATCAAGACTGCGTTATCATCATTTTTGAAATATGTTAAGCTCTATTTTATTTTTTTAGTATAATTTACAACGGTTATTTCTATAGTATTTATATTCTTTGAAGAAAAGAAAATTTATCTCATTTTTTTGGCTCACCCTATATTAAATAACATTAATCACGTACGCCATATTTTTTTCCTCCTTGCCAAAGGGTATGTTGGTAGTATATTTAAGCAGTTTTAACTTGAATTCGATTGCAAAAATATAAATTTCTTGTAAATATACATCTTAATAATAAAAGAATAACATTTTAATGCAAATTATGAAAGAAAAATACTAATTTCCGTTATATTACTTAAATATAAACTACCGGCCTCCCCTCGATTTGGAATCGCCCAAGTTATTGATTTTAAATTTCAAAAATAAGAAAAGTTATGTTTTACAATTAAATTTCATAAAGGGATGTAAGATATTAGGTATATATGCATAAATAAACATAAAATATAATATTTTAATGGATTTTTAAAGTGTTTGAATATTATATCTTTATTATAAACAAGAAAGCTTGGCAGCCATGTTTAAATGGCTGTTTACGTGAGAACTTCCCGGCAAAATAAGAATGATTTATTTCGGAATTATTTAGTTTATTTAGAAAGGACAAGCTAATGTAAAAACTAGTGAAAATATCGTATTAAGAAATTAGATAATTTTTATAGCCTGTTATTTACAAACTTTATTTTTCAATTGCACAGGTTAAATTAAACAAAATATTCCAACATTGCCATGTGCCTTCCTCTCCGTTCGGACATTTTCAGTCGCCGGCGACGGCTCAGCGATTTCACTGGCCAATAAGATTCGCGCGGGAAGCACACGTGACATAGTTTAACCAATTGGGATGTGTGGATTTGAATTCCCTCTTCGTTTTTCGTCTATTCTAGGACTTTTGTATACATTCGTCGGGTGTATAGTGCTGTCAATGTTAAAATGTGTTTATGTTCAATTTTGTGGGAATAATAGATAGACATAAGTAATTATCTATACTGACATATTTTGTAAGTATGACCCTTCATTTCTACATCTGTTTCAAGGGATTTTTCTGTTAGGAAATCCTTAGAAATTGAGAAAATTAGCTTTTATTACCGCCAGTTTATAATGGAATCGTCCTAACGTCCAATCCCGCTCTTTTGTGTAAGCGCATGGTTTTTTACTACTTCCGATAAGTTTAGGAATATTATACAACACAAATAATTACAATGTTGTTGTCTAATTCTATTTTATTTTTGTACTAATGTCAGTCACTGTGTGACGTTTAAAATGCATGAAAATATCAAAATATTCATTAATCTGTCTGTTTATGTTATGAATCTTGATCACAGTAGCCAAACCAAAACTAACAAGGAAATTGTCTTATACCTACCTATACGAAAATATGTATATTTAAAAGTTTAATTTGATATTTTCTATGATGGGAAATAAGATTTGTTGTATTTTTCGGGATGGCGGGAAAACATCATTGCTACTTCAAGGTCAAGGAGGCATTGCAACGTCTCATTCATTGAAGTTTCATTGCTCCCAAATCCCGCCATTTTTCTTTAACTTCGAGACGATAGTCTTGAGAAGGTTGTTCAATTATTTCATAAAGGTTTAATTGTTATGTTTTTTAAAATTAGTGATGTACATTTCTATGGTATTTTATTATTGTAGGTATGGAATAATGAATTAGTTCCATTATAAACTCTTATAAAAGGGCTTAATAAAAAAAACTACCGTTGATTGAAAGAACGGGGCTATTACATTACAATGTTGTGGATTTTATTACTGTTTTTTAACTGTTCTATTAGAATTATAAATGATTGTGTGGATACTTAACCCTCCATATTTTTCTATAATATGGTTCTGTAATAATTTAGTAATGTTTACTCCTGATTAACTAAAGTATCTTATGGCGAATTACAATTAATTTAACTAGAGAATTTTGACTTAATCTAGAAGGCGAGGAACTTTTATATTTTATATCCTTTTATGTTATTACATATTACCGATATACCGATACGAAATTTTCATTCCTCCATCATGAGCAAGCTCGACACGGACCAGAGACGGTCGGCATTATAAGATAAGCAACGTTGCCAATAGCTTTGGTTATGACGGGAATTTTTTCCACAAGTCGAGATTTATTGTTACAGTAATTTATTTCTGTAACCATAAATCTCACCATCCTCTTCTCTAAAGTATCATACAGTGGAAATGCAATCGGAATAAAAATATTTATTTACGGTAATTATTAGGAAAACTGGAAATCGTCCGATTTTCACCAAAATTGGTATACACCCTATTTTGAGGTCGTAGATCACGAATCTGAATTTAATTTTAACTCTTTTTCTGGCGGTTTCTTACCGTTTTCAGAAAAACGACATTGAATTTTTCTTAATTTCTCATATTTTTAAGGTTTTCTAGCACATATTTTGTTAGGTATTCAATAAACAATGATGTTTTTGATATTTTCTGTTACTTTTTAACCAATTTTATGCATAATAATAGAGGAAAATTTGCTAAAATAAATTTGTAAACAAACTGAAAATGTTGGGTTATGTGTTTCTGGCATTTAAAGCAACGTTGCCAAAGCTAAACCTAAATTTAGGGTGTATTTTTCGCTTATTCTGGGATTACGAAAGGCGGTCACCAGAATAACGGCTCCTTCCCATAACTGCTATTTAACCAACGATATCTGACTATTTATAACCACGAAGTTGCACGAAAGAGTTTTGATTGCATTGGTTACAACTTCCATGCGGAGGGTGTTAATCTTTTGTTCTTATATTATACCTATACTTATATAAAAAAAAAGATTAACCCCCTCCGCAAAGAAGTTGAAACGAATGTAATCATAACTCTTTCGTGCAACTTCATGGTTATAAATAGTCTTATTGATAGTCTTTATATAACTTCTTTGCGGAGGGTGTTAATCTTTTTTTTTAATATAATATAACAATAAAGATTAACCTCTACCCCCTCCGCCTAGAAATTGAAACCAATGCAATCAAAACTCTTCTGCGTAACTTTATGGATATAGGTAGGTATATTTAACTACTGTCAGATCTCATAATAGGTAATTTATTCAAAATCCCTAATCACCCGTCTCTCTCATTACATAGGAGAGAGAAAGAAGGATATATGAAATGTCAAACTTCCATCTGGTCTCAATTTTCTTTATTATTTTATTAAGAAAAGTGTTTTTCAGTAAAATTTTGGACATTTTTCTATCCTCAACCAAGTGTGGCTTTTAGATAAACTATAATAGAATGAAAATATAGTGAAATTATTACTTTACTAGTTGAAGCCTGGCGCATCCGCCACGACATCAGGAAAAAAATACTTTTTATTTTTTTTAATTAAATGGAAAACAAAAAATCCGGCGACGACAGTTTTTAGAAGAACAAATTAGCTATCTTTTAGTAAAAAAAGCAACTTTCTAGAGCAAGTCGTTACTTCAGTAGAGACGACACAGATAAACATTAGCATTTTATATATGTAGATACTAGTTGAAGCCTGGCGTATCCGCCACATCAGGAAAAAAAAACTTTTAATTTTTTTTTAATTCAATGAAAAACAAAAAATCCGTCGTCGACAGTTTTTAGAAGAGCCAATTAGCTATCTTTTAGTAAAAAAGCAACTTTCTAGAGCAAGTCGTTACTTCAGTAGAGACGACACAGATAAACATTAGCATTTTATATATGTAGATATGTAGATAGGGCCGAAATAAAGAAAAATTCAATGTTGAAATTATTTTCCGTTTTTCTGAAAAACGGTAAGATACCGCCAAGAAAAAAGTTCAGATTCGTAATCTACGACCTCAAAACAGGGTGTATACCAATTTTGGTGAAAATCGGACGATTTCCAGTTTTCCCAATAATTACCTTATTTACTGTCTCAGAGCATAAATGTTATATAATATATTTATTAATTGGAGAAATATCAAAGTTTTAGGAATGAACTGATAGTTACATTATATTCTCTGATATGTCATAAATGTTTAGTCTTGCCCCGTTCTCAGAACTGCGTCGTGTCGCTGGCTACACAGTTTGACATATCAAACAACCAATGCGAGCTGTATCTGATGTTTGAGAGATATTAGTGCAGCAAAATAAAATAAAACACTAAATAACATCAAAGATTAGTTTCATAATTAATTAGATGATCAAAACAGTTTTAAAAATATAGATATTAAAACATTTTATGATAATAAAAAAACCGGGCAAACATTCTTTAGCCCAAAAATTTTTCAGACTTCTACAAACTTATTTATATTTATATAATTATATTTATTCATATTTTTACTAATAATAGCTTATTTGTCAAGATTTGTATTACGTAGATTATACAAATTTCCAAAATTACTAGTTCTTTTTAAAGTTCTTTTATGTTGCATACATTTATTTTCATCCTATGTTTTACGAAGATAATAAAAATCTGACAACAGCGCTGTATTTTTTAAAATGCCGGGCAGCCATCTGCCAATGTACAGTTGCGCCATGAAAAGGAACGAGCCGATGTCGGCCGAAAGGAGCTGTTTGTTTTCGTCACTATTCCAGCGAAATGTTATATCTGTTTTTGTCCCACTCGTTTATGATTCTATTTGTTGTCTCTCTTGTAAATGATCCGGGTCCGCTAATTTTACTCCGCTCGATCTATCGGATGGAAACTGAGAATGCCAGTCTAGACAATTTCAATCTATACCTTTTTGACGTCGATGTTTTCTATACAGTGGCACAAAAATATATGTTTTACAAATTTGTATTATTTTTATTCAAAGGCAGAAATTGGTTACTACTTGGTAAATGATTTAAAAGTGATGTTTTACGAACGCAATATGGAATCATTTATGAGCGAATTTATAAATACGTATGTATTTCGTTTGAGACGTTTTTTTAATGATTTTTTTAATGTGTAAAAAATCTTTTTATAAAGTATAAGCGGAAACATATACTGCTATAACATTTTGAGCTAGTTGAGAAAAATTCGGTCTAAACAATAAACAATGAATAATATGTATTAAAGTCTTTATTCATTTTCAATAAAAGTATTTATCCCTTGCTCTTGTATTTTTTAATGTCCCTAATAAAATAAATATGACACATTTATACAAGAAAATAGTAATTATCCTCTAAGACGACATCTAAGGGTAGGATTATCTATTATTTATTTATCTGCTACAAAAATGGTTCACAGTTATTATTTACATCAACAAAACTCACCTCCTTAACAGCACTTAAGGGACATAAAGGCCATTACTACCGCTTTCTCGTTCAAAATATTGTAATAAATTTGCGATGAGTTTTTTACGGCTATTAAGCTATCTTGTACAGGATGGGTCAAATTCGACGCTTTTAAATGGAAACACCCTTTTCTATAGGAGATAGACAAAAACTAATATTGGTGTCTGGAGCTCAATTTTTGTCAAAAACATGATGGTGAAAACCGCATATCGATATCAAAACCGCATATCAATATCAAAACCGCATATCGATATCATCGGGACATCTCTCATAGCAAATATTATTTTCGTTTTAATCGATGCTCACAGCTAGATTTTCTTGCATTACAGCCGGTTCCGTTCAAAGCCTACTTATTTAAAGAGGGCGTTTATTATAAAAAAAATTATATACTCTATATCTCGAAGAGGAATCGAGCAAAATATCAAGTGTGTTATATTTTTGGAAAGGTAATTTTAAATTCTTTTCAATAAATTAAAAATATACAGGGTGTCCCATATAAAAAATCAAATTTTCTGTTGATAATTCTTAAATTATTAATTTTACAAAAAGTATACTTAAACCATTAAATTCTACGTAAAAAGGTGCTTTGGAAATGTCTTCATAGAAATACAAAATTTTCCATAGCAAAAAAGTTACAGAGATTTGTTAAAAATGCACATTTTTGAAAAACGCCCCGTAACTCCGAAATGGTAACAGATATTGATGTGCGGTTTTCACCATCATGTTTTTGATGAAAATTGAGCTCCAGACACCGATATTAGTTTTCCTCTATCTCCTATAGAAAAGGGTGTTTCCATTTAAAAGCGTCGAATTTGACCCACCTTGTACACTTCAAAAATGTCTTAAAAAGAACAATGTTTGACTGCAAGGTTTGCTACTAAACATTTTTAAGCTTAAAGTATCACAACACTATTTAAACCAAAAACTCCTAATATAAAACTAAAGTGTCAAAACGAATGACAATGTCAGGAAATAAATAAATGTTGTAACTTGATATTTTTGTAGCAGAGCTACCACCTGAATACCCAGCGGAAAATTTAAATTTCAGTTAGCCCGGCACCGAATATGTCCATGGTTTGCAACACTGAAATTAAAAATCACGCCCTCGATTACGTAACCAAAAGGTTAATTGGTATCAAATATGCCTACAAAATAATAAACAAAATTAACTATCTGTTTAGGTTTCATTTTCATTCATAAGAATGCCTAAATTACACCTTATATTGTCAGCAGGGTTCTTTTAACACTATACCTATAGGTAGACCCCTAAAGATTGTTCAAATGTAATTTCCTTCATTGTAAAACCCCTCAAGCTTCCATAAATTCCTTTTTACGATGGACTATTATTGTGGTGTATTGACAGTAATTCTATAGAGACCCTTTTTCTGATATTTAACAATTTCTGTGAATAACCTGTGAAACTTGTTTTATGGTCAACTTGTTTTGTGACCATCAAGTAATCGTTTTTGAGGTAGTTTGAATTAAGCTATGGTATTATGTTATAGGTATACAGGGTTGTTCACCACATACGACACGGAGTAGTGCAGCTAAACGATTAGTCCTTTGAAGGACACTGAAGAACACTACTAAGAGGCACAATTTGAAAATATTTTTACTTTATTAAATTTAGTAATAAGAAATACTTCAGTACAATATTTGGTTTTAAAAACTTAAGCACGTCTAGAGAAATGAAACCTTAAAATTTTTACTGCAATTTCACAAAATTGAAATTATTTCAAAAATGGTAAGGTTTAATGTGATAAACCTTAATCAAATTACCTTTATTTTAATCGTAGAAACTAAAAATGTAATAATATACAGGGTGTTTCATTTAAAAAATACAACTTTGATATTTTTTATTTATTTGGGACACCGTGTATCTTGTAAACATATTTTTAAATTGTAGCTCTAATAGTCGTTCAACGAACCCAAAACTTACATTTGGCAAACATTTAATCGTTTAGCTACAATATTTATAAATTATGATCGAAAAAAAACGGCGTCAGCGATGGCTATGACAGGAAGATCGTTGACATTTTATATGTAAAATTATATGGGGAATATCATTGATGTTTATTTCCAAGCCAACTGGACGCCGCGCCGTTTTTGACGGAATACCATTGCTGAAGGCTACGGTTGGAAATCCACGTAAACAAAGTATGCCTCGTCCAGATTAGTTCTGGTTAGTGATGTAAAATTATTGGTAATTTATAAATCGGTAATATTACCGGTAATATTGGTAATTTATAAAAAACGGCTTTTTAAATCATATTTTTTATTTCAAAACTGTAAAAATAATTAAAAAAAGACAAATCCGTTTTTTAAACTAGTTAGAATGGCCCATGTTTATAGTACGTAATAGAGTGGATAATGGTAAATCATCCCCAATTTAGTCATTTGGTTCTTCTTTCTCTTGTTAATTGAGTCAATTTTATTACTTCGAAATCGATATCTTCTCCATTTAATAAATTATAATTATGGGCAATATATTATAAGTAAGTTTTATATATACTTATATTATATTAGTTGAAGCCTGGCGCATCCGCCACGACATCAGAAAAAAAATACTTTTTTTTAATTAAATGAAAAACAAAAAATTCGGCGACGACAGTTTTTAGAAGAACAAATTAGCTATCTTTTAGTAAAAAAAAGTAACTTTCTAGAACAAGTCGTTACTTCAGTAGAGACGACACAGATAAACATTAGCATTTTATATATGTAGATATGACACCAATGCCAAATTGCATTAAAAAGAACAATTAAGAAGAGATCTTTTATATTTTGTAACTGGAAAAATATTGTTTATCGTTTTTTTTAATAAAATTAGCTATGAAATATGCTCCTATTTTTTTGAACGCAGGTAGCAAACCTTATATTCTCCGTCTAGGAACTAAGGGAGGGTAAAGCTGCAAGCTGGGGTGCTTGCTCGGGACGAAAATTTAAGAGGGTGTCAAATACAATATTTGATAATGTATTCTTGAATCTTTTAAAATTCTTATCGATAAAGGGGGCACACCCAATTCAAAGCGCCGCAAATTGCTCATAATATTCATGGTAATTTAACTAGGTATTCCTGGTAATCCAAATGTTTAACTAATTTAATTACTTGCTAAGTTAACATGTTCCATGAACAAAAGTACAGAAGGTGTTGTAGTTTTAAGACAACATAATAATAATTCTCTTTAAATATCTTTCAATCCTTCCATATTAGGAAATTAACAACAAAAATCAAAGGAAGCGATCCACAAAACAATTGTGCCCATACGCGGTTCAGAAAATCACTATAATAAATTTGAAACTGTACGAACCTTGATTTCATGCATATTTTCATTGATAGGTTTGTAGCTTCTGAATAAAGGTCTAGGTAAAGCATCTAGCTCATTTGTCAGCTCAGAATTAGAATTTAGAGTTAGTAACTCGCATTTTCATTGGAGGACACTGTCATAATTATTTCAAACCAATAATCAACGAGAATATTCGTATAATTTAATAAAATTACTGTAAATCACTATAAATAACGCATTGTTTGTAATTGATCTGTATTTTCTGTATTATTAATCCGGTAGATGATGAAAATAAACAATTGTGATTGATTAAAATTTTATTTTAAGATTAAACTTTTGTTAACAACATTCTAAGAATTCGAATAATGAATTGAATTATGACAAGTGCATCTGTCTAAAAAAGACAGCGATTTAGAGTGACAATTTGGTTATGTAAAATTTAGAGTGACAGTTTTGATTATGCAAAAGAAATACATATTCTATGAGTTTACAGGTTGCCTAACGATTAACATTAATTTAAAAATAAATCCCCAACATGAATAATAAACAAAACATTTAAACAAAAACAGACCAAAGACTACACAAAACAAATTGTTGGTTAGTAGCAGTTAGTAATAGTCAGAGATCTAGATGTAGTAGTATTTTGGTTTAATATCCACAGCTCTCCGGCCGGGTAATAGAATTATAGTTTTTTAATAAAAATTAAAAAAAAACATAAAATTATAAAGCTAGAATAGTATAACGGTTTTATATTAACTCTAATTTTCTTGAAGTTTATAAAAAGCATTCATAAAAAATATATATCGTTCAAATCCATCAATTTAATAGCTGTTAGTAAGAAGTTTTACTTGAAATATGCGCACATAGTACACACACAATTTTTTTAGCCGACCATACAAATTAAGATGATCAAAATGAGTTATTTGGGTCATAAATGACCTAAATACAAAATATTTTCATGGTGTCTGTCTGTCCGTCTGCCGTCTGTAACACGATAACTCAAAAACCGCTAAACCGATTTTAACCAAATTTGGCACAAAAATACTGTGGCATCCAAGAATCTGGCCATTAGTTTTTGGTGGGGGTGGGGGGTTGGTAAGGAGGTATGGGAGGGGGTTAAAAATTTAAAAAAATCGTAACTCCAAAATTACAGTAGCTAGCGAAACGCGGTTTTCAATTTAAGATTAGGAATAATATTTGCAACAAAATTTGTAATACCATCAAAATCAGTCAAAGTCGCAGTTTTTGAGATAAAAAAAATTGGAAAAATTCCCTTACTTTGAAACTAAAAGAACTGCCTACCAACGTTTTATTAACATATTTAGTATGGGCGGCTATACATACCTCCCGGCGCCAATTTTTTTACTTTAGTGCATAGAAACATTTGTTTCCACTTTGTATTCGGATTTCTCAGGGGCGGATACAGGAATTTATTTTAGGGGGGGGGCCAAAAAAAAAGTAACGTAGAGTATGCTTTTTAGAGCGCCATTTTTAACCCAAAAGGGTAATATTTAGCAAATTTACAGATTTTAGGGGGGTCCGGGCCCCATGGCCCCCCTCTGTATCCGCCACTGGGACTTCTTTTAGTCCTAGTATATTGCTATTGCTACAATTGCTATTACCACTGCTGCCATTGCTAGCGTGCAATCTTCGCTATTTTTTGCAAATTTTCATATACCTACATGATTATGTACCTAGTCGATTGGTTGTTAAATGAACAGGGAGTGCTGTCCCGCTATTGCTATCCTACAAATAAAAAAAAATTGGCTCCGGGGGGCACGTATAGCCGCCCATACTAAAATATGTTAATAAAAAGCAATTTTTTTATCTCAAAAACTGCGACTTTGACTGATTTTGATGCTATTACAAATTTTGTTGCAAATATTATTCCTAATCTTAAATTGAAAACCGCGTTTCGCTAGATACTGTAATTTTGGATTTTTTAAAATTTTTAACCCCCTCCCACACCCCCTTACCAACCCCCCACCCCCAACAAAAACTAATGGCCAGTATTTTTGTGCCAAATTTGGTTAAAATCGGTTTAGCGGTTTTTGAGTTATCGTGTTACAGACGGCAGACGGACAGAGAGATAGACACCATGAGAAAATATTTTGTATTTAGGTCATTTATGACCCAAATAACTCATTTTGAGTGAAATTAAAAAAACTTTTTTTGCCGATCTTAATAGCCTACCATACCCTGTTGGTATGTATGGTCGGCTAAAAAATAACATGAAATTACATCGAGAAAAAAACTTTAAAACCACAAAGCAAAATAAACATTATTTCTTGGATCAGGTTGCGTTAGTGATAGTCCAGTTTGGTGTATTGTGTTTAAATGTTGAAAAAACTCATAAACTCTTTCAGAATCTTTCATTAATTTTAAATTTTGCTACTTACTAAAAGGAATCATTTCATGATACGTTATCTTTGGTTTAGTTCTAAAAAATTGTTATAATTGTTTATAGTGTTTTTTCTTCTTTTCAGTTCATTCATATTGATCTTGAATACAAAATGTCGGCAGCCATGGACATGTTTCTAAGCGCGTCGGATTCTCTACCGTTTCCGGACGTGTTGGACATCGATATCAAATCAGAAATAGACACTCTAGTTGGTCACAACGATTTCTCCGGATACAGTTTCAACAACATTGAACCTCTAGAATTCGAAAACGAAATCAAATGGTTCAACTCGAATTCGAATCACTCGATCCTGGATTTCAGCGGTGACGATGGCCCCACGATGGTCAATCCCAATGCCGTTATGCCTGTGATGACGATCGCTTCGTCGAACGTGGGAAGAAGTCCGTCGCCTTCCGTCAACCAAAGCCACCTTACGTTTTCACCGTCGTTAATAAAAATCTCCTCTCTCAAAGTAAGTATTTGATAGACGGTTATGAGTGGGAAACAACTTATTAACCATTAGGTAACTAGATAAAATCATTAGATGTGTTACTGAGCATCTGAAATGAAATTATAAGAATATCGTTAGGGGGTCCATTTTTATAACGAGAAAACGACAGTAATCGCGATAATTTAAAAACTCAACTTTTTAACACATAACACGCCATAATTAAAAACCACTTTAGACATTGAAGCTTTTTTATTTTGAAGATCGGATCATTTACAATATATTTACATAAGAAAAATTCGATAAGGTTGTTTTTTTTCATTCTAAAATTTTAAACAACCCATTCATTAACTTTTAGTGCATAACAGTTTTCAGTAATCGTGTAACTTTTTTATTTATAAAGATTAAAAGAAGAAAGTTTTTGCAAAACTACAATCAATTATTTCTAATAGATTTCGAGATATCGATTTTTGAATTCAGAGTTCTAATAGCGCGACCACTGTCGAACACCAACTCAATACCACTTATTTTTATCAAAAATGCAAGTGTTTCTAACTTGCACTTAAACATTTTCAAGCTATAGGGAAAATTACAACGACCCGTTAATAAATAAACAAATAAAGTATCACGAGACCTAATTAAATCGTGAAGCTGAACGCATGATATACACCTTTCCATAGAACTGTAAGTAGTTACTGATTGGGTCAACCGGTCGACTGCGACAAATCTGCCAGAGTAAGTAAACCGACGAGTAGCGACAGTCCCGTTTTCAATTTTCTTTGCGGCTGCGCGAAATAAGTAGGTTATCTGTCATATGAAGAAGCGAAGTTGCCACTGTTGCATTTATCAAATATCTCTATGTACCTTATTTCAAGTATACCTCAGGCAACGAATCGTTTTTTTAATTATTTATTAGCTGTAAGATATTTTATACATTCAAATTTAGAAATAAGGATAAGAGACAAAACAAAAAAAAATATGTATAAAACTTTATAATTAATTCCTCTTCAAATTATGAGCAGTGTATACCATGTTTATAGGACCACTTCATAAGTTGAGCAGTTAAATACGTAGTCTATCTGTCAAACACGTCAAAAGAGAGAGAAAGAAAATTTGGTCCCACCACATCAAAAGAGCCGACGGTTTCTGTAGCTACTCGGCGATCTACTTACTCTGAATCTGCTATATCCCCTTCCACGTCTCTTAGCGATGTGCAGTTTCTCCGTTTATTTCATACGTTTGGCAACGTGTTTACTGTACTCTTCTTACATACGGAAATCTCGACCCAAGACAAACCTTTGCCAGCCCTTAGTATAGGGTGATTCACGGCGATGGTACGTTAGACATTTCTGGAGAACCGCTAAAATACCAGCGTTACAGTGTTGCCGGATCTTATATATTATTAAATTTTTGGAAACTACTTTCATACCTTATAATTTTTCTATTATACAAACCTATACCTATCTCTTATAGTTTTCGTAATAAAAAATAAACTGTGTAAAATTGACAAAAACATGATCTTGAATAAGCATTGGTAAAAGCATGAATTGAACATTTCTAAAGTTGAAATTTGTGATATAAGTCGAAGTCGATATATTCGATCTACCTAAATCAACCGATTGGATAATACACAGAAAGAACAAAAAAGTATTTATTTCCGTTTGTTATAAAAATGCCCAAATATATTCTGTTATATGTATATTCAACCCTATTTTGTATATCACAAGATGAATAAAATTGCTTTTTTGAATGATATTTCAAGTTCCTATACCTAAATCTTATTTACTGAATTATCTTTATTTTACTGAATAAACCAGAAGGTTTAGGTATAGGAACATGATATATCGTTGGAAAGTAATTTTATTTGTTTCAATTTTTTAAATAATGTACATAGGCTCAAATTTAAATAACAATGATCTGGGCGATATTACAGCCAACGGAAATACATATTTTTTTTATTTCCCTGTTTGATATCCAATCAGTTCTATTAGACGACAGATCGAATATTCATAGAAAAATTTAATAATATACCAGGTGTTCCATTTAAAATAAAAAAGATGCCATCACTTTTACTATGAAGCGGCAACTGTACTGCTGGAAATAAATGCAAAAATATCTGTGTTATGCAAAAATCCAAATTTCCAAAAAAATCCGATCTCCTGTTCTCCATAAACGTCTAACGTACCATGCCCGTGAATCACCCTGTATACACTGCATATTGTATTATATTGTACAAAAAATCGTGTTTTTATCCTCAATAAAGTATTAAGCCTAAAAATAATAAAAATATTTAAATAACAGAGATTGATATTTAACCAAACATCATTTAACGAGTATTATATAATATGTATTTTTTTAGACTGACACCTCTTCAGTAAAGAAAGATCTCCTGAACAGACTAGAAGGCTTCGACACTACACAAAAGAAACATACCCCCTCTCCTGTGATGCCCATAACTAAAGTGGCACCGATCTTAGCCAAACCAGCTTTGGCCAAGCCCATCACCCTAAAAACCACCAACTCGAACCCGACAATTTTGATAAGAAATCCAGTGAAACACATAACCACACCAATCATCACTCAGCTGGGCAGTATAACGACCATAAGAGCCCTACCAGCAAACGCCCTATCTCATGCGATTCATCGAAAATCCGTCAACGTGACGAAACCCGTCGATCGTACCACAGAGGATCACCGAGCTTATCCCAAGCCGGCCTACAGCTACTCGTGTCTCATAGCGATGGCTTTGAAGAATAGCAGATCGGGCAGCTTACCCGTTTCCGAGATCTACAATTTTATGTGCAAGCATTTCCCGTATTTTAAGACGGCGCCGAACGGATGGAAGAATTCCGTAAGGCACAACTTGTCGCTGAGCAAATGCTTCGAGAAGATCGAGAAACCGGCGCTGAACGGTACGCACCGGAAAGGATGTTTGTGGGCTATGAATCCAGCTAAGATCAGTAAAATGGACGAGGAGGTGCAGAAATGGTCACGGAAGGATCCTAGTGCTATTAGGAAGGCTATGGTTAATCCAGGTATGTAACAATGATCTGTTTTCTACCGGGCGTTTTTTTAAAAATAGCTCACCTTCAGAGGCGGATTCAGGAATTTATTTTATAGCAATATAAAAAGTAATGTAGAATATGCTTTTTAGGGCGCCATTTTTACCATTAAAGCTTAATATTTAACCCAATTTATAGATCTTCGGGGAGGCCTAGGCCTCATGGGTACCGCCACTGCTCACCTCTAGGTATAACTTTTTTATTTTTTCAGATAAAACAAACATGAGTTGAATGACAGTGACATTTTAATGCAAAATTAGATTGCTTTTATCTTATATTTTTTGGATTTATTCATCGTTTTTCTTCTATAGTCTGTCCAGCTAGTCACGGAAGATTTCGACAGACATCCAGAAAATGACACCTGTCACTCATGGATCCCTCTCGTTGGACATACTATACACGTTTGTCCTCAATCGTTTTATTACCACACTACTAATATTAATATAAAAGGATAAACTATTTAACTTTAAATACTTCCAAACCTATAAAGTATACAGTATTTCTTTGGATTGACTTTACAAGAGGAAATATTTTTTTATTAACTTTTTGAGAAAAATTTATTTGTACAAAAGTTTTTGCTTCTTCCAAAATGGTTAATCCATGCTAGTCTAAGAGCTGGCAACGTTTTCGAGAAAGTATTTTAAGAAATCTGACTGATATATCTTACTATGCTCTCTAGAACAGCATGCGGGCCGTCTGGCTGCCGATACACGCTGCGTTACACTATATATATAGGTCACACTATATATACGCTGCGATACACATGCCGTTCACTACTGCGCATCGGAAGAAGATCCTATATTTTTTTAATTTAGTCCGCCAAATTCTAGTATTGAATATAAATCGAACAAGTTTCCACAGCGCCAGCGCAGCGCGCAGAGGTTCCGTCTATGAAGTGAGGAGTCCGAGTTCGAGATCTGCTCGGGGTATAAAACTTTTTTATTTTATTTTCGTTTATATTCTGATAGTAAAGTATTAAATGTTCGTTTTTTTGAATCATCAGAATTATTTAATACTGTACTATCAGAATATAAACGAAAATAAAATAAAAAAGATTTATACCCCGAGCCGGTCTCGAATTCGGACTCCTCGCTTCATAGGTTTGGTTTTTTGTTGAACCTTTTCGCGCCGCGCTATGGAGACTCGCTCGATTTATATTCAATACAAGAATTTAAAGGACTAATAAAAAATATATGATCCTTTTTCAGTGCGCAGTAGTGAACGCAACGTTTACCGGCAGCTAGACGGCCCGCACGCTGTTCCAGAGCGCATAGTAAAAGATATATCAAAGAGCCAGGTTTATTAAAATACTAGTGTTCCCGACGCGCGACGTTGCTAGCTCTCGTACTATGCTGTCTTAAGAAAAAAATATTCAAAAATATGAAAATTTTCAAAGCACCAAAAATTATAACGCATTTCTATAGGAATATCATTTTTAGGTTTTCATTCTTTGATAGAAGGTTATTAATTTTGTCATATTTTTTATTGTTTTAATATGTTTAAGAAGCACAAAATTTATTTGGTTCAATATTATGGAAAAGATGATAAGTTTTGTGTTTCAATAGCAAAAAAATAGCAGTGATGTTAATCAAAATTAATACTATACTAACCATCTGTCAAAGAATAAAACCGACATTATATTCCCATAGCGTTTTGGTTTTTAGGTCATTTTTAGGAAAACAATTCAACTGTATTTTTGTATTTTTCTGGAAAACAGTATGGAAATTTGGCAAAGTATAAACGGGATTAACCAATCAAAAACTTGTAAAAATCATTGTAAACACAATCCCGGGACATACTGTATATGTATAACTGCAATTTTAAAATTCATATGAACAGTACGCGTCTTAAGCCGGGTCTCCACCAAAAGAACATAGTGTCGACAATGTTGCTGAAAATTCAGTAATGTCGTCGACATTTTATGTCGCAGATTTAAGTCGCCGACTTTGTTTCATGTTTCGCTTGAGAAGCGGTACATCAAAGAAAAATCGTGTCGACGACAATGTTTATAAATATGTCGAAAGACGTCTTCGCCGAATCAACTCCTGTCAGTAACTTTATCGGGTATATTTTGCCATTTGTACTCGTGTAGTTCACAAGGCCAGAAGTTTGTTTTTGTTTCTGTTGCTAAAAATAAATTTGGTATGGAGTATAATATATAATGATAAAACAAGAACTCTGATTGAAAAATATCAAGCCCACCCCGAACTTTGGGACACTAAGCATAATTGGTATAAGAACAGAAATATAAAGTATGATGTCTGGGATATTACAACTAGTTTAGAAGTGGAGAGGGTGGAAGTTGAGAAAAAAAATAAAAAATATCACCGGACAATTTTTTAGAGAGTACAAAGATTTGAAATGATAAGGAATGCGCTAAATATTTAATTTTTTTTTAAATTTATTTAAACACTTTGGCTCTTTAGTCGATAAATGAAGTCGAGCAACAATAGTTCTTTGGTAGGTACCATCTACATTTCTCGACAATATTTATGAAAATAGTAACAAAAGTTGATGACAATGTCGTCGACATATGTTGCTTTGGTGGAGACCCGGCTTTAAACATAGTAGTTATAAAAATAAATTGATAAATGTTAGTGGTTAGTTGTATATCTGATGTATAAGTATTCTTTTTAATTAAATTTTTTTTTTGTTTGACAGAACATTTGGAACTCCTGGAACGTGGCGAGTTGAAGTTTTCGTGCTCGTATGACGATGAAAACGACAATTTCGGCGATTCTTGCGGATCTGCGGAAAGTGGCGAGGGTTCGGATTCCGAAGAAGAAGTAGTTCACGAGGAAATTGAAGAAGCTGATATCGATATAGAGGGAGGACAATTTCATTATATTCAAGTTGGAGAGGACGAGATTGAAGAATATGAGGAAGTAAGTTCAATACACCCCGGGTGTCATCGATATCGTTGCACAGACCGCCATTTCTTTAATTTTTGTCAAATAAATTTGGAACTTAAGTACACATCTCACATATTTCATTAAAAAAAACTTCTTGTTTAATTGGAAATTAAAGCGAAAAATTTAAAACACAAACTATGTTTTAGCATATTTAGAGCATAACATTTTCTGTTTTTATACTGTATAATGAAAAAAAAAACGTCGTCCATTTCACGTGAAAATGATGATGGATTACATTTCCTATAAGATTTTCGTTCCTATGGTATGGGTCAAAAGCGTTTGTTGATTTTTAATATTGAGTTGCCAAAATAATTTGTTCTAAAACAAAAGTTCGTTTAGTTTTTGCATAAAATGTCATAATTAATCTAGATTTTCTTGACTTTTTAAAACAAGAAATGATAAGTATATAAAATTAAAGTATAAAATGAAATGTGTCTACCTGTAGAAAAATGGGTCATACAATACCAATTTTGCTGGCGCTCTTATGTTTTTTAACTGTTTTTTTTATTAGAAAGAAAAATACTGAACCATTAAGCTCAAAATGAAATACCAAAAAAGGCAAAGTAAAGTTCATATCTTTTACATATTTTCTTTTAATGAAAATATTTTAGGAAACAAAAATAAAATAATTATAAATACATAAACAATTATTATTTACATCAACAAAACTCATCTTCTTAACAGCACTTCAGGGACATAAAAGTCCATTACTACCGCGTTCGCGTTCAAAATATTTTAATAAAGATGCGATGATTTTTTTACGGCTATTAAGCTGTCTTGTACACTTCGCACTAAAATAGGTTCTAAAAAGAACAATGTTCGACTGCAAGGTCTGCTAGTAAAAAAAATTAAGCTTTAAATATCACAACACAATTAATTTAAACCAAAAACTCGTAATACAAAACTAAAGTATCAAAACGAATAACAATGTCAGGAAATAAATGAATAAATGTGGCAACTTGACATTTTTTCCAGGAGCGCTACCACCTGAATCCCAGCGGGAAATTTAAATTCCAATTAGTCAGCCTGGCGCCGAATATGTCCATGGTGACAACAATAAATTTAAAAATTGCGCCCTAGATTACGTAACTAAAAGTTTAATTGGTATCAAATATAGATGAACTTTTTTAGCAATGAATGCCTAATAATCTAAAATGCTATTATTTTAAAACTCAGAGAAAAAATTATCTTGACTAAAATATTTTGGATTTTTTTACAAAATTAAAACATAAGGTAGTAGATTAAATTTATAAGAAAGAAAACTCATTTTTTTTAATTTTCAAAGTTTATTTTTAGTTTTGTTTATTTTCACAGTTATTTTGGACTTATTTGCAAAACGGTAAAGAGAAAATATGTTTCTTTTATCGAGATCTACCAGCCCTGAAAATATTTGCACTTATTGAAGACTCGACCTGTATAAGAAAACTTGTTTGTCGCAATGAATTCATTTATTTGGCGAAATTCATACAATTATAAAACATAGAGTTTGATTAGGTTAGGTTAGGTTAGGTTCATTTGTCATAAAATACAGCGAAAAATATAGCGTCAAACTCCCCCGTTATCTATAATGCAGTCACAAAACATCCCCCTTTAGAACTTCATCTGTCATGTTAAGAAATGAAATTAAATAATAAAGCGCCTCTCGTGTTTGTTCGCATACTAAAAATTTCAATTAGTGCCTGCCTGTATATATTTTTAAAATTTAAATTTTTTTAATTGTAAAGTAATATATTACATTTAAATGGAATATATTACATAACAATTATGTCAATTACAGGATTACAGGCTTGTTTTCTAACATTTTTTAAATAAAACGAATTATAAAATTTCAACATAATATTATGTATATTTGTCGTAGGTATGAAAAAAGTAAAATATAAAATAGACAAACGTTTACTTATATTGCAATAAAACTTCTACTTTTAGCTTTTAGTTTTGCAATCCAAACACAATATTTCTATTTCACAAATAAAATTATCCGACAACACTAAAATTACTGAAACTTCCACGGCTGACAACGAAAACTGAAAAATATAATAGCACTTTGTGTTTTGGACCTGCATATCAACATTACGCTGTACCATTATGTTTTTGTTTTTGAAATAATATAAAATATCTAATTATAACTTGCGAATTTTAATATTTTAACATGATTTTTTTAACTATTTCTGACAATAACTAACTTTTTGTTATCAAGAGGACTTTTTAGACAGCAACTGACATATACAGGGTGGTCCGAACTGTATTCCGGAAACTTCGACAACATATTCTGCAGATAAAAATAAGTAAAAAAGTTCGTTTAAATATATGTCCTAAAATGCTTAGTTTCACAGATACAGGGTGTAGAAGTTTCATTTTTATTTCGATTTTTTCTAAATAATTTCTGACGTAACGTCAATATTTAGATGAAAGTTTGTTTCTGGGTGTTTTTTGACATGAGAAATTTGATTTTGATGTCAATATGACTCTTACTAGTAGAGGGCGCCACCTACATGTGTTTTAACTGTTTTGAAGCGTAATAACTTTTTGTCCGTACCTGTATAAAACTACCGAGTGAAAAAATATTACTCCAAACCAAACCAGTTAAAAAATATGTAGGTGGCGCCCTCAACTAGTAGGAGTCATATTGACAACAAAATCAAATTTCTCATGTCAAAAAACTCCCAGACACCAATTTTCATCCAAATATTGATGTTATTTCAGAAATTATTTCGAAAAAATCGAAACAAAAGTGAAACTTCTACACCCTGTATCTCCGAAACTAAGCATTTTAGGACATACATTTATACGAACTTTTTTACTTATTTTTATCTGCAGAATATACTGCCGAAGTTTCCGGAATACAGTTCGGATCACCCGGTGTATCATGATATTTTCATTTTAAATATGTATGTAATTAATTTAATATAATGCAACTTTATACTAAGAAAACATTTATACATTCACAAAATACAATAAGTCTAATAATATAGTTTGAAAACAATGAAAAATGAATTAAAATTTAAAAAAATTAAGCGCGACCCCTTGTGTTAAAATTAGTTGATTAAATTTTCGCAATTTTTTCACCATTTGATGGCCAGTGGCGCCTCTAGTGTTTGTTCGGACGGTTAGTCTTTTACTCCCGTTTATGGCCATTAAAGAAAAAGTTCTAGAGGGGGATTTTTTTCTGAATGGCAGTGCAACTAAACACATCTGTCTTTTAACTACATACTTTTAAATTTCTTAGGTGACGGAATATTCCCAATACGAGGACGATATGGAAGGAGACAAACAATTATTACGAGTAGAAATGGCGCTCGCCCAAAAAGAACTTGACCTGGAATACGAAAAAACCATAAACAATAAACGAAGACGAACTTATATAGTGCAACAACATTAACTGGTATGTAGTTGGCAATTCGTATTGTAATTAAATATTACGTGTATTATAAAATGTAGTATGTTTTTTATTGTAAAAAAGATTGATTTTGTTAAAAACAATTTGGAATTGTTTTAAAGGGGGTTAGCGGATATAATAAAATTTGATGTTAAATAGATGTTTTGAAAAGCTTACAAGTCAAGTTCTTTGAATTTTTACCTATTAAATTATTATTGATATTTGTACAACATAAATATAATGTAAAATTTCAAACTACAATACATATTGAATGTCCATACTTTATTTACTTATGTACCATTTAAACAGTTTAAAATGACCTACAACAGCTTACTTCGGGTTTCTCTTATTACCGATTCTGAACCGTCCTAGAACTGTGATGCGTATGCGCAGAAAAAAATATGAAGACATTTCATTTGCGCATGCGCTGCCGTGTTCTAGGACGGTTCAGAATCGGTAATAACAAGAACCCGAACAAAGCTAATAATTTTAATATAAATTTAGGGTATTCTTGCTATTGAAGCACCTGCGTTTTCAGCTGTAATAACATTATTTTAATGCAGTTTGAATATTTATTTAAGGAATTACTAAAATACATTATTTCGCATTTTTTGCAATACATACCTTCTTTATTTTACAGTTACATTTCAAATTTCCTGTGAGTGGAAAACTATAGTTAAGAAACGAAGAACTACTACGCTCCATTTGTGGTGACGTCGTGTTGCGGAAGGTCAGTGTCGCAAAATCTAAACAAAGCCTTTGACAAAGCATGAATTAACCCACTATTAATCCGTTTTTTTCTCGTTTATTATTATATTACTGTTTTCTTAAGGATAATTGTATTTTTCCAAGTAAGTACATTTAATTTTTAACCGTACCAGTGCACTTTATAGTTAATAAATTCTATAATACTATGGAAATTCGTGTTCTTTATTGTTTTAACATAACCTCATATTACATATCCCTATATGTATCCTTTTGTGTAATTATACGTATAGTAAACGCTTATATACTTACTCAGAAAGAAAGAAAAATAAGAAAAATTAGATTATCCCATTATATTCTTGCAAGATTCTTGCTTTGTTTGGATTTTGCGGCACTGACCTTCCGCTACATGACGTCACACTAATGGAGCGTCTTAAGAAATGAAACATTATATCGAAACATTTTCATTTACTTAATATTCTTAAATCTTTCATCTAGTGCTATAGTTTCGTAGCCATTTTATGTGACAACTGGGTTACTCTAAATTGGTGGTCCGTTTTTTAATGAGTAAGATAAAGATGATAATACCTAATTTACATTATATCCAGTTGAGACAGAGACAGACAGATATGTGCTGTAAGGCGTAATTAAACAGTACACTTGAGGTGGAACTATATTTTATTATAATTTCTAAAATAAAGCAAAATAATAGTATATTGTTTTATTAGGAGCAAAAATGACACTTTTTGTGGCCAGGCTGTACGTTTGACATTACAGGCGAGACACAAAAAGTCATTTTTACTCTGATTAGAACAAGCTATTTTTTTCAGATAAAAACTAATACTTTATTATAAGTATTTTTTTTGCTTTTCATTTTGTTAGAAAATACCTTAATGTTTTTAGTGACACACTTGTATCTCAATTGTAGTTAAGACGTTTTTCCTTAACACGGCAGTATAATAAAAGTTTCTTAGTAGATTTTATTGTTTTTATGGAAAATCCGACAACAGCGCATAGAAAAATCTCTTGAGTATCTTCATCATTTTCTAACACGTTGAAATCCAGACTACCGATTTCGGATGACCAGAGCTGTATAAAGTTTTAAAATATTTTCACTGAGTTACAAAGCTTTTCAAAACATGGTCCTTATATATTTAAACTAACTTTAGCTAATAAGTTAGTTTAGTCGACGTTGTATACGTTGTTGCGTGCTTTCGAATCTACTTTATAATAATTATCTAATGTCGACTACTTCTTTTACTTGGTGCAAATTCAACAACAGCACGAACTGTTTGGGGACTAATTCTCGAATGTCGATTTTCAATAACAAATATACTGTTCAGAAAGTGTATTTAGCACGATTTCACGTTAAATATACACTATCATAATATTTTCAATGAGTACGTTTTGGCAGCATCGCAAATCTCGTAATTATGACAGTTGTTTTATGGATAGGAAGTCTGGGAAACTAAAAAATAACCCAAGTAGCATTTTTGGACACATTTTAGGTAATGTTTCTAATAATAACTAAACTTTATAACTAAAACTTTTCAGTTGTAATCATCTGCTGATGATGTTAACATGGTTAGCGAAACGCGCGTCCAGTGTAAAACTAAAAGTATTTTGGTGTATTGTAGTGATTTAGTATTTTATCTTGCTGTTGTAACACCAAAGGTTACAACCCCCAACGGTAACAATCATTCATTGTTAAGTCGATGCTAGCCAATGTGTCAAAAATAAGCGTCAGATAATATCAATATGAAACTACTCAAGAGTTGCCATTTTTAGTTGCTAGTTTAGCTCCTAATTAGGCACCAACAATTTTTATGAATCTTATAAATCATTCCTTTTTCGTTCAAATGATATTCAAGAATATCCTTGAGGTTGGAACCGTTGGTGTTGACAGAAAAATAAACCACTAGTTTACCACAATACACCATAATACTTTTAACATTAGACGCGCGTTTCGTCATCCGTGTTAATGCATGTCATCAGCAGATGATTAAAACTATCAGTTTCTATCATCCGCTGATGATGCTAACCTGGTTATCAAGACTCGCGTATTCATAATGGTCTCCATCTAGTAATGTTCCTTTGTTAATTTTTAGACTCTATAATATACAGGGTTGTGCACCGGCGTTAGAAACATAGGAAATTCCATGCAAATTTTGAACAGTTCCGATATTTTCTCCCGTTTATTTTCCAGTGAAGTCGATTATAGTTTTAAAAAAAATTGCAATTAAAAACAATTACAGTATGTGTTAATACAAAACAAGCAAGGTTTTATTTAAAAAAAACACCACATACCAAAAAAGATATAAAAAACATTTCCGATTATTATTTACCTATCGTGTGCTGCTATTTTACAGACACTCCAGTTTTTGGTATCATATACAAGATAGAATATAAACTTTATTTGTAGCTAATACATCTCTCTGGACATTATCTCTGGCAAACTGTCTCTGGCGGTCTCTGGGCACCGAATATTAACTGTAAACTATGGTCTGGGTCAACACTTCAATCTTCCCGCGAGTTTTCCTCCACTTAATTTTAAAAAACAAAATATTTATCGTTTCTATTTGACATAATTTGACACAAAATTATAACCTATAAATTAGCAAGAGTTTGACAACTCTGAAAAATCTTAAGACGAGTTCACACGCATCAGCGTTCGTTTGTCGTTCATCTTTCCGTCAAACCAATAATATTGAAATATGGTCTGTCATTTTTGAAATAAACCAATAAAACTGGTTAAAAACAATAAGAGATGACGCATGACGGATTTATATATAAACCCATCCATAGTTAACTTAAAAAATATTAGCATTTTTTTTAGTTAAATAAATGGAGTGGTATGGACGTCATCTACTTTTTTTCTGTCATCGTCTGTCAAAATCATATGTCTAATAGGTATTATTATGGTTTTGTATAAAAGAAGTTTATTCTCAAGCGATAGTTTAGATCTTCCTATCAACCAATATATGTCGTCTTTTATTTTAAAATCTATTTGCTTACGTTTCTTTACTATGTGTTCTCTCCAGGTAAGCTTAGTATCCAAGTGCATGCTTAAGTACTTGGTAGAGGAAGACTGCGGAATTAGTGTGTTGTTTAAATATACTGGAGGGCACTGGTCTCTATTTAAAGTAAAAGTTACTTGGGCCGATTTTGATGCATTAATTTTTATTTTCCAGTCACGTAACCATGCCTCTATTACATTTAGATGTCTTGTAATATCAAGGAAGCTGTTTCCGGCTTTTTATTGACAGCCATAATTACTGTGTCATCTGCAAAAGTAGCCGTTGTTGTTTCATTGTTTGTGGGAAAGTCTGCTGTAAAAAAGTATTCTGTACTCGACATTCGAGAATTGACACCCTGTATAAATTCAAACATACGTTTCGACGTCGAGAAAAAAAAATATAGCTTTTATTTGCAACTAAGTGTCAAATTTTCATATGGAACGTTGATCCGCCGTAGCAATTATAATCTGTATAAGATGGTGATAATTTTTGTAAATAATGTAACATACATACTTTTCTGTAAGTGTTTAGAAGTAATAATTGTATTTTACTATGGAACTATCAAGACTGCCAACGTTAAATCAGTGCGCACCCTATATTATTTGTCAAAAATTTGAATCATGTATTATCAGAATCAATTTTAAATGCTTTAATTTGTATAATAATGCTTCATCATTTAAATGGATAACGTGTATCTTAAGAATAAGTAACAGTTACTATTCATTGATAACATTCAGTTTCACTGTTAGTTACAGAATAAGTGATCGTTTCTTTTACACAATTCAAATAGATAGTTTAGTTATTCTACTGAACTTAGAAAAGTTTGTTATAAAACTTTGTAGAATTGAATATTCTCCTACTGTTTTTTTTTTGAAAATTAAGGAAGTTTTTTTTAATTCAAAAATGTTTTATGGGATAATAATAATTCTGTATTAAATATTAAATCCCCTTTCTTAGTATGTACTATTTTTAGGTTAGATATTTTGTAATATCTATTTGAACTATGTGATTAGTGAAACCTAGTGTTGATAGGTGCCTTTTTTATACTTTTAATAGAATACATTCTTTTATTTCTGTTATACATGACGGGACCAGTTTAGAGTTCTTTGTGTCTCATTCATCTATTTGTATTACTCATCCTTTTTTTTATGTGTTTTAGAAATCATTCATTGTGATATTGCAGTATTTTGTATGTTCTTCTGGTACTATTTTCTGTAAAAGATAGTTATAGAAGTCTTATTACAAAAAAATCAATTGTTATTTTAAAAAAAATGACTGATTATTTTTAATATTTGTAGGTAAACCTTTATATAAATTAACTGTCTAGAAAAGGTGAGTAATTGGAAAAATTATATACAGTTATTTTACACCATTTTTTATTGTATCTGAAATAAGTATAGTGTAATATATTTTTTATGTTTTA
Organism: Sitophilus oryzae; assembly: GCF_002938485.1. NCBI lineage: Eukaryota > Metazoa > Arthropoda > Insecta > Coleoptera > Curculionidae > Sitophilus > Sitophilus oryzae. The sequence goes on along the minus strand of NW_022145960.1, from coordinate 245,989 downwards.
CTGTATAATATGTGCCTAACAAATGTCAGGTTATTATTATGTAAAATTTACTAATAAGTATAGCATCTTACTAAAATTCGGGCGGACATGTTAAATTTAACTTTTAAGATACATTTGATTTATAACAAATCATATTTTACAAGAATTGTAAAATATAGTTTTTTACATAAATGAGACTAGTGCTTCTCTAGAGAGTGTGCTGTGATTTTTTATTCTCAAATGTTATACTGAAATTCACGTGTTAGTTTACTTCAATCAAAGTGAATTTATACGATGTTTTCCTTTCAAACTTAAATGTATCTTTAAAGTACAAAATGGCTTTTGTAAATTACAAATGAAAAAATTGCAAAGTATGTTGGAATTTTTTTATTTATGACATAATATAACTGTTACTTTTTCAAGTATTCACCTTGTCTCGAATAATTTTTAAGTAACCCATTTAAAATACATATAAGTTAAATTGTTTGAGAATTTAACAATTGTAATGTTTATTTGGTTTACTTAAATCAATTTCTGTTTCATTTTAGTCTGTATCGTGTTAAGGTCCATGTACAAAATGTAATGTTAAGGCAATTTTACTTAATAAAATGTGATTTTTTGTAAAGGCAGATTTTTTATTAGTAGTATAGCATCAATCTGTATTTTAATGCATGCAACAGAGATAAATATAAATGACTGGTTGACAAACAGAAAGACAAAATATAAACCAGCATACAGTGTTGCCGGTTTTTACGTTTGTATGAAAAATAAAGTTCCAACTCCTAGATGCAACATTTTTCGTTCCAACTCTAGATGCAACGTCTACTTCATTTTTATTTCTGCTTCTTTGCGTTTCTTCTTTTTTGGGGGGAGGTTGGCGTTCACATTGGTGAATTCTTCAGAAAGAGCAGCAAAGTAAACTTTTCGTTGCATTCATCGACCTAACAAAAGCCTTCGACTCTGTAAATAGAGATGCACTTTGGGCAATTATGAAAAAATTCAGAGTACCCAGTTCCTTACAGTGTGTAAAAGCCTCCATAACAACAAGTCGACACGGTCGAGAACTATCGATAGTCCCCACCATCGATAATTATCGATAGTCGGTCCCAGGGGGGTGACAGTAAACCGGAAAATTGGAAACAGTTGTGGCGCGGTTCTACCCAGGCAGAAAGCATGGCCTTCTAGACTGTCCTAGACAAAAATCTGAATATTTCTATATGATTTCTGTCAATTTCTGCTACGGAACATTTTTATGCACGTCGGCGTCCTGTTCTTTTGTCTTTTGTCTGTGTGTCAGCGTCAGCTCCCGAGGCCTCTGGCAAGGTCGGGCGCCATATTAATTTTTGCCATTTAGATTTGATTGGAAGTTTGTTTCTGATATTTCGGCTGAAATTTATAAGTACAAAGATGTTTTTTGATATAAAGTTCCTTGTTAACACTTTAATAAAGTATATATGATATTAATTACATGAAGAAAATGATGAAATCGACGTTTCTGCGTGTAGTAGGTATGGGCCATATTATATGTAAAAATAGGTGATATATTAACTGTTTTTATATTTTTTTAGCTTTAAACCCAAGGATCTTGGGATATTCTTTGCCAAGGATTTTTCCGTATCTGTACTTTAAAGACTGATCTGTGATTTTGAGCAATTGAAAGCAAGTTATACAAGGTAAATTATGATTATTAAACTATTATTAGCCTACATTAATTTTCTACAAGATGAACAGAAATGCGTAATTACATATCACATAGGTACCTATTATGTATTTTCATAGCAATAATGCTATAAATCTATGTATGTAGATTATTTTTAAAATACAAATGAGGTATTAGATGTATATGTATTATATTTTTTATTCATTTTATTTTCATTCAAGTCCTGTTTGATTTAATTCACAAAAGTCTTATGTACCTATATTTATGTTTTTTACATATTTTTTTGATTCCAGGTTTTGTGTGGGTTCCGGTTGCCTTTTTCCTGCTTCCAATTGTTTAGTTTTATGCCCGTGAAGCTGTGAAAACATTTATTTATCTTCAAGTTTCTGTAAGTCAATGCACTGTTACTTTACTAATTCACTTTAACACAGCATCTCTGATATTATTTAAATATTTGATATTGATACAATAGTTTATTGGTTTATAGATCTTTAATTGTGTTGATTTGCATATTTACATTGTTCTAAATTCCAAATAAATATTTTTGAGTAATTTTGTTGTATTATTTACTACTAGAAAGAGTAAAAAGTATATTAACCCTCATTTAAACCTCCTGAACAGCCCGCCATTAAAAACCGGAAACGGATATAAATTTCATAAAATTGAAATTGTCATGTCTATGTCATGTCAAATGTCCCAGCCGCCATATCTGAAAATTAGTTACCCAGGCAGCCACGCTGTTTCCATAATTTAACATTGACTTGACACTTCTTCTTGTATTTATTATTTTATGGTCGGTCCTTTGACCATCGATTATTATCGATAGTGTTCGATAGTCATAAGAGTTTACCAGTTTTTAAGTTATTTTTTAAATAAATTATGTTTTGTGGGAGATTATTGGCGTGAAAAACTAACCCAGACTGTTTAAATAACATTTTTATATTAAATCACCGCCTGCAAATGGAATGGACACATCACACATCACATACGTTTTTTTATATTTTGATTTATGTTTATTATTGTTTATCACATATAAATTAAATTGCAAAATGCAAAGCAAAAATGCCAAATTAGATCCAAAAATCCGTTGGCCGTAAGCTTGAAGTTGACACTGTTGACAGTTAACGTTGACAGTGTTGACACGACATTTGATAATTTTGACAATAATGACATATTTCGGATTGACTAACTGCTCCGAAAACTCGTTTAAAAGAAGATTCTTATTTATTTTCAGCCTATGTTAAAGAACCGATTGGTTGTGATAAAAAAAATAAACCTGAATGTCTTTTCTTTATTGAAACTGGTAAATAGTAATAAAGACATAATTATCGAAAACTATTGATGGTTAGAAATATAATATCGATAGTTTTCGATAGTATAAACTATCGATAAATATCGATAGGCTATCGATAGTTCTCGACCACTACAAGGTAGGGATGTGTATTAGCGTTTGTCCTATTCAACATATTCAAGGCAGCGCTGTCCATTATAGTGGACAGTAAACTGCAGGAAAGAGGAATAGGCATTAGATACAGATACGACGGCGGTCTGTTCAACACAAAAAGACTCAGGGTAAAAACACGTACAAAATTCATCACAGAACTTCAATACGCTGATGACTGCTCTCTAGTTGCAAAAACGTTACAGCAATTACAAGAAATGCTGAACACATATCTGGGCATACGAGGCTTTGGGCCTTAAACTGAACATCAATAAAACTAAAATTATGTACACCCCCCGGAAGATCACAACAATGCTATAAAAATCGGAGAAGAGCTATTAGAATATGTAGCGGAATTCAATTACCTCGGCAGTTTGATTTCGGAAAAGGCCAATATTAAGAGAATTCTGGAAATTAAAAGACAGAGTTGTCTACAACCATGACTTGAGCACTAAAACAAAATTGGCAGTGTACCGAGCAATAATAATCCCCACCATGTTATATGGAAGCGAAACCTGGGGGCCGTACCGCCGACACATGAACGCATTAAACAAGTTACAACAGAGACAACTTACAGCGCTTTCAGATGGAGCGGAACGTCCGTGACGGAACGTCCGCGACTTCAACAGACTACCATGAGTTTATATGAACAATTTCACATGGGCGCGTATGCTCCGTCGTATGCGCGTATGCTCATATAAACTATTGTACATATGCTTGTTCATATAAACTCATGGTACTTGCTCGAAGTCGCGTACGCTCCGTCGCACGGTCCGCTCCATCTGAAAGCGCTGTTAGATTCTTGCGATTTGAAATTTTGATGCAAAATACGGCAATACCGTATAGAAGAAATGTGTCAACCCAACTTTTATCTCTTTTTAACACAATTTTTTCTTTAAGATGTAACATCATTGTCTTATGGTGCGTTTAGACTTGAGCACGCACGAGCTGAGCGTGCGCGCACGGCATTCGTTCGCGCTCTCGGCTCCGTTCAAATTAACAACTTATTTTTCGACGAATGAAGTGATCCATTTGTGCGCGCACAGCAGAGTCGAGGCTGAAGTCATTGTGTTATGCACAGCTTAATTATTAAAACGAAGAAAAATCGAAAACATCGTCGCTGGTGGCAAACCCAAATTTTTAGAAATCGATATAATTTACTGCAACAACTTAATGTCTGAGGAGGGCTATGATCAGTTCAAAAACTTTACAAGGATGCCAGGCCCAATTTACAGGCCCGACTTTAAATATTTACAAAATTTAATAACACCAAAAATTACGAACAAAAGATACAAATTTTAGAATAGCAATTTCATTAATATCGACATATTCAATATTAAGTTTATTTACAAGGTTTTGCCATGATTTATATTTTTTTTTGATTTTTTAATAATACAAAGAATGTTTAACATCCCATAATATAGGCAACTTTTCATATTTTTCAATTAATAATAACGAAGATTCATTGATCCACTCCATAATTTTAATAAAGAAAACGAAAAAAAAAATCACACACGCACGCACGAACGCAGACAAAACAAATTGCCGGTCCAAATTGAGCGTTCGCGCACACATAAAATCCCTTTGAGCACGGACCAAAAACCGACACCAGACGGCTCACGTTCGCGGCTGCTCGCGCACAGACAGATTCAGAGTGAGCGTGCGCGCACAGCCGTTTACACTTGAGCATTCGCGAAGGACCAGTGCGTGCGTGCTCAAGTCTAAACGCACCATTGCATGTTAAAATTCAGATCACGCAGTTTCGATGACCAGATCGGTATCAAATCACTGACCAGATCGTCGATGATCAGATCGCTATCTTCCAAACCTACTCTGACGGCCCAAAGATCTACTACTCTGACGCCGCCGGTTTTTTGTTGGTATGATACCATTAATTAGCTATGGCCTGAGATTTATTATTTTATCACTAGGACTGATCCACCATTTTTACATAAAAATATATTAGGGTAAGTATATTAGGATATTCTCACAAACGAATAAAATAATTTTTAATAACATTTGTAATGTGGGGTTTACATTTTTAAAAGTTTATGCGGAATTTATTTACAATACCCCCCCAAAAAAAAACAAAAATCGGATTTTTTCCTTAAAAATTAGGTATAAACTATAACTTATAACTATAAAAGATAAAGTAAAAAAGTATACCCATTCAGAATAATTCCCAACCCACCCTTTTTGCATTACTCCCACCTGTGCTCTCACTGTCTTATAAATAATCCAAATTAATAAAAAATGTCAATTTTTTGGTTATTTAAAAAGTCAATTGAATTAGTCGGAATGTGTTACTTCAATATATGAATCTTGAATTAACCATTTTCCCCACAGAAACTACATTCGCCGTTGCTTCAGTCTAATTAGGTGTTCGTTGAGGAGACAGAGTGTCCTGTTAAAATCCCCGTGACAATCCGAAGATTGTTTTTACTTAAATCAAGGAAAATCTTTGATTTTTCTCGGTCGTAAGTTCTGAGGAACTTTTTCGAATGTCTTAGACCGTTGGAGGATTCCCATTCCAGGTTACGGATGTAGTCTTCCAGGTTCTTCAGTTCCGCTTTAAGTTGGTTCCGCTTGGAAAGCAGAATGGTTCTGGTCCAGTTAGTTGAGTGTCCGCTCCTTTTCTAGCTTTCTTTTCTACCTTATCCCGTGGTGAGCGGGCACCCAGAGTAGGAGGACCTTATTCATTGCCTAATTTGTTCAGCTTCTCTAGACATTCTTTGACCAACTTCGAATTGATGGTTACTGAGTTGATCGCTTTTAGTGCTGCTGGACTATCGGATAAGATAGATGACTATTTTCCTCTATCTAAGATAAATTGGACGCATCTTTTGACAGCATAGATTTCTGCCTTAAGGATGATGGGTTTTACCACCATGGTATACCTCCAGCGCAAAATGTTAGGGGCGCAGCCCCATCTATTTCCCGCCAGTCTTCTGCATATCATGAGAGCCTTTGTGGCTTTGCTAGTATTTAATCTAATCTTAATAATAATTTAATCTTAATACGCCTGTTCCAGAGAAGTTTATACTGTCCAGGGTTATTCTCAGATATTTGACGTCCTGTGATGCCAGTATTTCCTTTCCATCTAGACAGATTCATTTCAAGTTTTTCAAACTTCGTTTTCTGGTGAATGGTACTACCGCGGTTTTGTCTGAGTTGATGCTCAGCCCGACAGTCCTGCACCATCTCTACGTGTGCGAACACAGTGCAAGCAGGTTTGCCGCTTACTGGTAGCCAGCGCCAATCTGGGTACCTATTCTTGACATCGTTCGCAACTTTGCGTATACGCATCATAAACAGGGTATCCCAGAAATAAATGCAAGTATTTTAAAGGGTGGTAGATCTCGATAAAAGAAACACATTTTCTCTTTATCGTTTTTCAAATAAGTCCAAAATAACGGAGTTATTTTACTTTGAAAATTTCCAAAAAAAATGATTTTTTGCTCAAATTTTGAGAACCTTCTTCATGTGCCTTCTCCTCATCGGAGGTTGGCGACCATCAATTGGAATTCCTCCCTGTCTTGAGCAAACGGATAATTGCACTTGCCTCTCCTATATTAAACCATGGCACTGGCGCAAATTCCGCATGCAGGAAAACCGTTTACGCCCGATGCCTGTCGTCCTTCAATCTTTCCCTCAACGATCAGCTGTAAGAAACTATATTTGTTATTTCGAAAAATATGACCAAAATATGCTGCTTTCCATCGTTTTATTGTAGTCAATAGTTCTTGGTCCTTACATATTCTTTCCAATACTTCGATATTTGTTTGAGAACCACTGGATCTTTTCTGGATTTTCTTTCTTATAAATTTAATCTACTACCTATGTTGCCATATTATCAAGAAATTATTTTTTGAAATAAAAACTAAAAAAAAATTGCAAAAAAATTTCAAAAATATTTTCAAAAAATTCCGAATTTTCAAAAAAAATATTTAGAAAAAAACCTCATAGGCGTGTTTCTGGGGTTGAACTATACTACCAGTTAAGTTAAAATACTTGCACGTATTTCTGGGACACCCTGTATATGGTTACATAGTAGCGCCGCGCCGCGCCGCCTTGCGCTTATAACCTTGAGAAATTAAAGCGTGTTATCAAATCGGTTAGTTCACAGTAAAAGCAGGTAGGAGCCGTCAACCAGCGTTCGTCGGCGTTCTCGCTTTTACCGGAACGAAAATGTATTTATTTCTGCTTTGGCAGGCGCCGACGGCGCACAGAGGGTGTTAAGAACTAAAAGTTGGCCAAAATTATGTTTTATGATTTTTTTGCTTTTTTGCTAGTAATATTAATTATTAGAGGACAGGGTGCTAATATGGAACCTCATTTTGTTTTTCCTACACAATATTTTTTCCTCTACTCTGAAACCCTCCGATCAAATAAGGCCACGATCAAATAAGGCCATTCTGTGCAAAACCAAGCAATTGGATGAGGATGCTAGAACAAGAAAGTAATTTGTATATTATAGACGATATTTGAGCGAGGATGGGTGTTATAGGGTAAAGACTATTTCCTTTAAGAATCTATTTAAATCAATGTTTTTTTGGCAGTGGCAAATATTCGCAAGATTTTTGTACATATTCCAAAGCTGGAGACTTTAAGCATTGAACGGATACTAATTTCCATGCGGAATATTGCCGAATAGTCTTACACCTTATAAAAATGCGTCTGATTTTTTAAATATAAAACATTATAAAGAAATGGAATAGAAGGAAACGTTTCCAAATAAAAATATGGCATAAAACAGGACTTGACAGCTGGCTCTGTATCCATCATGACAGTTATTATAAACAATTTGCAAAAAAGCACTATAAACAATTCCACTATTTTATAATCTTAGAAATATTCAGAATACACTCAAGATAATTCATACTTATAATTGAAATATATTATTTATTTGATAGTCAACTTACGACTTAAATAAAGCTAATAAACGTGCTTACATTTAGTATTTATAGACTTGTATTCAGTTAAGATAAAAAATGAAAATAAAAATATTTCACTTTTGGCCAGGTTTATAGACCAAATACCCCTATGTGCGGCGCCGGCGCGGCGGGAGCGGCGTTTGGATATGGTTAGGTTAGGTTAGGTTAGTTAATCAGGTAAATTTCCTCTTAATTAACTACTTCCGAACCCTGCTCGCATCTCCGAAAAAGCCATATAACAATACACGGCATATAAGCAAAGTTACGCATCACGTGTATTGTTATATGGCTTTTCGAAGAGATGCGAGATGTGAGCGATATGTGGTCAAGAATAGGTCCCCAGAGACGGCGCTGGTTGCCGGAAAGCAGAAACCTGCCTCCACTATGTTCGTACCCTTAGGTTAGGTTAGTTAATCAGGTAAATTTCCTCTTAATTAACTACTTCCGAACCCTGCTCGCATCTCCGAAAAAGCCATATAACAATACACGGCATATACGCAAAGTTACGCATCACGTGTATTGTTATATGGCTTTTTCGGAGATGCGAGATGTGAGCGATATGTGGTCAAGAATAGGTCCCCAGAGACGGCGCTGGTTGCCGGAAAGCAGAAACCTGCCTCCACTATGTTCGTACCCTTAGGTTAGGTTAGTTAATCAGGTAAATTTCCTCTTAATTAACTACTTCCGAACCCTGCTCGCATCTCCGAAAAAGCCATATAACAATACACGGCATATACGCAAAGTTACGCATCACGTGTATTGTTATATGGCTTTTTCGGAGATGCGAGATGTGAGCGATATGTGGTCAAGAATAGGTCCCCAGAGACGGCGCTGGTTGCCGGAAAGCAGAAACCTGCCTCCACTATGTTCGTACCCTACCCGTGAGACATAACCACAGAGAGTAGAAGATAGGATAATCCCGCCTGTCATCCTTATACGTCTTGGTGCAATTCCCTGGCCACGACGAAGGAATTTTATAAATAGTTAATTGTGTGTTGTAATTAGTATAAATAATATGTAAATAGTGAGAAAAATAAATTCGTTAAGTATTTTATCGTGAGTTTAAATTAGTGGACCGACAGAATCCGTAACAATATAAATTATTTATTTATAATAAAATTATTATGCGTAAGATTAGTTTCCTTAAAATTAGTCATAGACTTAAAATTAATCCCAAGAAAACAAAATTGCTCAGATACATAAACACAATTTATTAATAATTATTCTAATTGCAACGCTCCAAGTGCATATATCTCTTTGGCTGGATTCAAAAGTTTATTTGCTATTCTGTTTAGGACGATGGGTATCAGGTAGCTAGGTACCAGCACAGACTAAACAAGTTAGTCTGTGGTATCAGCTTCTTCAGGCTCGGATTGTGATTTTTTTTGTAGTTTTTAATTTTCTAAACTGGAATTTTTGAATTTTTGAGCATCTTGTATAAAAACTAGTGATGGGATAACTAGAGCAAAAATTCGCTCGAGTACTCGATTATTGAAATAACCGACATCGCTCGATTATGAACGAGCAATGCAAGTGACGAGTACCAAGCGACGAACGCAAGCGATACTAGAATGAAATAAATTTGAAATAATTTGAATTTGAAATCCGATTTTAATGTGACCTACTCGATAAAAAGCCGAGCGAATTTTCTACATACATTGCAGGTAGCAAATTTATACGACGCCGTATATACCGGGTGCGTCTCAAAAGTGGCTCACTCCTATTACTTTTTTATTTTTTTAGATAAAAAAATGAGATTTGGTATGTTAGTATATGACATAAATTAGGATTGATTGACGTATTCAATTGTTTTCTGTCACTTCCTGTTTCACCGAAAATGACTACAATTTTTGATTTTTAAATGGCACCCTCGGTATTTTTTTTACTTTATTTGATAGAAAATGACATTCTAAACAGAATGACGTATCATATGTCAACTTTTGACATATTCGCTTAAAAACAAATTGTATTTTAAATTTCAATCTAGAGTGCTATGGCTGTGTTAAAAACACTAATTTTTATTCAAGGAGCCTTGGAAAAATAAATTTGATCGTCTAATGTTTTTATTAGTGTCTTGCCGGTTAAGATGTCCAAATCGTATTTTTGATCAAATCTCAATCTTTTTCAAATGGAACGAGGGTGGATTATTAGCATATTTCGAAAAAAAAATTTTTTACGAATAATTTGATACTTGGTACTTCGAGTCAAATTGTAGTTATGAACCGTATGTTACAATTTCAAATAAACGATATGCGAAAATGTCAATAGTTGACATGTGATATGTCATTCTATTCAGGGTGTCATTTTCTACCGAATAAAGTAAAAAAATTCCGAGGGTGCGATTTAAAAATCAAAAGTTGCAGTCATTTCCGGTAAAACCGGAAGTGACCGAAAACAATTGAATATGTCAATCAATTTTATGTCATATACTAACATACCAAATCTCGTTGTTTTATCTGAAAAAATAAAAAAGTTATAGGGGGTGTATATTCATCCGTTGCGTATCTGAGAGACAAAATTTTACGACCTACATCGACAATGCTTCGAAATAATGTGAAATGCTTTGAATAAGAAGACTAAGGAAGGAGCATAATGCTATCCATGTATTCATGCATGGTGGGCGGAAAAAGCGCCATAAAAGCACTCTAAGGTGGGGATCCTTGACAGTTCTGTTTGACGATTCATTTGACACATTCATAGATAAATGCAACAAGTTTAGATTGGAAAGCCCGTAAAAATTTTGGGTCGCGACCGTTATACGCGATCTGGCGCTGCTATAGCGGTCGCTAAGAACAACGGCAAACAAAAACAGAAATAATTTTCTCTTGTCAAAGTCAGAATCTTCAAAAATCATAATAATCTTTCAAAATCTAAACCGCTCTCATTAAATTAATTCCGAAAAGTGTTTATAGCGTCCATTTTCAAAGTAATTATTGCTATCTTGTGAGTTTAATTCAAGTTTTATTTACTCCAACCGGTAATAATTGTGAAAAAGTGGCATTAAAAACTTAAAAAGCTGTGCTGAGAACTGTAAACTGCAAAAACCATCGTGGATCGTGGCATAACGTCGGTTTCCAATGTTTCATAGGTATTTCATACATGCGTCCTTATATAAAATAAAGTTTCTTGTATGCAACACACTGTATTTTATTTATAAAATTAAACGAAAATAATAATAAATTTGAATAAACAATATTTGGCGATATAATTCCGGAAAAAGCCGAACCGCTCCGAAATTTTCAAAAGTTTTGGGTCGCGACCGTTGCAAGAATAGCGCCAAATAGTGTTTACATTGTCCTTATGGGCACTTTCCAATCTAAACTTGTTTCATTTATCTATGGACACATTTGAATTTGATTTGAAATTTTGTGGATTTGTCATTCTGTACGGAGCTTATTTTATGTTATTTATTATTTATTCTACTACTGATAGTTGTATAAAGGTAGTAAATCTAGATGGAAATTGTGGCAGAACTTAAATTAACAGTGACACTATCGCGATTTATCGAAAAAGACTAAAATAGTTGGTTGTGTAGCGTGCGGTAGATCTCGGCAAAAATTGAGTGAAATAATGGAACAACTTTTCGCTAGTAAGTGACTATATAATATACATACGTGTAGTAAACCGATCATTTATGAAATTTACTTAAATTAACTAAATTATATATTTTTTCTTGCATTTTAGCTTTTATTTATTACTTGTCAAAGATTAGATGTCAAAGAATTTAGATACGTTAATTTGACTTACCTGCTTCAGTAGCGTATCGGATGTTTGTGGTAATAAATACTTATTATAACTTATCTATTTTTATTAGAATTATATATTTTTATAACAATTTTAATAACTACCAACATTTATTCACAACGTAAAATAAAACAACAAATTATTGAGTCTACCCCACCTCTACCCTACATCATAGTTTTACATTTTTTAAATAACATTAGAACGACACTGATAAACCGGAATTTAAGTCGGCCATATTTGAGGCCCATCGCGGTGTACCTAAGATTTTTGATATGCTCCTTCCTTAAGCCGGAGTCTCATGCATCCGAAATCCGATGACACGACGATCCGACGGTGCACCTATTGGTCGAAATATTTTGACAACAATTTTTATCCGATAATTTTAACTAATCATCCGACGTCGTATAAAGTTAAATTTTGTTTAACTTTTGTACGATATCGTGTTTTTTAACCTCACTTTTTTTGAAAACATTTGTTTTTAAAAAACAAGTTTAGTGGGAAGTGGGCAATTTCGGGATATTTGGCGAGGAAGTTATTTTTATAAGTGTTTCTCCAATAAAACATGACATGAATCTCTATTCAGCGCAGCAGAAAAATGTTAAAACTGTCAAATTTCGGAACGAACTTTCGGATGTATGTGACAGGCTTTTTTTATTTCACACGATAACTTCAAATTTCGGATGTCGTACCATCGGATTTCGGATGCATGAGACTCCGGCTTAAGCCGGAGTCTCATGCATCCGAAATCCGATGACACGACGATCCGACGGTGCTCCTATTGGTCGAAATATTTTGACACCAATTTTTATCCGATAATTTTAACTAATCGTCCGACGTCGTATAAAGTTAAATTTTGTTTAACTTTTGTACGATATCGTGTGTTTTTTAACCTCACTTTTTTGAAAACATTTGTTTTTAAAAACAAGTTTAGTGGGAAGTGGGCAATTTGGGGATATTTGGCGAGGAAGTTATTTTTATAAGTGTTTCTCCAATAAAACATGACATGAATCTCTATTCAGTGCAGCAGAAAAATGTCAAAAGTGTCAAATTTCGGAACGAACTTTCGGATGTATGTGACAGGCCTTTTTTATTTCACAGGATAACTTCAAATTTCGGATGTCGTACCATCGGATTTCGGATGCATGAGACTCCGGCTTTAGTCTTCTTATTCAAAGGTGAAATGACTAATTACGACCTTTTTGGGGGGGTCAGAAATTTTTTATCCCTGAAAATGTCAAAAATGTATAACCATGTTTTTTTACCTTTCCTACGCGATAACTCCTAAACTAATCAACTTATTCACATACTCTTTTTTTAATCGATTGGGAACACATAGGCGGTGATAGCTGAAGTAATTAAAGTTCCATAGTGAGTGTATTTTTTTTGGAAAATGGATTAAACTTCAAACATTAACTTTATTGTATCATGGTTTTCGGTAAGCGAGAAACTTTTTTATTTAAAGGAATTTTTACATAGTATCTGCGTATGAAATAAAGTAAAATTATTGAAAAAGTTTTTAAAACTTGTTATAACCTTCTATTATTAATAGTTTTATAGTTATTCTGATTTAAAGTTATCAGTATCCCGTGCGCGCGCTGTAGTTATAGTCGCCGCGGTATACCGCCCGGCCTGCATCACGTTGTACGGCGTGCTAGATGTGGCATTAATTTATGCTCGAATTTATGTTTTAGAGTAAATGTAGAAAATTATTTTTAAGTAATTATTTAATATCTGAGTAATTTAATATGACATATTTTTGACAATTTAATATGACATATTTTTTGTAATATTTTTTTTATGAAAACATGATTACATTATTTTTATTACATAATAAGAACATATCTTGAAGTTTGCATAGGATTGAAACTCTTTTATTAAACTACGAATTCCTTCTTTTTAATATATACATATGTAGGTCTTATCATTTGTGTTTTCTGATTTTGCTCTTTATACCACTTACATAAAAATTTAAACAAAAGCCTTAAAAGAGCATCGGCAACTAAAGTTAGCCCTGGAATATTATTTTTGATCTTACATTATTTTACAGGTATTTTCGACGTAATTATCTGTTTCCGTAAAAATGGAAAAAAGGCCACCATCTCCAAAAATATACCCAATACTGACAAAAAAAAGGCAGATTAAGGTGCATTTTAATTTAGGATTATTTCGTAATATTTCGCGAGCTTTTGAATAAATGACTAAGTGTGCTGTTATATAAATATGGCTTTGTTTTAATGTTTTAGCTAAATCTACTAATCTTACTATCGAAGTATATAATATGGTATCACATTCGGTAGGTGGATTGTTTATAAATGGAAAGTATAATATTTTGGAAACAAAAATTTCGTTGTCAACTAAAGTGTTGTTAAAATCAGTCCAGTTTAAAAAGGTTACTTTACTTGCCATCCTAGATTACTTACTACTTGCCATTTGCCATGCTAGATTCTTTTTTAGATTTTTCCCTTCTTCGTATCTTTTATTTAGATTCTTTTCTATTCAACTTTATAGATTTTAATGAAGGATGTTAGGCTAGATAATATTTATTTGATCTCTAATTATAATAAAGTATTGTTAAGTCTATGATTGTTACAAAGCCTAATGAGCATGGAACATTGTTAAAATTGCCTAAAAAAACGATAATACTTACATTATATGACTACAGTTGAATAAAAAGATATACATGTGTATGTATATCGCATTTAATATTAAATAAATATTTACTATACAGGGTGCTACAAATTCGAGGTACGAGCATTGGTATCTCGGTAACCGTAATAGACACGAACATGGTTAAATTGGGGCAAAGTTTCGCTTTGGGATGTTTACCAAGATGCCATCAAAACAGTTTTAAAAATTTCAAGGATTGCTGAGTATTTTGGGAAAAACTGATTTTTTTGAAAATTAAATTTATTTTTTCCTGTCGTTACTTTTTAGAAAATCAAAAAACTAATTGCACATTCCCATAGCCACTTTATTAGGGCAATCTGATAGTATTTTTAGATTTTCAAATTAGCTGATAATTTTTGAGATACAGAGGCGAACTTAATTTTTTTAAATACGGACCTGCATTTTTTATTTCAGATTTAGAAAGAACTCGGTCTCCTGAGTACAATGATTCATCCAATGTATATGTATAGTATGCTTTCTTAATTAAAAATGTTGTTAATTTAGCCTTGATTTGTTTGGGATTATATAAACAATCGTGGTATTTAGCATTATATGCAAATAAATCGTCATATCCAGAAAGCTTTTCGTACAAAATAAACTATATAAACTTTGGATGTTTGCCTTTTTTTCCTATTTTATCACATATCAAACACATTATTATAATATTAAAACCTCATATTTAACTAGATTCCTTTTGTTAATTAACAATTATTAATATATTAATATAATTAATAATTGTTAATATAATATATTAACAATTATTAATATTCACAGCAACATCACCTTGCCTTTTTTTCGCAGCATTTATGATAGTTTTTAAGTCTCGTATAGTAGGATTTTTAATAAAAAAAACTTATCATTTTCGTTTATAGTTTTTTTTGCAAATTAAACAGTCCATAACTACTTTAAAACGTACAAAATTTACTAAATTTCAAACTGCAGGTACAATGCACATAATCAGAAATAGGCTTACGGAACTTCGCGTCCGCCGTGCCACCAAATAAAATTGAAGAATCTCGAGGCGGCGCCGCACAGTGTTCAAGATTGATGAAAACTTGATCAAAATTGATTACGTGCAAACTGTAAATCCTATTGCGCCAATTTAAACGACTTTTTCATTAATTTTTGACATGTTCTATTGCAAATAGTCTATAGCAGTCATATATGAATAATTATAATAGTATAAAAACTAGCGATGGGAACTATCGAATGAATTAGACTATCGAATGGTTAATGAATGAATGATTTCAACTATCGAATGGTTTTATTCGAATAAAATCATTCATTCATTTGTAAACTAAAGCATATGTGACAACCTCGCCGTGCGACTAAATGGTTATCGTTGAGCCACGACTATCGAATGCTTTTGATAAATGAAATTTAGTATTCGTTTGATTTTTGTATGCGTCAGTGCATTATTGGTTCTTCCAAATTTTTATAACTTCGCCGTATAAATACTGTGCTATTTTTGCGTTTATTAAAATAGTTAAAATACTAAAATAGTAGTTATTTTTTAATTTTATTTATTGACGATTGTGTGCATGTGCAGGTGGTCAAAATTTTTTCGATAATTTGTGTGGTTTTCCGTAGTCCGATCTTTCAATTATTTAATTTTATATGGTATATGGTCTATTTTTTAATGGGAAATTTTGGGAAGTAGCAATTTTTAAGAGAGATGAGATGAACTTACAATTAATTTTAAAAATACATATTTGTATTTTAGATGTTTTAATAATACCTATGAATTAGTTGGAACTTAATAATTATATTTAAGTAATGTTGTTAAATAAATGGTTATCGAACTCAAACTATGGGGTGAGAAAATTAAAATGAAAATTTTACACGTGCCAATTTAAAAAAAAAGTTAACGATGTTTGTATTTTGTTTATGCTTATTATTATTTCTCTTACATGTAGTTTTTGCGAAGAAATATTTCATTTATTTTTAAAGTAAATGCCAGTAAAAGTAAATATAATTTTTAAATAGTAATATAAAGCACCTAATATAAATAATTTTGATTTCTAATTTTTTATTTATATTTTCCTTCCATTACACCGCTTGCTTAGAAAATTAATAAATGTTTATATTTCATGATTTTAAAATTTGTTGTTAATATAATATATGTAATTATTATTATTTAATAAACCAACGTTGCCAAAAAAATTAGAGACTATATTATTTTTAAATAGGATCTAATATAAATAATTTTGACATCTAATTTGTTGTTTATATTTTGCTACTACTTAAAAAAAATATTTATATTAAATGATTTTAAATTTTGTTGCTAATAGGTATAACAAATTATTACTGTTATTATTATTTATTAAACCAGTCTTTGCTTAAAAACATTAAAATAATTTTCCTACATCCAAAATAACAAGTATTATTGCAGTGTAACAACAGAATATTAATAAAAAAATGCAGAATATATAGACATACTATCCCTAACTAACTAAAGCCAAACAATAATATTCTTTGCTAATATCAACTAATACAAAAATATGGCAACAGCGCCTTTCATAATGTATTTTCTGTGTAAATACTAGCACCTCAATAAAAAAAATAATGTGTCCTTATCTACATATGACTCCGCAAAAAATCAAAGATGCCGGCTTCTTTCATAGCGTTGCCACCGACCGCTTTCTCGGAAAAAACCTACGTCGCCGGGCGACAACTAAAATTCAGTTAATATTTTATTATAATCGATCCTGACGAATAAATGAATTTCATAAATGAATGAATTTTATAAATGAATGAATTTTATAAATGAATGAATTTTATAAATGAATGAATTTTATAAATGAATGAATTTTATAAATGAATGGTTTTTGCTGCCGAATTACTAGAATACAATATTTCAAGGCAGATGACGGATCTATTCGATAATTTTTATTCGAATAGTTTTCAACGAATGTTTTCTTACTAACTATCGAATTATTCGAATGAATTGCAACTATCGAATGTTTCGATAGTATTCATTCGATAGTTCCCACTACTAATAAAAACTAATCATCTGAATCCTCATATTGTTCTCGCCCATCAATATCTTCACTGTCATTATGCTCATCAATTTTGAGTTCATGTTTCTCCTCCTCTGTAAGGTCCAACAAAGGAAGCACGCTTTTGTCTATTTTCCTATGAACTTTTTTGGAGAAATGAAATGAACTCAGGAGTGGATCCGACCTCAATAAGAGTTTTTTGAACAAATTCTCATTAATTTTAGTAGGGTTGATTTTTGTTGTGTGAACATTCCAGAATTTTAGTTGCTCTTGTGGGCGTGGTCATAGTTGCCTCTGTGACCAATTTTGAAGCAGAGACGTTTTCCTCTTCACAATTTCATGGACGCAGCAAATGATGATATGCAAATATGATACTCGGCTGCTGTATTTTGCTGTCGAATTTCTTCAGTCTTTCTAAACGTAGAACTTTTTTTTTCTAACGTCCCAACTTTCTACAAATGTTTTTGTTTAGGTTAGGTTAGGTTAGGCCGACCTGCTATAATAATATAAAATTTTAGAATTTATCCCTATAGATAAATAATTATTTTGCATATTTACCACCACTTTTAGATGCAGAATAACCAGGAACCGCAAGTTGTTGACAACGAAACACTTCATCGGGAAAAATAACATCAACCTGTAGCCAATCTGCATACCTAGACAAGAAATTTCTGTCTTTCCTCCCAGCCGCTTTCCATTTTGCGGAAAGAACGATTTGCTTCATGAAGTTATTCAGAGCGTTAGTTGCAATTTCATCTCCGTTTGTTTCAAAATGATCTTTTAAAAAGTCCAAAACATGAATTTTTTTCACAGAGAAATCTCGGCCAGGTATTTCCATCATTTTCTCATGTAGATGCAGACGTGTAATTGTCATCATGAACAAATGCCAAAAATAAACACACACACTTTAAAACAATATATTTCTTGATTTACAACACTGCAAAATAACACAAACTAAAGTTATGACTACACTGAACACCATATAATAAAAAACTAAATACTGGCCACCCGGCTGCGTGTAAACATGTTTGGAACTCAGCGCAAACCAATCCATATTGCAGCCTGATGCGCACCTTTGCGCAGGTAAAACAAAGTGTTCCTAAATTCCTTAGATTATAGGCTTTTATTTAATGTATAATTTATTGATGAGCAAGGACTAGCAATAAACATAATAGGGCCAATAAAATGACATTCATTCATAAACTTTATTGGGTTATAGGCAGCGAATTATACCTGAAAGGAAAAGCGACCTTCATTATAGTATTTAGGTTATTTAAATCCTTAAAATATGTACTTTTTCCTGATATAGTTACATTTCCTTGGCACGTCTGATGTCGAGGATGGAGAGCTGGCCTCTGTGGAGCCGTCTCAGATACTGGCTTTTCTTAAAGCCCTGAGACTGTATGATGAGTTATAACTCGTTATAACTCAAGAAAGGGGAACACACAATAGATCTATAAGGTCGCGGTGATTAACTCCCCTTCTAAACATTCTACATTCTACATTTCCATGAAAAATTCGACCTGCAGCGGCTAACGCCGAAGCAAAAGAAAACATTTTTATGCCAAAATATGCTGTATAAAATTATTATTATTATTTTAGCTTTTGGTCATAAAAATCTTCAGTCATGATAAAGCCATTAAAGCAATGCTTGGTTAAAAGTTGTAAAATTACGTAAAGAAACATATACATAAATTTGACGATTCTCAAATAAACTAAAAATTTTCAATTTCGATCGGTTTTTTGCAAATTTTGAACACTGTGCGCCGGCGTGGCGAGGCCCGAGAGGTCACGCGCGCGGCCTATTCGTAAATTTAATTTAGGATAACTAGAAAAGTTTTAGCAATAGAAGATTGTACCAAGTTTTAAAAACTTTTCAATATTTTTACTTTATTTCATACGCAGATACTATGTAAAAATTCCTTCAAATAAAAAAGTTTCTCGTTTACCGAAAATTATGATACAATAAAGTTAATGTTTGAAGTTTAATCCATTTTCCAAAAAAAAAATACACTCATTATGGAACTTTAATTACTTCAGCTATCACCGCCTATGTGTTCTTAATCGATTAAAAAAAGAGTATGTGAATAAGTTAATTAATTTAGGAGTTATCGCGTAGGAAAGGTAAAAAAACTTGGTTATACATTTTTGACAGATTTTTGACATTTTCCGAGATAAAAAATTTCTGACCCCCCCAAAAAGGTCGTAATTAGTCATTTCACATGCACAAAGTTCTAACTGATGATCCTGTATAAATATCATGTAGTTATACCTCCAAAAAATATTTTGACACATTTTCATATCGTTTTTACTTGACAACTTATCGCTTGATACTCGAGTACTCGATTATTGAAATTAATCGGTTTTTCCCATCACTAATAAAAACTTCGTCTTAAATGTTCAAGTGTGGTCAGTGCAACGGAATCAGTTGCACAAACTTTTGTATTTTAGTTGAGGACGAAAATGACGCTCAGGATGACGTTATAGCAGATTTTATTTAATAACTTTAACTTAATATTTTTTTAACAATAACTTTATTTAATAAATAATACTTAAACGTTATTTTTAATTGTTTTAATGCGTATATTTATACTTGGTTTATCTATATTAACACTCTATAGGCTTGGTGCATTCTTTGCCGGTGCTCCCACCGCCGCGCCGGAGAATATCGTAAATAACGAATACATACAAACATACATACAAAAACATATCTTTAGTTTTTTTGAAAAAAGTTATGCAAACGGAGTTTTTTGAAAAAAAAACGAAAAAATACAAGATGCTGGCGGTTTTTTTCAAACTTCCACCACTGGGACCGAATGGGACGTTTGAGGGGTTAAATAGGAGATCATTAAATATCTACACATTCCCGTTGAGATCGGTTGGTTACTAATTTTTTCCACCTCAACCTCCAGATTGACTGGCCTATAAGCAGTTTAATGCCGATTTAAAGTTGTCTCTGGATATTTCGTCGATTTCGGCCTCCTTGATGAGATAAACGCAATTTTATTAATTTGCCTTGATCCAAGTCTAATAGCAACCTTTAAAAAATTTTAATATCATTAACTTGCGAAAGTTTTAAATAAATACTCATTGATTCCTTATTAAAAATAAATGAAAAAAGTTCTTATAAACACGGGTATGGAAATGCATGGTTTTTGAGATACAGAATGTTAAAAAATGTTAAAATTAGTTTTTTTTTGTGTAATTATCTTATATCCTTGTATATGTAAAGTGCGTCTGCTGGATCTGTGTCTATGAAAGGAATGCGGACAAAAACATTTACAGTACGTCTGTCCGTTCTGTAGCTACGGGGTATCCGTGAGAGGGGAAATGATATTCTCTCGATGTTTTTCGTAAAAAAATAGACGACGCGTCTCATCAATAAAAATTCAACAAATTTGCAAGTAGCCAATAAAATGAGTGGGCGGAGCGATTTGCGGTGACGCACTCGTCAAATCGACGTATAAAGTATATTGGTGTTTATTTAAATGTTTTTTGTCCGCATTCCTTTCATAGACACAGATCCAGCAGATGTACTGTAAATAAACAGCAATATATTTTATACGTCGACTTGACGAGTACGTCACCGCAAATCGCTCCGCCCACTCATTTTATTGGCTACTTGCAAATTTGTCGAATTTTTATTGATGGGACGCGTCCTCTAATTTTTTACGAAAAACATCGAGAGAATATCGTTTTCCCGCTCACGGATACCCCTTAGCTACAGAACGGACAGACGTACTGTATATGAGGGGTGTAGTAATAAAACGTACAATCTCCACTTTTTATAAAAAATGCGGTAAAATATGATTCAAATACTACATTTCGAGCTGCATTAGAATAAGATGCTATTTAGCATCAAAATGGGCAATATCCCACGAAAAAAAGACTAGTGAATATCAAAGCGTGCAATCTCTAAACAACCAATAGGAGAAACCACAACAAGACCACGTGATTTGGTTAGTTATATTAATCTAATAATATTAGCGAATAATAATTACCAAAGGATTAAGGCACGGAATCCAGGTACGTGGAGAAGTTACCTATAAGAGTGACTTAGGTGCTGATAAACCGATTTGCAAACGAGGCAACCGTTTAGGTGATATTGTCCCAAACATTATTGAAAAATAAAACGTGATAAAGGAAAAAAAAAATCGCACCATCACTGCTTTACTGAAAGGTCATTATGGTGAAAACTGGAAAGAAGATAAATATTTGGAATTTTATAAGTTCGTTCTAGATGAGGCAGAAAAACAGTCTGAAGAGGATAAAGGAGAAGAAGAAATTTGCGAGTATTTTGATGAGGGACCCAGCGTGAGAGTTTAAGATTTACTTAATTAGATTTAAAGTTGATATAAGAAAAGATAGTTTGAATCCTAAACAATAAGATTTTTTGTATTTGAATGAACTAGTTTATTTTCGTCGATATTATTTTTTGCTGTTAAATCGGTCAATTACTACAGTTTAATTTCAAAATGTACAATCTCCACAGTTTAGTTTCAAAATGTACAATCTCCAAATTAAATTTTTAAATTTCGAAGTTAATCCGCAATATTTTTTTATTTTTCTTGTAGCATGATATACTAAGTACTTATCTTAAACTGCAGAGCCATTGAAAATTATGTTTGCATCTATATTTTGATTTATAAGAGTTTTTCGTGATTTTCTCAAAATTGACACAGAAGGAGATTGTACGTTTTGTTACTACACTCCCTCATATATACCATTATTTTTTTATTTGAAATTGCTGTAGGTTAGACTAATAGTAATAGATCCATAATCAAGGGTAATAGCACAGAATATCTAGGTAACAGTAACTAATAGTAATAATATTTAATAATAAATTAGAGGTAAAATATATAAATTTTTAATTTAATTTTATTTTATAATTGTGATTTATAAAATTGCGTTTATCTCATCAAGGAGGCCAAATTCGACAAAATATCAAGAGATAACTTTTAATTGGTATTAAATAGCCTACACAGTTTTGGTATCAAAAGAAAAAAAGTCAGTGGCGCACATGTTTTTTTTTGAAAAATCTTCCAGTGATAACCCATATGCACGTCCCTGATGAACTTATCGACACTTTTTTAGCATGTAGAACTTTTAGTAAAATTTGCCCTCAAAATTTCTTTCGAATCACTAAAACTACTTGGAAGAAAATTATAATAAATCGAAAAATTATTAAGACTTTAACACCCTGTAGCTACGAAACAAACCAGAATCGGATCTATGTTGATATGAAAAATAAATCTTATTTTTACGTGAGGAATCTCCCAACGAGAGATGGCACATGTTTTTTGAAACACCCTGTATGAAACACCTCTTCACGCAAGTCTATAAAAACACTATTTTTTCAATATTTCTATTAATTAAAAAAGGCATAATAAACCAATGAACGTTAACAATGTCAAAATTACAAATTTTCAATGAAATAAACCTAAAAAAAATGGCAGACTACCGAACTGTAGTGCCAATCAATGGAGGTGTCTTAAATTTAAAATCACCCGAGCCCCCAAAATTTGGAAATGGCGGACGTTCAAGAAACCAGTGGATGACGCCGAGCGACAAGGCATCAGCGAGTCCCTTGGTTGCTGGATCGACCACGTGACTGCACTTTACTGAGCAGATCAGCTAAAGAGCGTTAAGCGATCAATGTTCAGCTGTGCCATCACTGACACACACCTCCGAAAGTAAACGCTTCGTATCGGTTTATATAGTTATTTTACGTCGGAAGCGAGCGGTGAGATATTAAGGCAAGCGACGAAACACGAAGAGATTTACTGGTTGCCTATATTCGGATCACAAAAATTAACAGATTATGTTAAATATTTTTTTAATAACAACCGCATAATTTTTGCATTAAGCACCGCAATTCTTCCGTATAATGATCTATAAAAAAATAACACTACCTATAATATCGGTCAATATAATTGGTTTTTATTAATTTAAAATTCCGTTTAGTAACCATTTTTCAAAAAAAACCTACTTCTCGAATAATATTAATGATTGTAAGTAATGGGGAATGAAAATTGAAGTTTATTTTAATATATTTAGATGGTTAATTTTTTTATAAGCTATATATTTTGAGTGGAACTGTCCATTCCATAAAATATCCATTCTAAAAAATAATAAAATAATATTGAGTGGTTGGTTCCTGAAATATAATCCTTTTTAGGATTAATTTTCTACACATTTAAAGCTCTAAGTTCAAAATTAATAATTATTCACGCTTTAGTATAATAAACGTTTTTTACTAAGTGATATATAATACATACAGGGTGGCGCACCTCATTCGCCTCGGGTGATTGTACGAAAACGAAAGGATGTAGAAACAAAATATTTTATGGGTATATGTGGGGGGCAATGTGTACAATTTAAAATTGTTTTTAAATATACAGGGTGTTTCAGAACTAAGATCCATACCAAAGTTATAGTTTTTCTTATGGAACACCCGGTATTTTATTTCATTTTTGGATTCTTCGACCCAAAAAAGACATTTATAAGGGTTAAGGGTTAAATATGTTTAAAATCTTTGGTTTTTGAGATATTTAATGATATTTAAATTTGCATGCTACAATAGAATATACTATTAACACCCTGTACATTACTTTACAGAATTAATTCTTATGCTGAGTTTAAAGGTAGAGAAATAAACTTTACTGAAAAATGGTATTGGTTCCTTAAATTTATACAGGGCTATCAAAAGTTGCTGATCTATTTTAAGGATATATTTTATATAAAAACTTCGTTATTTCAAATGCAACACCCTATATTTTTTTAAATAAATCGAAGCAGATTCAAATGCTCTTTCAAACTATATTAGGGTTTTCTATACCTATCTAGCTCAGATTTTGAATAAAAGCGATTTTTAAAGATGCCTGGTATCGTCATGGCAATTTTCTAGTGACAGTTAGTAACAATTTACCATACTATTTACAAAGTCGACATTAGTTTATGGACATTATTATTTATAATTTATAATAGTTTACTTGAATTTAACTACAATATAGTTTAATAAGTAAGTGTTCATTACTTTATCAAGAAAAATAAAGCAGTATCTGCTGGCGGAATGAATAGATATGTTACTAGTGATATTATTTTGTGAGGAAAATTGCTTCTTGGCCTCAAGGACTTATGCTCAAAGATATCCAAATAGGAATCTTCCAGATAAGCGTTTTTTTGAAAAACTTGTCCTATTTCGCAGAGCTGGTAGTGGGTTTATAAAAAAAGCTATTAGGCAGAAACCTGTCGTTAGAAGAAGAAAATGAATTTGCCGTAATTGGCTCTTTTATAGAAAATCCATATATCTACAAGTAATCGTAAAATAATTCAAAGAACTACTTATTCGTTTTTCTTGATAGAATAATAAATACATTGTAACGTAAGGTTCTGAAGACTGTCAATAAAACAAACTGCTGCAGGAAATATTAGCTTTTTTTATTTTCCACGCTGATGATTGTAGGGGTGGTTTATAAAAGTTCTAACAAAATTCTAAAATAAATTATAATTAATAGGGAACCCAGTTAAGGGTTGAAAATCAATTTCTTACCTAATACCAGGTTTATACTTCAAAATAATAAGAATCTAATATATTTGATAATAAATCCAAAACCAAAGGCTGTTAGCACTTGTAGTGTTATAAGTAAAATGGCGATCACTCGAATTCCATTATTGCAAAAAATCGAAATTTATAAATTGAAACTACCAGGGCCATCTATATATTAGTTTATAAGAAACCTAATGTTAAGATCCAGAAACCTGTTTTACTATTATATTAAATTAATGCATTATATCTAATATTTCCCGCATATTTTATTAATTATGCTACAACATATTTAATAAATATTATTTATTAAACTATTGTAGGTAAATTAAATAAAAGTAAACTGGTATAAATTTAAATCAGTCCATAAACTAATTTCAATTTTGAAAAGAGCTACTAATTGTCACTAGCAACTTGCCATGACAACAATCAAGATGGCTATCTTGATTACAATTTTATTGAAAAATCGCTTTTTATTCAAAATCTGAGCCAGATAGGTATAGGAAACCCTAATATAGTTTGAAAGAGCATTTAAATCTGCTTCGAAATATTTAAAAAAATACATAGTGTTGCATTTGAAATA
This sequence comes from Sitophilus oryzae, assembly GCF_002938485.1. Classification (NCBI taxonomy): domain Eukaryota; kingdom Metazoa; phylum Arthropoda; class Insecta; order Coleoptera; family Curculionidae; genus Sitophilus; species Sitophilus oryzae. The sequence continues at coordinate 220,436 of NW_022145960.1, read as the reverse complement.
ACGAAAAAGCTTTTATGTAAAATAAATATTTAAAATGGACCAAAAATTTTTTATACCCTTGTATACATTTAAGGGAGGAATAACATTTTTCTGTAAAGTTTATTTCTCTACCTTTAAACTCAGCACAAGAATTAATTCTGAAAAGTAATGTACAGGGTTTTAATAATCTATTCTATTGTGGCATGCAAATTTAAAATGTCTTTAAATATCTCAAAAACCAAAGATTTTAAACATATTTAACCCTTATAATAAATACCTTTTTTTGGGCACAAGAATCCAAAAATAAAATAAAATACTGGGTGTTCCATAAGAAAAAATATAATAACTTTGGTATGGATCTTAGTTTTAATTAACTTACATTTCAAAATAATTTTAAATTGTCAACATTACCTTTCCACATACACCCATAAAATATTTTGTTTCTACATCTTTCCGTTTTCGTATAATCAACCGAGGCGAATGAGGTGCGCCACCCTGTATAAAAAAAGTTTTGATATAAAGTCTTCTCTGACCCGGTATATTACATTTAAGTTATAAAGATAATACCGGGTGGTGCATCGTCGGTCGTTGGAAACATAGGAAATCTCATGCAAATTTTGAACTGTTCAAATATTTGCTCCCCTATTTATTTTACAGAAAAGTCGTAAATAGGTTTTTTAAAGGCCTGTTGAATACACATGCTAAATTTGAACAATTTTGGACCAGTCGATTTTGAGTGATTTAAGAAAGATTGTATCTATTTTTATATTGAAACAGAACAGGTAACAATCAAACATCAGTCAAAAACCGACCTTAAGTTGTCAACGTTATTTCCTAACGTAGGTAACTTAATATTTTAATATTAATAAAAATTTAATATTCAGTATTAGAAGGGTACTAGCAATAATCAGTGGCGGCTCGTGGGTATAAAATTAGGTGAAGAGTTAATTTTTTAAATTGCGAAATTTTTTTTGGCGCATTCACCATTTTGTCAACATTTTTAAAATTATTATTTGAAAAATTTTTGGCAAGAAAGGCATAAAAATAAAGAGCCATTCACCATTTTGTCAACATTTTTTTGTTATTATTTATACACTAATACCTATAATATTTTCCTTTTAGTTTGGGCTAAAACGCATTAAGTAAAAAGAGATACAACCATTTTTCCATAAACGCATTATTTTGCATTCCAGGGAAAATATAATTAAATTTAAATTAAATATAATAAACATTATATACAGTGTCCACCATAAAGTTGGATCCATATAGACGTTTTTTTTGTATTAGAGTTTTAACAAATCTTTTTGTGGCACTTCTGCTTTGAAAACAACTTAAAATGCACCAAGTCAACGTTGACAGCTAACATCTGGGAGTTGTCAAATACAAAATATTTAAAAGAAATTTTTAAAAATTGGTTAAACTATTATTATTTTAAAAAGGTGACTAACAAAATTATGTTTCAACTTTGACTTTGTGCATTTTAAGTGGTTTTTAAAGAAGAATTGATTGTCACAAAAAGTTTTTTTTAAACATTAATACCTTATATTAATAAACTCTGATTAATAAACTCTAATTTTTTCGTAATGTTGTTTAATTTCCAATTATTTGGGCTTATTTCAATTAATATCTTTAATAACTCCTTAAAATTTCCTCTATTCACTGAGTCAATCCTTTCATCATGCCCACGAAAAATCAACTCTTGCTGGCTTACCTATAAAGACTGCTTGAATAACTACCCGTAAACAAAGTCTATTTAAACGAATATTTTCATTAAAATTAAGCTTATAGAGTCTAGCGTTTTTTTCTAAAGCATCGGCAATTGTATTTTTATTTTTTTTAATTTCTTAGCATTAACATTTTAAATGTTCTGCAGAATCCCCGTGTTTATGCAAAGAATTTACGATATTTACGAAATCGGTAACCCTTCTTTATTCCAAATGCCATGTTTATTAGAAAATAGTACCTATAAACAGGACCAACAAAATAATTTTTGTTAAACAATGCTACTACATAGCCAATTACAATCAGAAAACCAGGAAGACTTAAATTTAGAAAGTTAAAAAAATTCTTATTTCTTTTTAATTTTTAAATTATTAAGTCATGAGAAAGTAAACATAAACACAAACGAAAAAAAAAACAAGAAAACACATAGGTAGCTTAAAAATTACATCAACCAACCTCGAAACCAACTTAACTAAATTAGAAAAAAAAATAACATGTTCACTTAAAGAGCAATGCCTAGCAAATGCCTATAAAAACATAACACAAAGAAATATAACTAATACATTTTATAATTATACTAATGTAATATATATTGTAATAAAATATTATACTAAATAATAAAATAACAGATTTAAACTTCAATCAGAAACTTCAAAATAACTTCAGAAATAGGAACAGTAAGAGATAGCCAAGAGTTTGATTTCGACGCTAGAAAGTATCAAAGGTCTTTCGCACGTAACAAAAAATATGTTTTTAATTATTATTATACCGAGTCCCGAAAGTACCGAAAGAACCGGGAATTAATAATTTCGAGTCCCGGTTATTTGATGTCTCAAAAGAACCGGGAATTACGGGGGTACTTTCGGTACCGGGTTTTCCCGGTTCTGAACACTAATGACAAGGATTTTTGCAATTGTAATTTTATTGCAAATCTACTGTATGAAATACCGCTTTCAGTGTACAGGGTGGGTCAAATTCGACGCTTTCAAATGGAAACACCCTTTTCTATAGGAGATAGACGAAAACTAATATCGGTGTCTGGAGCTCAATTTTCATCAAAAACATGATGGTGAAAACCGCACATCAATATCTGTTACCGTTTCGGAGTTACGGGGTGTTTTTCAAAATGTGCATTTTTAACAAATCGCTGTAACTTTTCTGCTATGGAAAATTTTGTATTTCTATGATGACATTTCCAAAGCACCTTTTTACGTAGAATATAATGGTTTAAGTATAATTTTTTTAAAATTAATCATTTAAGAGTTATGAACAGAAAAATTGATTTTTTATTTGGGACACCCTCTATATTTTTAATTAACTGAAAAGAATTTAAAATTACCTTTCCAAAAATATAGCACACTTGATATTTTGTTATAATCCCCTTCGAAATATAGAATTTTTAAAAGTTCGCCACTTTAAACTAGTAGGCTTTGGACCCCTTATTGATGATATGCCCTTAATGGAACTCGAAAACATATTTTTCCAGCAAGACGACGCACCGCCTCTGAACGCTGAAGTTATCAACAAATTTTTGCAGTCAATTTCAAGAATAATTATAGCTAACCAAGATCCCAGCCGTTGGCCGTCGAGGCAGCCTGACTTAGTACCTATGGATCTAATCCTATGGATATATTTGCGGAAGAATAAAGGTTCCTTATTCTTCCGTATAATCTAGACAAGAATCAGAAATACTTAGCAGTTATGAGGGGGTATCTTTCACCCCCACTGAGTTAATGAATTCCGCGAGAAATGTTCAAAAACTGCCCCGTCTGTCCATAACAGAAGACGGTCGATATGTCGAACACCTGTAGCAAAATATCGTGTCTTGGTTTGGTATTTATTTTTATTGTTATTAGATATAGTTTAAATGTGTTGATGTTGTTAAATATATTTTAAATGGTTATAAAATTCTGCATCTCTCATAGCAAATATTATTTTCGTTTTAATTGATGCTCAGAGCTAGAATTTTTTTGCATTACAGCCGGTGCCGTTCAAAGCCTACTTATTTTTTAAAGCTCTATATCTCGAAGAGGAATCGAGCAAAACATCAAGTGTGTTAAGTTTTGGAAACATAATTTTAAATTCTTTTCAATAAATTAAAAATATACAGGGTGTCCCATATAAAAAATAAAATTTTCTGTTCATAATTCTTAAATTATTAATTTTAAAAAAATTATACTTAAACCATTAAATTTTACGTAAAAAGGTGCTTTGGAAATATCTTCATAAAAATACAAAATTTTCCATAGCAAAAAAGTTACAGCGATTTGTTAAAAATGCATATTTTTGGAAAATACTCCGTAACTCCGAAACGGTAACAGATATCGATATGCGGTTTTCACCATTATGTTTTTGACAAAAATTGAGCTCCAGACACCGATATTAGTTTTTGTCTATCTCCTATAGAAAAGGGTGTTTCCATTTAAAAGCGTCGAATTTGACCCACCCTGTACATCTGGCGAACATCTGTGTCATGTCAAAATTCAAATATTAAAGTAGTATCTATTAAAGTATTTTATCTTGTATACGGGGAAGATTAAAACACATAAAAAATATAGTATATTTTTTATATTAACAGCTTTAACAGTATATTGTATTGAGTACACTGCAAAAGTTCTGTCAAATTTGTTATTTGGGCGACGCCTATAACCTTTTTTCTATCAATTTACTTCTCTTAATACCTTAAGGAGGGCTAACAGTGTAATTCATACATGAGGGTACAAATTACTACTCGTCTACCCGCAATGTGTTTTTGATCTAAATATATGCGGGTTGTTTTATCAAATTTCGCGAATGGGTGGGCAGTAGGGTATTAAAATATTCTTTGGCAGTAGGCAGACTAGGCACGTTTTTAGACCTTAGATTATATTTCAGTTTAGACATAAACATATTCACCAACTTTGATTAGGCATACTCAACTTTGATTAGGATTAGCTTACCAAACTAATTTAGTTATGAACTGTTAGTGTAACCATAATTTCTATAAGTAATCATAAGTTTTGGAAACTGAATTTCGGGAAAACTGCGAGACCCGAAAAACGGACACCTTAAAATTTTGATGTATTTTAAAATTTAATATATTTTGTTCTAGTGGGTCGATTTTACTGATTAACTAATATGTAGCTAAATTATTTGACTTTTTCGTGCCTCTTTTAAAATTAAAAATGAAGGTTCCCATCTGTCAATTATAGGAAGGAAAACAAAATGTTGATACACTCGATTATTTTTGATTATTTTGATTATTTTTAGCCCTATTTTCATGATTTTTCTAGCAGCCTGTATATAATTATATCCACTTTAATTTGTACACTCAGTTTTTTATAAACTTTAGTATTTGGCATACTATACAGGGTTAATCGGGGAATTGTTTTTTTACCTTAACTTTAAAACAACCTGTGCAATAATTTCGTGTGTAAATTTTATCCTTAGAACCAGGTCTCCTGAGTATTTTGTCTTTTGGATCATGTCAATATATGCTTTGGTTAATTTTTAAGAGCGAAATGAACTTGACACCAACAATTTGCAATTTTTTCAATTCAATCATTTCTTTTTTAAGTTATTTTTCAATATGACAAGCTGGCTTTGGTGATTATTGTGAACTATATACTACTATGAACTGCCCATCATGTTCGACGTTTGGGACATGCTTGGCAGCAGGGTTAGAGGTCGCAAAGCGGTACCAGCTTCATTAAATAAATTTCGGTTGTTAAAGAAGAATGGGAAAGCATAACACAATATGATATATGCAGCCTCAATGACAGTCACAGATATGACAGTATGAATGGACGTATACGCACATTATATCAGCCAAGGGAGGCAATGGAGAGTAGTATAGGGCATTTTTTACATTTTTTTTTCTGTTTGTATACTTAAGTATTACAGATGCTTTCTTTAATATCGTTACTTCTGCTATCGTTGTTAATGTTTATTAAAACCAGGACTGTATTGTTAGTCTTAAACGTTTTTTTTTAAATTTAGTATAAAGTATCCAATGCAGCGTAATATGGCATTACGACAATAGTCACCAAAAATATCTCGTCATATTAAAAAATTACATCAAAATATAATAATGATTGAAAAAATTGCAAATTGTTTGTGTCAAGTTCATTTCGCTCTTAAAAATTAACCAAGGTATAAATTGACATGATCCAAAAAATAAAATGCTCAGGAGACATGGTTCTGGCCGTAAAATTATATTTTCGGAAAATTTACACACGAAATTATTGCACAGGGTGTTTTAAAGTTAAGGTAAAAAAACAACCCCTCGATTAACCCTGTATAATATGCCAAATACTAAAGTTTATAAAAAAAATAGTTTACGAATTATAGTTGATATAATTATACACAGCTTGCTAAAAAAAATCATGAAAATAGGGCTAAAAATAACAAAAATATAACACTTTAAATTTGACCAAAAATTTCTCCGTTGCGTTTTTTTTTCATCTGAGTGTATTTTGGTGAAAGTTTAAAACACCCTGTGGAATATGTCAAGACAGAAAGAAATAGGTACATCCTTTCTAGATAGTTTGTTTTTTGGTTCATTTCAATAGCTTTATTTTTGTTGGAGATATTCGCTTTTGAAGAAGACATTAACATTTTTTCGTAATTTTTACATTAAAACCATGAATTTGCTTGCAATCCTAGTCAACAAACCTAGTAACTTGTGGTACCGAAGTAATGGGCCTCGGTGGACGAGTCCGACTCGCACTTGTCCGTTTTTTTTTCAAAAAGTAATTAGTAAGTAAATACCACCAAGTAAGTAGTAATTACCACCCGATTTTTTGCGCATGTTAATCCTGTAGAGTGTACAGTATCATAATGAGATTTCTAATAAACGTTTTATCGTTATCTATGTAATAATCATACTGATAATTCCTTTGTGACAACTCTTTGATAACAACATATTTATAGTTAGATCTCTTTATTTAATGTATGAGTCGTTGTCAACATTTTTAATCTTACAAAGAAGACACTTTATATTATCCTTGTATAAGTATTTATATAATCAAGGATATTGTATAGAAATAATTACTGTTCTATTTATGAGTATTCTCGTTAGGTCACACTTCATACACACTGATCGTATCAATAGGGTCCAAAGGGATATATGATAAATAAAAAGTACCATATTATTTTATCCTCTTAATCTTTTATCACTTTTTTCCGATCGTTATTAATGAAATTGGTGTAATATTAGCATTGCCTAATGGATATTTAACGTTTAGATAGCGTAAATAATTGTCTGAAAATATATATTTTTGTTTCTTAACTGATAGCAAAGTTTACAGACATTAGCGTAATTAGAAATTTATCCAGGGGGGGGGTTCATCCCAGGGGGGCCTAGGGCTTTTGTTTTTTTTTTAAATGAAAAATAATTAAAAAAAAACACATTTTTCGAATAAAACGTTTACATGAATTTCTCTATCAATAAATTTCATAGACTTGGTTATCAAACCGTGTTCCCGTATACTCTGTTTTTTTTTCTCAGGTAAGATTTCGACAGACGATGACAGAAGAAAAACAGATGACGTCCCATACCAATCTATTTATTTTACTAAAAAAAGTTTCTAATAATTTTTAAGTTAACTATGGATGGGTTTAAATATAAATCCGTCATGCGTCGTCTCTTATTGATTTTAACCAGTTTTATTGGTTTATTTCGAAAATGACAGATCGTATTTCAATTTTATTGGTTTGACGGAACGATGAACGACAAACGGACGCCGATGTGTATGAACTCGCCTTTAGATTTTTGACGCTTGTCAAAGTCTTGCCAAATTATAGGTTATAATTTTGTGTCAACTTTTGTCAAATACCCTGCGTTTTGGAAGATGATGCATTTTGATTCGTGTTATTACCTGTGTTTTGTGTATTTTGAAGTCAAGTGGAGGAAAAATCGAGTGAAAATTAACTGTAGACCCAGAACACAGTGTATGGTTAATACTCGCTGCCCAGGCAGAAAGTCTTATACACCAATAAAGTTACAAGTTACCATCAATAAAGTTCGTATACCATCTCGTCGTAGATAAGTGCATCTCGAATATGGTAGGACCATACTAAACACATACTAAAAATTGGAGTAGCTGTAAAATATCGACATCACACGATAGGTAAATAATGGATTTTAGTACTACAAGTACAGAAAAATAATGTCAAAAGGTACTGGTTTAAAAATATTAAGATTAAAGTTAATTAATCAACCTTTAAAGTATAAAATTTGGTAAGTGTTATTATTCTTAATAAAATAGTTTGTTTTATTTATGTTGTTTTATTTATTCCTGTGGAATATGACAAATTTGTATTTGTAAATATAAGTTATATTGATAAATATAATCATAAATCCGGGAAGTTTCATAAAGCTTGAAAGTAATAAATAGTTCTTTTTTCTATTTTTTTGGTATATGGTGTCTTGTTCTTGTTTGTTTTGTATTAACACATACCGTTTTGATTAAATAAAATAATTCGATTACATTTTTTCAGTTTTATACAGTTTTTTTCACAATATTTTGAAGTAATCACTTGTCAATCAAATTTTAAATATTTCCTGCTATGCGTTCCAGTTGTACCAACTTATTTCTTTGTAAAATAAAATAAACTACTTTGAAATTAAAATGACAGACACATCTATCACTGTCAAGGATCTTCTCGTGGGACAGACTATAGATTACTTAAATACCTACAAATTTTCTAAAAAAAATTAAAATTAGCTCATTTTTTGAACACAACAAAATAATATTAACTAAATAAAACTAGAAAACGTCATTTTTACTGCATCACAAGCAAATAAAAATTAATACGTAGCCTGGGGGGCAGGCAGGCCACTCCGGCCCCCTGTAGTTACGCCAATGTTTACAGAATTAAAAATACTGAAATCTACTTTGTGAGAAGGTTTTATTATCTGCGGAGAAACTGGAACACCCTCAGAAAGAAAATTCCACTTCTCCAACTCCCATGCAGTGGATGACATACCAAGAATTTACAACTTCGAGAAACACTTCACTGTAGTATTGAGTAATAAAAAGGAATGTAAAAGACCATACCATAACGTGGTATACTGATGCTTCCAAAACCAAACCAAGGACAGGCATAGAAGTATTTGGGCCAAAAACTAAATACTCCGAATCAATGGGCATCTAACCCAACATCTTTCAGGCAGAAATCTACGCTATCGAAAGATGCGTACAATTTATCTATGATAGGAACTATCGAAAACAGGAAATAGCCATCTTATCCGATAGTCAAGCAGCACTAAACGCGATCAACTCAGTAACCATCAGTTCGGAGATGGTCAAAGAATGCCTAGAGAAGCTGAACAAATTAGGCAAAGAAAATAAAGTCCTCCTACTCTGGGTGCCCGCTCACCAAGGGATAGAAGGCAATGAAAAAGCAAATGATCTAGCTAGAAAAGGAGTGAACGCTCCACTAACTAGACCAGAACCGTTCTGTTTTCCAAGCGGAAACTAACTAAAAGAGGAACTGAAGAACCTGGAAGAGTCCATCCGTAACTGGAAATTGGAGTCCAACGGAAGACACTCGAAAAAGTTCCTCAGAAAAATCAACGATTTTCCTTGATTTAAGTAAAAAGAATCTTCGGATTATTACGGGGTTTCTAACAGTACACTGTCTCTTCAACGAACACCTCAGTAGGCTGAAGCTGAGAAACAACGGCGAATGCAGATTCTGTGGGGAAAATGGGGAAACACTAGAACACCTTATCATTGAGTGCGCCGAGACGACGCGACGACCGTTCCTGCCATGAACTTTAGTACGGCTGATGTCGAGGATGGAGAGCTGGCCTCTGTGGGGCCGTCTCAGCTACTGGCTTTCGTTAAAGCCCTGAGACTGTATGATGAATTATGACTCGTTATACAGGGTGGTCCGAACTGTATTCCGGAAACATTGGCAGTATATTCTGCAGACAAAAATAAGTAAAAAAGTTCGTATAAATGTATGTCCTAAAATGCTTAGTTTCGGAGACACAGGGTGTAGAAATTTCATTTTTATTTTGATTTTTTCCAAATAAATTTAAAAGTAAGATCAATATTTGGATGAAAATTGGTGTCTGCGAGTTTTTTGACATGAGATATTTGATTGTGATGTCAATATGACTCCTACTTGTAGAGGGCGCCACCTACATATTTTTTAACTTTCTTATTCAAAGTTTTTTAACTGGTTTGAAGTCTAATAACTTTTCATCCGTACCTTTATAAAACTATTGAGTGAAAAAATTCACATTCACATTTCCGTGATTTTTTACGTAAAAAATGTATCTTGGTAAACATAGTCAATACATGTCATTATTGACAAAAAAATAAACACGTTGAGTAGATAATTATTTGACTGAAATAATAAATTTGTGAAATTTTTATTTTTTTATGTTAATCATAAGTTTCTCTGCGAAAAAATGATGATAAAACAGTTTCTGTTGAACTTTTGGCACACAAATATTTCAAATTTATGATTTTAGTCTGATAACTATTTTGTCAACATGTTTAATTATTTTTGTCAATGATGACGGGTATTGATAATTTTGGTTCCAAATATCTCGAGAACCAATACTCCTAGCGATTTTTACCAAGAGACTTTTTTTACGTAAAAAACGTCGTAAATATATATTTTTTACTCTATTAGTTTTACTGGTTTTACTCTATTAGTTTTATACAGGTACGGACGAAAATTTATTAGTCTTCAAACCAGTTAAAAAATATGTAGGTGACGCCCTCTACAAGTAGGAGTCATATTGACATCAAAATCAAAATTTATCATGTCAAGAAACTTCCGGACACCAATTTTCATCCAAATAGTGACATTACTTTAGAAATTATTTGGAAAAAATCGAAATTAAAAATGAAAATTCTACACCCTGTATCTCCGAAACTAAGCTTTTAAGGACGTACATTTATACGACCTTTTTTACTTATTTTTATCTGCAGAATATGCTGCCGAAGTTTCCGGAATGCAGTTCGGACCACCCTGTACCGGGTGTCCCACTAAGGCTGTATCTCGGAAAGTATTAGTCGTAGGGCTTAGGGAAAAAATATTTATAACTAAACGGGCTATGAGAAATTGCTGGAAATTATTTTCAAGTTTGTAAAACGGCCGCTAGGTGGCGCAACTGCTATGGAAAATAAGAAAATAGATTTTTTACAGAATTTTATTACCGAAGATATTAGCAAAATTATAATAAATACCAAAAAATAAGTCCTTAATTACCTTATTTTTACAATACAGTATCAGTGTAGCCCTCTTGATTAGGCCCATTCTAACAAAAAAATAAGATAGAAACAGTTAGTTTATTTTAAAATTGACGAAATACCAGAATACCATAATACCAGATAATAATAGTGAACAAGAAACGATGATTCAGTGAAGTCATGGTAGGCTTTGGAAAAAAGTTGCTTTTCGCGTAATAGTATAAACGTCAAATTGTTATTAGATCAACATTTTGATAGTCTTAGCAGCGTTTTTTTTATCTTTTAAATGCTTTTTCAAAATGCCTTTATTATTTGAGGTATAGTTGAAGTTGTTGGGGCATTTTGAAAAAGCAATCAAAAGAAAAAACGCTGCTAAGACTATCAAAATATTGATCTAATAACAATTTGACGTTTATACTATTACGTCAAAAGAAAACGAACTTTTTACCAAGGCCTACCATGATTTCACTGAATCATCGTTTCTTGTTCACTATTATTAATATCTTAATTATTAGATATTAATACATCTGATATTATGATATTCTGGTATATCGTCGATTTTAAAATAAACTAACTGTTTCTATCTTCTATCAAGAGGGCTACTGACACCGTGTTGTAAAAATAAGGTAATTAAGGGCTTATTTTTTGGTATTTATTATAATTTTGCTAATATCTTCGGTTTGAAAGAAGATATAAAGATACGGTTTTTGCTGACTTTTTAAGCTTTTACTAGTCTTTACTATCAGCTAAAATTACATATATACTATTGCATTTAATTTTTTTGAAAAAACGCGCAATGTTTGTTAAATTGTAAGAAAGCGCCCCCTAGCGTCTACGTTCAAAACCTTATTATTATTATTCTTATGGTACAATATAGAGTATGAAACGCTCTTTTAAACGAGCCCTCGCTTGTTGGATTCCGATTATTCAGTCCAGAGTTATTAATAATCATATAAAAACAGATCTAACCTTCCCCCACCGCTTTATTTCGGTAGATAGGGGAAAATGGCTCTAACAAAAAATATTCAAAATTTACTGAAGATTATGAAGCTGTTACTTATAGTACACCTTATCTAGACAAAATTGTGTAAAAACTCCATTTTCTTATTTTTTGCTGTAGTTGCGCCCCCTAGCGGTCGTTCTACAAACTTGAAAATAATTTCCAGCAATTTCCCATAGCCTCTTTAGTTATAAATATTTTTTTCCGCAGCCGCTACGGCTAATACTTTCCGAGATACAGCCGAGAGCTATTCTTAGTGGGACACACTGTATATAACTAAAAAAAAAGGGAAACACAATAGATCTGTCAGGTCGCGGTGATTAATCACCCTCCTAAACATTCTACACTCTACGTTAACGTCTGTCTACCCTTAAATCTCTCGGTATTTATGTGTACGTTATAATTTGATATGCGAAAACTCTTTTCGCTAAGTAGACTCGCTCCTAAGTAGTAAAATATGAAAAGCGACAAGCGGCTCAGTCAACTATATCGCTACCTCCGGATCAAACCGTGTTCTAAAAAAGCGGCACCTAAACATTTATTTTTACAGTTTCTTGTGCATATACACATATTTTGTCATATTTTTATTCGCGTGTGTTATTAAGGACATTAATCAGAATGAATTGCAACATTTTGTACTTCGTGTTTCTGTCAATTATCGGTAAGTATTTGAACTTTTACCTGTTTGCATGGATTGTAGCCTGTGAAAGTAATGAAAATATAATTCATATTTATGAATAGAAGGTAAATATTTCCGAAATGTATTTGGAAAGTTTTTTTTATGATTTTAGTATGTCGACTTGATAGAAGATTAAAAATTATTTGCATATTTTATTTATTATTTATTTGTTTCTTTTTTTCATTATTTAATATTTTTATTATAATTATTTTTAATAACACTAGACATTTTATTTTTAATTGTTAACTTTTTCAGAAATATTACTAATTTATTATATTTTTTCTAAACCAAGCATTAGTTGGAAATGTAAACTAGCTAATTTAAATTATTTTTAGATAATTGTATAGTAATTTTATGAAAAAAATCACACTTTGAGTTAGTGGACTTTTGTTGATATCTCGACCTTGTTATAATTGGCAAATTTCATTGAGCTTATCTTTACTTTCAAATTGTCAATTTTCAATTTATTTAAAGACGATTTCAATCATTTATTTTATAAGACTTTTTCATTGAAATTTTTTAATACAAAACCGCAATTTAAATTGCTTATTTATATTTGTCAATATCTATCAATCACTTGGAATTTAAAATAAGTTAATTTTAGTTAATAAATACAATGCATTATTAATATTTGTTCGTAAAAGTTTTTAACAAAAATGATAACAAAAGTGATAATTGACTAACAAATTGCTCTCTTTGTGTCTACAGGAAAGAGTCCATTGTTTATTATTCATTTTAAAACGAAGGGTTTCTACCTCGGTTTTTACCAATCACTAAAAAAGAAAAATGTAAAAAACGCAACGGATTTTTTTTCATCATTTTTAAACTGTTGTTTCTTTTTTAGCCCTATTTTCTTGAATTTTTAGGAAACTGTATATAAATATATCAACTTTAATTTTCGTAAACTTAGTTTACGAAAAAAAAAACTTTAGTGTTTGGCTTATTATACAGGGTGGCGCCTTTCATACGCCGCGGACGCCCCATGGAGAACGGTAGTATATATCGAAATGAAATTTTTGCAGCATATCTAGGTTAACTGGAAGCGTTTTATAAAAATATATAGAATTATACAGGGTGTCCCCAAAAAAAGTTACACATCAAAGTTGTGGTTTTTCTAATGGAACACCCTATATATTAATTGATTTTCGGATTCTAGGAAAAAAATAAAGGTTTTATTAAAGAAGCATATACCTAGAATCTAAGGATTTTGACATATTTCACATTTTGTGAAAATGTTGAGTAAATTTTAAATTTCGATAACAGGTACCTAAATTTTAGTTGACCTTGTATAGCCTGGTATTTAATTACAGTAACCATTGTATGTTAAACCAAATTGAAATTTTATCCGAAAGGTTATACAGGGTGAGACAAAATTAATATGCAACATTAGTCACTTTTAAAAGCAAGTTACCCCTTTATTTTAAATAGAACACCCAGTATATTATTCCAGTGTTCAATGGGGAATTTATATATCTTCAAAATATTATTAAGGTTGCCTACCTCTCAGACAAAGATTTTCCTAGATATTTTAATGTTTATGATTTTGAGTAAGTAGATCTTTATTATTTGGAAAAATCTAGGGTGGCTGTGATATTATACATTTTGTTAATTTAACAAAAATTAAAGATTTTAGGGTAAAATACTCAACGGTAATAAAAAGATACACGTTTAAAACATATTTTAATTATTACACAATTAAAACTAGATATAAACCTATCATTATGTGACAAAAATTAGCTAGATGAAATCAAATGCTCAAAATGCTTCCTTTCCTGTTAACTGCATAAAATGATTGTCTTTTCAAAAGGATCTTTTCATTTTAAAAAGCATTATGTGGAGTTCTACCTCGAAAAACAGCTACAATAATTTCTCTCATGTTGTCGACAATAGTTGCTCGAGTTTTTTAAACACTGTCTTTAACATATCCCCATAAAAAAACCAGACTAGATAAAATCAGTAGCATTTAAGTATTCTATTAATTGGTGAATGCACACTGCAATCACCAACTAATAGAATCATATCAATTCTCTCTGATACTCTGATGTAGGATAAGTTTGCATTTTCAGAAAATTTATGAGATTTTTTTTTGTTTTTACTGACATAAAATGATAACTAGTTGTTAAAGTTGGACTAATTAAACAGCTATGTTGAAGTAAGGTGAGACGTATCACAGCCACCTAGATTTTATCAAATAATAAAGATCTACTCAGATCAAATCATGCAAATGAAAATATTTAGGAAAATCTTTGTTCGAGGGGTAGGCAACCTTAATAGTATTTTGAAGAGACATACATTCTCCATTGAATATCAGAATACTATACTGGGTGTCCCATTTAAAATAAAAGAAAAAAAATGTGACCATTGTTCAATATTAATTTTGTCTCACCCTGTATAACTTTTTGGATCAAGTTTTAATTTGATTTAAAGTACAATAGTTAATTTAACTACATATTAGGCTATACCGGGTATATTCCAATTTAGGTAGCTTTTATTGTAATTTAAAAATTGTTCTTTATTTCTAGAAAATGTTAAATATGTCAATAATCTTACATTTTAGTCATATAAGAACATAACACAATATATTTGCAGCCTCACTGGCATTGTGAACCAACGTCTACAGACAGTTCTAGCAGCCGGGGGAGGCAATTGTGGAGGCAGTACAAAGTATTAAGAGTATTTTTTACAAGCATTTTGTTTGTTTGTTTACTTAGTTATCGCAGTTATGTTTTTTAAATATCTTCAGTTGTGTTAGAATAATATTTATTAAAACCAAGCCTGTATAGTTGCTTTTTGACGTTATTTAAATTTTAATATAGAGTTCTAATTGTCTATGGTTCTAATGCAGTGTCGATATGACATTACGATAATAGTAACCAAAGTTACCTCGTGATATTAAACAAATAACATCATAAAGTTATGATATAAACATAAATTAAAATAACTTTCGTTGCACATCATAATACGACCACCAGCAAACTCCATAAGACGACGCATGGTGTCATTGATGACGTGCAACGAAAGTTGAGTTGAAAAACTTGCAAATTGTTGGTGGCAAGTTCATTTCACTCTTAAAAATTCAAAAAATTCAAAATGCTCAGGAGACATGGTTCTGATCGAAAAATAATGTTTTAGGAAAAGTTACTCACGAAATTATTGGTACAATTAACTCGGTATAATTATCCAAATACTAAAGTTTAGAAAAAACTGAACTCATGAAGTTGATAGATTTATATACAGTTTGCTAAAAAATCATGAAAATAGGGCTAAAAATAAAAAAATATAACACTTTAAGCTTGACGATAAAGTTTTCCGTTGCATTTTTTTGCATCTAAGTGTATTTTTGTATTTTTTTATTAACTACTTTTAGAGCATTCATTTTTTTCTAATTTTATACCAAAATCTAATTAATTTTGTATCTTCAGTGTGTTAGATTCATCTAGTTTCTGTAGTTTAATATATATAAATATTTGAATTTTTGGACAATTACATACCTTGATAGGTCGCAATTTTTAAGATACCTATTAATTGATTCTCAACTGAGACGGAGTACATTCTTTAGTTCGAAGTCTGAACTTTAAACTTGGCCCCTTCGAATTTAGGCAAGGTCAATTCTCGATAAATTGTTTGGTATTGACATTGAATATATCAGAAAAATATAAAATAAAAATCTAATTACCTAATATTCTAATTCCGTAAGATGTGGAAATGTACGAGAAAAAACTATTTTCAATTTTTATTATTTTGTCTGTTAAAATTTTGACGAAATGCATTTTTTAATTATTCTTTGTTTAAAAAAAGGAATGACAGTAAAATTATTGAAATTGTTTATATTACTGAATGGAGGAGACAGGAGACATATTTCAATAATATTGGAAAGGTTTGTTTTTACACATCGCTTGATAGAGGAATGTTACCGGGTAGCGTATTTCCATAATATACCATGTAGAGAACATAAGGTCTATAAGCCCCGCCCACAAGCTTAGTTCAGCAGTAAAGATGTCTCTAACACGGTATACGAAATGGGAAATGCGCCAAAATCGGGTATAGTTCGTAGTCGCATTACTGGCGTTACTTTTGATAGCATAAACAGTAAGATTCATTTGTGTAAAATAATACCGTATGGTAAAAAACGGCATCAGCGATGGCTATGAAATAAAGATCGCTGTCATTTTATATATAAATTTATATGGGAAATGTCATCAATCGTTATTTCCCAGCCAACTGGACGCCGTTTTTTTCGATCATGCGGTATGTATTTATTCTTTATCATTACATTAAAATATGTATATACATACAACCTTCCAAAAAAATCCGGACACAATCCGGACGGCCAAATTTTTTAGCAAATTAGTATTTTTCACATTGCATACTGATTGATGATTACATATTAATAAAACAATAAGAGCAAGAATGTACATACATTTATATTTAAATTGTCAAAGCCTAAAACTTGCAAAGTAAAACAATGAATTTACATTGCTAAACTTATCGACGATTTTTTAAATAACCAGGTACATTTTTAAAACTAATTTATTATTTTGCATTACAGCGACATTTCTTAATGGAACAATAAAATCCGGACGTGTTTCAAAAATCCACTCGGACATAATAAAAATCCCGACGTCTGGTAACCAAGTTCTCTGGTATAAGTTCTATAGATCATACTTTTTAAATTAGGTACTCAAATAAAATATGAACGTTAGTCTTGGTAGAACTAAAAGAAATCATAGACACGGTCATTTCTCGGTATAGTCTGCCCACCAATAAAAAAATGATGGAGACATTTATCTGTCATTTTTTCAGCGTACGATATTTTTCACTGTCAATTTTTGGATGTTCACTGTCAAAATCGCTCTTCTCTCGTTGAGGGGACTATTGTTTTGCATTACTTGTCTAAAAAGTAATTCTCTGAATTTTATTTTATCTACGTGTACAGAAATTAATGGCACGATTCGCATTTTTATAAGCATTCGCACATTTATCTGCTTGCATTCCTGTGAATGTAATGAAATAACTTATAGATATGAATAAGAGGTATATACTTCATTCCCTTTGATAAAGAATTTACAGTTTTCCGTTCATATACAGGGTGAGTCTTAAATAAGTTTGGTACAATTTTTAGTACCATTGTTCAAATAAATCCAAAATAACCAGTTATTTTTATTTGAAAATTTCCAAAATAGCGATTTTTTGCTAAAATTTTTAGAACTACTGGATCTTTTCGGAATTTTCATTCTTGTAAATTTTATATTGGCATATTACCAAGAAATTATGTTTTTTTAACTAAACACTAAAAAAAATCCATTTTTTTTAAATTCCAAATTTTCAATTTTTTTTTCGCGAAAGAAATCTCGAGTAAATCCCCATTTAGCATCTTGGGTCCGCCTACTATAGGTAGCAACTAAGATTCGGCGACTCACACTGAAATATCCAGCCGAACTTGTTTAAGTGCTTGTGCAAATAGGCGCATAGATATTACAAAAACAACACCCGCACTTGTTTAAATATGGACTTTAAACATGCTATGCAATAAGTAAACAGTCTTTTGTCATAGTGCGGTGAAATTTTCAAGCATTTAAAAGTTCGTTAGAAATTATTTAAAGTGGTACCTTTGGCGGTGCCTTACTTCCAACCCGAGAATAATAAAAGTTTTAATTTTAAAGCTCCGTCCAGACCCTAGATCATACCGGGTGTTGCATCGTCGAGCGGGACATAGGAAATCCCATGTAAATTTTAATGGGGTCAATTATTGGCTTCCCTAATTATTTTAGAGAATAATTCTATTTAGGTTTATTGAAGAGCACTAAAACCCACATTCAAACTTTAGATATTTTTGATTAGCCTTAGACATTAGACTAGTGTTTACAAGATCAAATTCGATTTTCAAAATATAATTCATTTACGGCTTAGAACGCCTTGTCTAGTAAATAAGAGTTCAATGCTTTGCGAAATGAAAAAAATGATGTTATGGATTTGATTTCAAATGGCAGGTGATTGTGCATTTTTTTCGAGTTGTATAATATTGAACTTTTAACTAACTCTGAGCGTGGGGTAGGTAGATAAAGATCTTGCTACGCGTTCATGAGTGGATAAGTGTGAGATGGCCTTTCTAGAGAAGCTGATACATGTTTACGTATTAGGCAAACGGATTCAAATATAAATAAGGAAGGAAGAGTCAATATTTTTAATTCTTTAAAAAAGTCCCGGCAATGGGTTCTACTGTTTAGTCCCAGTGAATATCGAACAGCTCTCTTCTGGAGCTTGAAAATGCGGTCAAATTGAGTCGCACAACACGTACCCCAGAATGGAAGGGCATACCTGAGGTGCGACTCAAAGGGCATAATAAACAGTTCTTTCTAACTATTGATGATTAAATGGTATTATCAAGGAAATAGTAATCAAAAGGTGTCGGACATATTTGCTGCTCTGTATCTGAATAGACCGATACCTGGAAAATCTACAATCGCAAGGCATGTCCAGAGATTTGAGACCAAAGGTACCCTAATAAATAACTGCAGATGTGAAGCAAGGCAGGAACAAAGAGAAGATGCAAGATATGATACCGACTTGGAAGTTTTATTGTGCGTGGAAGAGAACGATGGAAAGATCAGCACAAGGAAACTTGGGGATGAAATAGGAATAGATCACACTACAGCGTTTCGAATTTTGAAACGACATAAATACTATTCCTTCAAATATGTAATAATACGGCGGCAGGCGTTTTATTTTGATATGATGGAAAGAGCAAACACGGATAGGGAATTTTTAAAAAACATATGTTTCACTGACGAATGCACGTTTACCTTCAATAATGAACCCATTGTTCAAAATTATCGATATTGGAACAAAGAAAACCAACACAGGTTTGTCGAAACAAGGACGCAATATCCACAGAAAGTAAATGTTTGGGCAGGGATATTCGGACACAATATTATCGGGCCATTATGTCTTACGCGAAATTTAAATGAAGAATATTATTTGGAACTACTCGAAAATCATATTTTACCTGCTTTACATGATGCCGCTAGGGAAAATCAGGAAGTTTGGTACCAAATGGATAGCTGCCCGGCACATAGTACCCTGGCTGTTCGGGAATATTTAGACAATATTGTCCAGCAAGGTCTCCTGATATTTCGTCAAATGATTTCTTTCTCTGGGGCCATTTAAAAAACAGGATATACAAGGATAAAAAATACCCAAATCTAGACGAGTTAAAAATGCTATTTCTGCCGAATGCAATAAAATTTCAGTTTACCAACTAGCGAATGTAAGAAGAGAATTTTATGATCGCCTGGGTTATTGTCTAGCAGTCGATGGAGGAATATTTGAACATCTTAAATCCTAAAGTTCTAACAATTTAATAGTACCTAAATTAATAAGTTATTGAATATTGTAATAAAACTATAATTAACCTTGTAATTGATTACTTTCTTTTATTTTAATTCATATTAATTTGTATTTATAAATACATCTTTAAGATTTCCGATGTAGGAATGAGTTTTCAATAATAATAAAGCACTAAATAGGCATAGATAAATGAAACAAGTTTAGATTGGAAAGGGCCCATAAGGACAATGTAAACACTATTTGGCGCTATTCTTGCAACGGTCGCGACCCAAAACTTTTGAAAATTTCGGAGCGGTTCGGCTTTTTCCGGAATTATATCGCCAAATATTGTTTATTCAAATTTATTATTATTTTCGTTTAATTTTATAAATAAAATACAGTGTGTTGCATACAAAAAAACTTTATTTTATATAAGGACGCATGTATGAAATACCTATGAAACATTGGAAACCGACGTTATGCCACGATCCACGATGGTTTTTGCAGTTCACAGTTCACAGCACAGCTTTTTAAGTTTTTAATGCCACTTTTTCACAATTATCACCGGTTGGAGTAAATAAAACTTGAATTGAACTCACAAGATAGCAATAATTACTTTGAAAATGGACGCTATAAACACTTTTTGGAATTAATTTAATGAGAGCGGTTTAGATTTTCAAGATTATTATGATTTTTGAAGATTCTGACTTTGACAAGAGAAAATTATTTCTGTTTTTGTTTGCCGTTGTTCTTAGCGACCGTTATAGCAGCGCCAGATCGCGTATAACGGTCGCGACCCAAAATAATTTCGCGACCCAAAATTTTTACGGGCTTTCCAATCTAAACTTGTTGCATTTATCCATAGCATTTATCTATGTAAATAGGTAAATTTCTGAAATGACAACTTCATTTGACAGTTATCTTTTACCTTGACTGGTGCTCAGAAGTTAATACAGGGCCTTAAGAAAGGAGAAATATTTAAAAAGAAATCGGCGATAACTCGTAAACGAGCTAATCAAAAATATCTAAAGTTGTTCTTTTGAATTTGGGTTTTAGTGCTCTTCAATAAACCTAAATAGAATTATTCTCTAAAATAATTAGGGAAGCCAATAATTGACCCCATTAAAATTTACATGGGATTTCCTATGTCCTGTCCGACGATGCAACACCCGGTATATACTTACGTGGACAAATGAACACCAGAAGTTTAGCATTAAAAAATATGTCTCCAACATCACGACATGCCATTTTCAAACCTTCTTTATTGCACTTATGAAACGTTCAATAGATTTATCTTTCCCGAGGACCTTACTTTGCACATGCGCATTAAAAGTTGCACGTATTTCCAAAATAATCACAATTTTATACGGTTTAGAAAGTACAAATTATACATTGTTATGGAAACCAATTTTTCATTGTCATCATATTGTCATAATCTTGTCGTAATCATATGTCATAATCTTATTTCTATTCTATAACGACGCTTGTTTTTTGCGTTTGTGCAATTATATTTCTACTTTTTTTTCGTTGGACTTTCTAAATACTCGTAAAAATGACTAGAAAGTGTTTGGTGTGTGGAAGTTCTAATATAAAGGTCCCCGAATTATCTTTTCATAGGCAAGCATTTAACAACCTGTAGCTACGAAACAAAGCAGAATCGGATCTATGTTGATATGGAAAATAAGTCCTATTTTTCCGTGAGGAATCTCCCCACGAGAGATGGCACATGTTTTTAAAACACCCTGTATACTATATACCTGCGTACTGTATGTACGAGAAATATGAACAATAAAAACAATATTAAATGTGTTAACTTTACTTTAGTCCAAATAAAGCACCATTAACTTAATTTATGTTTATTTTACACTATTATTTCGTCAGCCGATATTAACAATAAATTATTATACTCTCTTGCCGTACAGTTCTCTTCTAATACTCCCCTCTCTTCCTCTACGTCACCTTTTTCAAGGCTCTAGCTGTATAACGGGTTGCATACCATTAAATGTCGATAACAATCGGCCTTCCTGACAGTATTTTGTCCTCAAAATGGTAGAGAAAACTAAAACAAAGTAAAAAGAAAATAAACAAATTAAAATACAGATTTTCTTCAATGGTCTTCGGAGTCGATCAGCACAAAGTCTTGGTATCTTGCTGGGATCTTCCTGCTTCGTCGTGGTCTTTTCTCTTTCTCCATTTCTTCATGTTCATAAGGATCTTCCTCCTCATCTGTCTCGACACAAAAATCTGATTCTTCTCTTTTCTCCTCCTGGTCAGAATACTCCTCCTCAGTCTGATCTGATTTGTATTCTTCCTCGTTTTCTTCCTTACCTTCCTGATCTTCGTCCTCTTCTTCAGAACTTACATCTTCTTCTATAGCATTCTTGTAAATTTTTAAATGTGAAATATGAACATTCATAGTATATTGTCGCACAGTTTCATCCAAAGTTTTCACCTTGTATATATTGCAGCCCAAGTCACTGATTATTACGTAAGGTCCTTTGTATTTAGATTGTGTCTTGGTCGGTTGTCCCGTTGCTTCAGGTGATCTCTTTACCATGACAATATCTCCAACTGACAATTGTTCATAACACTTTTTCTTGTCATATCTAAATTTCCATTTCTTTTGTTTTTCTTTAATTTCTTTCTGAATTTCTTCTTGTAATATTTCAGGTCTCTGGTACTCTTCTATTACAACTTCATTCGCAAACTTGGCATCTTGAAACCTCGGTGTATATCCCAATAGGCATCTATATGGCGACTTTCCTGTTGTCTGATTTACAGCAAGATTTAAATTTCGTTCTACTTCTTTGATCTTACTGTCCCATTCTTCTTCATTTTCCAAACTAGTCGTAATGACTGGTACAAGAGTCCTGTTAACTCGCTCAACCTGTCCATTCGCTTGTGCCCATTTACTTGAAGTTAAATGATGTTTGATACCTCGTTTCGAACAAAATTCTTCAAATTCATCAGCTGTGAAAGCAGTTCCTCTGTCAGTAACAATTACTTTAGGACTTCCATATCTATCAATGAAATGTTTAAATACCATGGCTGCCTCTTTGCTAGTCGTACTTCTAACAGGATATAAGGTTACAAACTTGGTCAAAGCATCTACAAAAACCAAAATATAGGAATTACCTCTGGTACTTTTGATAAACGGTCCTAAATGATCTGCATGAACTCTTTCCATTGGTCTTGAAGGTGGATCCACTAGATGTAAGGGTCCTGGTCTCTTACCTCCTGGTGTTTTCTCTGTAGCACACTCAAAACATCCATGTATATGTCTTCGGACATATCTTCTCATACCCTTAAACCAACATGTCTCTAGTATTTTCTGTACAGTTCTGTCAACTGAAAAGTGTCCCATTTGATTGTGATATTTCACCACTATGGATTTCCTCATATTCGGTGGTATTACATATAACAATCTCTGTTCTCCCTTGACTTCAACTTTTCTGTACAATCTGCCATTATCTAACTCATAATTCTGTACTTTATTTCTTTCTTCTTGGCTCCTATCTTCGGAATTCTTTCTCAAAATATCAATTAATGTACTTATACTTTCGTCATTTCGTTGTATCATTAATACTTTATCGTGTTCTTCTAGCAAACTGTAGACTCCTAAATTAAGATGTTCCATTTCACCTACTGGTGCTCGGCTTAATGCATCTACGTGTGCCATCTTTTCACCTTTTCTATGCCTGATCTCGAAATCATATTCCATCAATATGGCATACCATCTGGCTAGTTGTGGTTTCATTCGATGTGCGTTTAGGTATACTAAAGCTTGACAATCGGTGTATATGATAAAATGAATTCCCAATAACATAGCTCTCAGTCTCTCCACTGACCAAACTATTGCCAGTAGTTCTGTGCGGTAGGAATGGTATTTTTGCTCCGCCTCTGTGTTCTTCTTGGATACACAATAGACTAGATGCATCTTGTTATCATCACCTTTCTGCAATAACATCCCTGCTATTCCGATAGAACTGGCATCAGTGTGTAGTTCCGTTTCTGCACTTCGACTATACAGCTGCAAAGCTGGTGCATGTAGTATTTGTCCTTTAATTCACGGAATGCTTGCTCTTCCTTTTACCCCATTCAAAACTTCTATCCTTTCCAGTTAGGTCGGCTAATGGTCTAGCTATAACGGCATACCTTTCTACGAATCTCCTAAAAATCCTGTCAATCCAAGGAATCGTCTAACCTCATGAGCGTTTCTAGGTTTTGGATAGTCCCTCTATAGCTGTCATCTTTCCCTTTCCTGGTAATATACCCTTTTCTGATAATTCAAATCCCAAATAGGTTACCGTGTTACTGCCAAAAACACATTTTCCAAGGTTCAAGGTCAATTTGGCTTTTTGGAACGCTTCAAACACCATTTCTAATCTTTCCAGCATCTGTTGCCAATCCCTTGCTGGTATAAGAACATCATCTAAAAAATTAACACATATTTTATTCTTTAAGTCACCTAATACTAAATTCATGAGTCGCGAGAATTCATATGGTGCGTTTGTTAATCCAAATACCATTTTAGTAAATTGTCCTGTATCGTCATTGGTGATGAAAGCTGTCTTCTCCTGGGCCTTCTCCGTCAATGGTACCTGGAGATATCCACTTGTTAAGTCCAACGTGCTAAAAAGTGTACAGCCACTTAACCCTTCAAACTGTTCATCAATTTGTGGTATAGGGAAATTCTGCTTTATCGTTTGTTGGTTTAATTTTCTAAAATCCACCACCAACCTCTTTCCTCCGTTTTTCTTTCCAACCAATAGCACTGGGCTTGCGTACTGAGAATTTGTCTCTTTAACGATACCCAACTGTTTTAGTTCACCAACCTGTCATTTAATTTCTTGTCGATCCTCGTAAGAGTTTTTATATGGTTTATGCCTTACTGGTATGTCATTGTCAACAATATCCATCGTAATTAAATCGGTACATCCAATCTCCTTCAACGTCAATGCAAATATGGATCGGTACTGATTAACCAAATTTAATAAGTCTTCCACATGTTCGTGAGGTGTATGCTTATCCACATTCAGCATTTCCTTAGAAATCCGTTCACAGTCACTAACTGCCTGTACTGTATATTCCTGATCTCCACGTAACTTAATATTTTGTTCGGATATATCTATATTATGGTCTGTGGTATTAAGTATTGGTACGTACAATGCCTTATGATCTTTTATTTCTGCTTGAATCACATTAATGTGGTTCTTTCGAATGACTTGTCCCTTGGTAATTTGTATATGTTTACCTTGTTTATCTGCTTCTGGAAAATCACAAAATGGTTGTGTCTCTGAGTATCCAAACACTAGTTGATCTCCAACTCTATAGTAAGCTAAATGAGTCTGCTCTGTAAATGTCCTGCCCAAAATGACATCGACTTCCTGAGCATTCTTCGGCACTACAAAGACATCTACCTTAGCTGTTACATTATCTAAAGTGATTTCCTTAGCAATTTTTTTTTAGCTTGATCTTCCACTTTAGAAAAATTGACAATGTCGTGCAATAATTCGTCTGCATCCTTGTGTTTTACTGCCATTAAACCTGGAATGATTTTTCTGTTTATTAAACCTATCAAAATTTGTTCTTTCATTTCTTCGAATTCTAAATTAAGTTGTTTACATAAAGAGATTTTATCATGGAAATACAGAAAAATACTTTCCGACCTATGTTGCCTTCTATTTTTCATTTTCTCCCAAATTTCAGTCATGCTAATTCTTAATTTAAAGGTTTTCTCAAACTTAGATTTAAAATCGTTATACTCCTTTATTTCCCTGGCATTTGACATATACCAATTCTTAGCTGCTCCAACTAAATGTATTTTCGCAGTTTCTAACTTGAATTCTTCAGGCCATTTATGTATTATCGCAGTAGTTTCCAATTGTTCCAACCAATCCATTGCAGTCTTCCCCAATGTTTCTCCGTTAAAATCACTAATAGACTTACTGAAGTCTGGGATAATTTGGTATTTCTGGACATTATCTTGTTGCTGAATAAGTCTCGTTAACCTTTCTTCACTCGTTATACGGTTCTGTTCCATCATTTGCATCAAAGCCATCATCTGTTTTGCTAAATCTGACGATTCCATAGCTCCAGAAGCTTCTGTAAAATTAGGATTCTCCATTTCCCCGGAATAACTTGTAAAATTCTGATTAAATCGAGGCATTCAGAATAAAATTCTCAAAACAACACTTTTTGTCCTTCACAAAACGTCAATTTTATCTTCACCTAACCAAAGAGTAGATAAGACAAGAGACGACAGTGAACAAAGAAGTCGAATTTCGCGAGAGAGACGCAGATATATTAAAATTTAAAGGTCCCGTCAAGTTCCATTTTGTCTGTTGCCAAGTATATTTCTTTGAAAAATAAACAAGATTTTCTGAAAATAAATTAATAATATAAGAAGGATATAAGTAACGTATGTTAAAACGGAAATGTAAATTTTTAGTTTAGGTTGGTTTAGGTTCTTTTTTCGCAATGTAGTGATAATATCAAAGAAACAGAATGGCTAAAGTTGATCGATTTCAAAGATAAACAGATAAAATCTGAAAATCTGACAACGGCGCATTTTATTTATTCTAACCTATGATTTTAGGACGCTAATCAGCTGTGCTAATCAAGCTTAAACATAAACAAATCTGATTAGTTGTTTTCTTGAATTTTTGCCTTTTTAAAGTGTGTTTTCAGAGTTTTTCGATATATTATGGTTTTGAGAGTTTTTAAGGTTTAATTTTAGTATCGTTTTTATTGCGTTCTAATTTGTAAGTATTGCTAAATATGAATACTGAACAGGACACGAGTAGCAGGAAAAGACGAGATGGTGGCAATGTGTGTGCTTATAAAGACTGCAAAAATAGGTCTTATTCTTCGACAAACATAATATTTCACTCTAGTCGCTTTCTCTTGTTTACCAACGATACACAAAGTATTGCTTTTGTTATCTTTATTCCCCGACAAATATGTTTCTAATTATAATTTATTTTATATAATATTTAGAAAACTCATTTTTTTTTCGTTTCTATTTATCTCTTTACCCATACAGTAACTATTTATAAGCTATACAGGAAAATTTTAATAAAAGTCTATTTCAAATTTCCCGCGAAAAAATTACGAAAATTTAAAGGGACAAGCGAGACGAGGTCACTCTCCCCACCACTCAAACATGAAAGGTACCGCGCGAACTGTCGTCTCTTGTCTTATCTACTCTTTGACCTAACTTCAGTTCTATTTTTAGCTGTCAATTGTGAACACTGTCTACTGCCTTGGTTTATTCTATATCTCTGGGTTTACTGCTTGTTTCAGACCAAATTTTCTTAAAAGAAGAACCGTACCAGCTGTTCGATCAAAAAGTCAATATCATTGCCTGGAAACTTATATGGTGAAATTTTGATAAAATAATTTAGTACTCACTAAAAACACTACTAGTTTATTTGGTTGCCTGTGATATGCATATACAGGGTGTTTCCTAATTAATCTAAAAAATAAAAAATCGTTTGAAAACGGCTTAAGGCGGGCTCTTAATAAGTATATTTATTTTTTTCTCGGCAACCGTTTGATGAACAAGAAAAACTCAAAAGATCAATTTTGTCGAAAAAGGATGGCCAGTCAAGAAAAAAATATATTTTCTTTAAAAAAACAGTAGTGTACCATTTATTTTAAGCAAAATATCGATTTTTTTAATTTTTAACACCCTGTAGATCAGAAAGGAAGTACTTTAGACCTAATGGTTATATAAAAATTGTTTTAAGAACACATGAGGAATCACACCACAATTTTTTAGACTAATTAGAAAACACCCTGTATATTGTCAACTTGACAATGATTGTTGATAAATCAAAAAATACCTTTTCTGTGAAAAAAGCCCGATTTTCACAGGAAAAATTTTGGTTTTTATTGAATTTGGGCCTGCGTCTGCAAATACCGGTATGTTTTTTAATATTCTATCTATCTAAATTTTAAATATTATAGTCACAAATAGTTTTATTATTTATTAACTGTAAAAATGGTATACTTATAAGTTTTATCAAATATTGTGATTTACTTTCTACATTGTAGTCAAAATTTATATTTAATAAACTGTAAAATATATATATTCTTATGTTTTATTAAAGTTACTCTGATATACTAATATATCAGTGTAACTTTAAAACTAAATCCTTTGAAATCAAATATAAACATAAAAAATATTTACAGCAGAAAAGGCGCAGGCGCTGGGTTAAACGTAGTCTCTACTAAGAACACGGAGGGGCGCTTTGACCCAAAATTTTACTATTAAGTTTCATATCTATCTTAATAGAAGATTATTTTCTTTTATCTATGGTCAATATGTCCCTAGATTAAGACTCCTTTTCCACCACGCATAGATAAATGCAACAAGTTTAGATTGGAAAGCCCGTAAAAATTTTAGGTCGCGAAATTACTTTGGGTCGCGACCGTTATACGCGATCTGGCGCTGCTATAGCGGTCGCTAAGAACAACGGCAAACAAAAACAGAAATAATTTTCTCTTGTCAAAGTCAGAATCTTCAAAAATCATAATAATCTTTCAAAATCCAAACTGCTGTCATTAAAGAAATTCCGATAAGTGCTTATAGCGTCCATTTTCAAAGTAATAATTGCTATCTTGTGAGTTTAATTTAAGTTTTATTTACTCCAACCGGTGATAATTGTGAAAAAGTGGCATTAAAAACTCAAAAAGCTGTGCTGTGAACTGTGAACTGCAAAAACCATCGTGAATCGTGGCACAACGTCGGTTTCCAATGTTTCATAGGTATTTCATACATGCGTCCTTATATAAAATAAAGTTTCTTGTATGCAACACACTGTCTTTTATTTATAAAATTAAACGAAAATAATAATAAATTTGAATAAACAATATTTGGCGATATAATTCCGGAAAAAGCCGAACCGCTCCGAAATTTTCAAAAGTTTTGGGTCGCGACCGTTGCAAGAATAGCGCCAAATAGTGTTTACATTGTCCTTATGGGCACTTTCCAATCTAAACTTGTTTCATTTATCTATGCCACCACGTTGTCCACGTTTTCCCGTCTAACCTATATTTTTCACCATATAACTTATTTTCGATTCCCGGCACTACACGTTGTTATTAATCTCACTTCTGAATTGTTAACTTTACTTTAGTCCAAATAAAGCACCATTAACTTAATTTATGTTTATTTTACACTATTATTTCGTCAGCCGATATTAACAATAAATTATTATACTCTCTTGCCGTACAGTTCTCTTCTAATACTCCCCTCTCTTCCTCTACATCACCTTTTTCAAGGCTCGAGCTGTATAACGGGTTGCATACCATTAAATGTCGATAACAAATGGAAAATCAATAAGTTTTTTATTTAATCATTAAAAAAAAGTTTCGTATATAATCTTTTTCGTAAATTTTGTTTGTTTAAGAATTTATTGAATTTCAAACAAATAATTTGTGCTCTAGATATTTGTAGTTGATAAGTTAGTTTCATTAGGGAATATTGCAGAAAAATACCTCAATATACCACAATTCACCAAAACACGTAGGTACGTTCTGGTACGTGTTAGCATCAGCAGCAGACTACATTATTATATATCAGTAGTTCCCAAACTTATTTTTCTCGTGGACCACTTTCAAAATTTTACTGGTTTCGGTGGACCCCCTGCTGCTACATTTCTACCACATTCTTAAAGTCGCCAAAAAATAAAAATTGTGTCACTTCTGAGTTCTGTCCCTATATTCCGATATGTAAAATAAAAACGAAAAATGGTACATTTTATATCACTTTATTTATTAAAAGAATAGAATTACAAGAAAAAATATTAAGGTAATATAGGTTCAGGTCATAATTTTAATTAATGGGAAGGATGTATCTGATGGAGTGTCAGCAAACGATCAATGTTTGGCTTTTATTTTTGTGAGCAATAACCGCAAATCCCCCGCTCTGTGATGTTTAATTTGCTCCTTTTTTTTTGTTAAGAGGTTTGTAACGGCACTAAAACTCCTTTCGACAAGGTATGACGAGGGAAAAGCTATTAAAAATTTCCTTGCGATTTCCCACAGTCCAGGATATTTTTCGGGTATTTCTGCTTGCAGCCAAAATGTTGGGTAGCCTTTTCTAAATTTCACCTTCAGCTCCTCATTAGTGCTTAGCTCGAGCAGCTCCTCTTGTAATACAACATTGGCCACTTCCGTTTCATCAAATGGATTTATGATCCATGGTGGTATATCCATCGTCAGTATATCTTCAAACCTGGTTTTGAAGTCATCATGCAGAGCACTTAAATGTTGACTGTAGGTATGGATATCCTCATCAATACATTCTACCTGCGACAAGTTTGGAAATTGAGAGAATTCGCGCCGACTAATGTTTTGCTTCATAAATTTCAATTTCCCAAGAAAAGCCGAAATTATCCCCTTTGTTTTTATTAAATTCAGGCTGTCCCCTTGTAACTGCAAGTTAATATCATTAAATTTTTTAAACAAATCTGTCAAATACGCAATGTCTGCTTTGAATTTGATCAAGTTTTCTTTTAAATCTGGATCTCTACTTTCTAAGAACTCTAATATGGAATCGAAAACAGAGTAAAATCTCGTTAAGCATGCACCTTTCGACAACCAGCGTACTTCAGTATGTAAGAGCAGTCGTTGGAAGTCTTCATCATTTTCGTCGCACAATTGAGCAAATAAACGCGTATTCAATGCATTGCTTCTGATTTTGTTGACAGCTTTTATTACAAAATGAAGAGATTGGTTCAACCTGTCACTTAAATGTTTTGCCACAAGATGTTGTCGGTGGATTACGCAATGAATAGCTGTAAGTCCTGGTATAATTCTTTTGAGATGACTTATAAACCCACGATATCGCCCGACCATTGCAGGAGCTCCGTCTGTTGCCACTGAAATAATGTTTGTAAATGGGATCGATTTTTCCGTAAAAAAATTACTCAGGACATTAAATATTGATTCGCCTTTAGTGTCAGTCTCCAAAGTTCTGGCAAATAGCAATTCTTCGTGAATTTCTTCCTCAACAATAAATCGGACATATGCCAATAGTAATGCTTCATTACTGGGTAACGTTGACTCGTCCAGTTGTATAGAAAAATGAGTTTTTTGCAGATGATTGCACAAAAAGCTTTCGATATCAGAGCTCATTTCATCAATGCGTCTTTGTACAGTATTGTTACTTAATGGAATTCTTTTTAGTACGTCAAATGGAGATTTGTGCAAAACAGTTTTTAAAACCTCTTCAACAGCGGGTAAAATTAATTGTTCTCCGATAGTGTGCGGTTTTCCAGATTTTGCTATAAGTAATGAGATATTGTAAGATGCCCTCAAGCCATCATCGTTACTTTGAGATGTTGAAGCGAACATACTGTTGCGAGCCGGTGTGGACTCGACCTAACCTCACAATATGGCCCGCCCTCGGATGACCTTAACATCGCATAGACACCGCAATGATTCATTCGTTCGAGAAGAATCGAGACCCACTAGAATGGACTCGTACATACGAGAACATTCGAAAACCTTCTCTATGCGCCTAACGATCTATGGACTATTCTAGATTTCTTTTGCTGTAGGTATAAAAGCCGGCGGCAGTGGCCTAGAGGGCAGTTATAAATATACCAGTGCAGTTGACGCGCTAAAATTCAAAATAAATTCTTAGTTATAAATCGTTTGTAAATATTTCTATAAGTCTTTTATCGTTATTGTTTTTTTGTTAATTAGTGTTAAATAAATAGTGTTTAAATAAATTGTGACTTTCTATCCACACGGAACCGACGAAAACGTAACAATTGGTGTCAAGTGTGGCGTGTGTGATAGACTAGAAGAATAAAAAAGACTGACCATGGCTCCGAAGAAATTGTTGAAAGACTTGAAAGTGTCCGAACTGAAATCCATATTGGAAGAGAGAGAGTGCGAGACAGATGGAAAGAAAAAGCATTTTGCAAACTAGACTGAGAGACGTTTTGAGGGAGGAAGGCGAGGATCCGGACACATTTTGCTTTGAGTTCGAAGGTGACCTTGACTCGTGCCTACAAAAATTAGAAGCTAAAATGACGGAAAACTCTCAAAAAAATTAGAAGACAGTTTGAATGATAAAATGACAGAGAATTCTCAAAAATTAGACGACAACTTGAACAATTTGAATAGTAAAATAATTGACTTGGAAGTTAATTTAGAAGAGAAAATCAGTGATAAAATTAATATTTTGGAAGATAAGATCGCAGAAAATTCTAAAGACATACAGGCCAGCTTTAATAATAAAATACTTAATTTAGAAGAAAAGATAACAGGAAATTCCAGGAATTAGAAGAAAAGATTATAGAGAATTCTACGGAGCTACAAGACAAAATAACACAAATTGAGGACGATGTAAAATAAAAAATCGAAATTTTAAACAAGAAATAGAAAAGGCCAATTCACCAAAATGTCAAGAAACATCGGAGGCACCGAAACTAGTCGAAAATAAGTATATCTCAAAGTCAGTTATTAAGCCTCCACAGTTTGACGGAAAAACCGCTTGGGCCAATTATTTTTGCCAGTTTGAGGCCGCTGCGAGAGCGAACGGATGGACAATCGCTGAAAAGGCTACCGCTTTGACTGTCGCACTGCGAGGAGATGCGACTGATATCCTGCAGACATTGTCACCATCGGAACAGGGAGATTATCAGCAATTGGTACGACATTTAGAAATGAGGTACGGCCAAGCTCATTTGGAACATGTCTATCATTCCCAGCTAAAAAATCGCATTCAAAGTCAAATGAGTCTCTGCAGGAGTTTGAAGCCGACGTAGCCCGCCTCGTTCGCCTTGCGTACCCTGCTACGCCAGAGAATGTTATGGAGCGGTTGGCAGTACAGGCATTCTCCGACGGCTTACGTGATAACGAGACAAGACAAGCACTTCTCCTAGCCCACCCAACGCACTTGGTGGATGCTTTAGCACGTGCCCTAGAATTTGAGGCCGCGAAACAAAGTTCTAGGTCTTTAGGAAGAGTACGGGCCATCGACGAATGTTCCGACGAATCCGTGGAAGGGATTGTTCGGAAGGTAATGGACCAGTACATGGGCAAGAAGGGACCGATTCGTTGCTGGAACTGCGGACAGGTGGGACACGTGCGAAGCCGTTGTAAGGAGAAGAACGAAGAACCGGCTTCGTCGAGGTCGGAAAACTACTAAGGGTCGAAATGAAGGGGCACACGTCGACCTGTACCCAACATGCCCCAACGAAAACTGCTCAAGTCGCCTCGCTACAACACAAATTCAACAGCATTTTTGTGGATGGTTATGTTGATGGAGAGTTCCGGACCATGCTGTTGGATACAGGTGCGACAAAAACTATCATCAGACCGGACATTCTTAAAACATCGAAGAAGGTTAAAACAACACAATGGCGACTACGTACTGCCACGGGGGGCTCCGCTGCTGTCCATGGAGAAGTAAACCTTAATTTTGTTATTGGGAGCACCAGTTTTGAACATCCAGTGTTAGTAGCAGATATCGAAGATGAACTTATTCTCGGAATGGACATCATGACCACTAAAGGTTTTGAACTAAACTTCAAGCAGGGAATTTTGAAAATAAATGAAGAAGAAGTGGTTCTACATCGAAAATGTGAGGAGACGCTTCGCGTGGTGGTAGCAGAAGATGTTTCGATCCCTGAGCGCTGTGAGATATTTTTGGATGGTTGCCTGGAAGGTAAAATGAATAATGGGAGTATTATTCTGTTGGAGCCAAGGAACCATGACAGCGAAATAGGACGAGGGGTCGCTGTTGGAAAAGCCCTGCTACGAGCGAAGAAGACGAAGAAGACTGTACCGGTGAGAGTAATGAACACGAATTATTATTCTGTATCCTTGAAGAAGGGAACCCTGTTAGGGTACTGTTGTTCGGTCTCCTCAGTCATTCGAAGCGTGGTAGCCTCCAAAGTTTCGACTTCAAAAATTCCGGACAAAATGGTGAAGGAGTTAGTAAACGTTAAAGGATTATCTCCCGAAAATAGTAGAAAATTGAGAAACCTAATAATCAAGTATCAAGACGTGTTTGATAAAGGAGAAGCAGGAGATAGAGGTCGTACCAATTTAGTACAACATAAAATTGACACCGGAGATGCACGACCAATCAAACAAAATCCGAGAAGACTTTCGCTCGCCAAACGTGAAGAAGCTGACAAAATCCTTCGAGAAATGAAAGAAGAGGGTGTCATCGAACCATCTAACAGCCCGTGGACATCGCCGGTAGTACTAGTAAAGAAGAAAGACGGTACCACCAGGTTCTGTGTTGATTATCGGCAGCTCAATAATGTTACCAAGAAGGATAGCTATCCCCTGCCGAGGATAGACGATACTCTAGACACACTGGCGGGGTCAACGATATTCTCTACGTTAGATCTGAAGAGTGGATATTGGCAAGTCGACATGGCGCCGAAAGACAGAGAAGAGACAGCGTTCTCGGTGGGCTCCGGACTGTGGCAATTTACCGTCATGCCTTTTGGATTGTGCAACGCGCCAGCTACCTTTGAGAGACTAATGGAGTCTGTGTTAAAGGGACTATCCTGGACTACCTGTTTAGTGTACCTGGATGACATCATAGTGGTTGGGAAATCCTTTGACCATCATCTGAAGAATTTGGAAGAAGTTTTCAAGCGACTAGGGAGTTCTGGTTTGAAACTTAGCCCCAAGAAATGTCATCTGTGTCAAGAAAGGTACACTACTTGGGCCATGTAGTCTCCTCCCAAGGAGTTGCGGTAGATCCACAGAAGACCAAGACAGTGGAAGAGTGGCCGATACCTAAAGATAAACATGAACTACGAAGCTTTTTGGGACTATGCACATACTATCGACGCTATGTACAGGGTTTCGCCACCATCGCAAAACCATTGACCAGACTTACCGAAGGCGAGAGGCGTTTCTCTTGGGACTCAGATTCTGACGAGGCATTCCGAAAATTGAAGAAGGCCCTGACTAGTGCGCCCATACTTAGCTACCCTCTTGGCAACGGAAACTTTTATATTGGATACCGACGCTAGCAATGTTGCATTAGGCGCTGTTCTGTCTCAGATCCAGGATGGTCAAGAAAAAGTCATTGGTTATTTTAGTAAGACCTTGTCAAAACCGGAAAGGAACTACTGTGTAACCAGACGAGAATTACTAGCAGTAGTTAAAGCAGTGGAACACTTCTACAAGTATCTCTATGGAAGAAAGTTCTTGTTAAGAACAGACCATGCTGCTTTGAAATGGCTGTTGCAGTTTAAGAATCCTGAAGGGCAGGTAGCTAGATGGATTGAACGATTACAAGAATTTGACTTCGACACAGAACATCGAGCTGGGGCAATCCATCGAAATGCCGACGCACTTTCCAGAAGACCTTGCGCTAAGGACTGTAAGCATTGTTCCCGAGCAGAAGAGAAAGAAGTGAAACTCCTAAGAACAACTGTGGTTAATGATAGTTGGCAACCCGAAGATCTTGCAAATGACCAAACCAGTGACCCAGAATTAGGTTTAGTAATTAACTGGAAAACACAGGCCAAAGACCAACGTGGGAAGAAGTTTGCAGATATTCGCCGAACGTAAAGTCGTACTGGGCCCAGTGGAATTCCTTGGTAATAGATAACGGACTACTTCGCCGTGTGATCGAGAGACCGGAGGGACAAGAAGAGAAGGCAGATCGTCATTCCAAAGAAGAGGGTCCCAGAAGTCTTGGAGGAAGTTCACAATGGAACCAGCGGAGGACATCTTGGTGTTACCAAGACACTTGGCAAGCTGCGTGAACGGTTCTACTGGGTGAACTGCAAAGAAGATGTGAGGGCCTGGTGTAAGAAATGTGACATTTGCGCAGCCATTAATGGGCCACAAAAGCGTGGTAAAGCCCCTATGCGCCAGTACAATGTTGGTAGTCCCTTCGAACGAATAGCGATCGACGTGGCTGGTCCTTTCCCGGAGACGAACGATGGCAACAAATACATTGTGGTAGTAATGGATTACTTCAGCAAATGGGTCGAGGCCTACGCGTTGCCAAATCAAGAAGCGTCCACGATTGCTGATGCCCTTGTTAAAGAATGGATCTGCAGGTTTGGTGTTCCCATGGAGCTTCATTCAGATCAGGGAAGAAACTTTGAATCCAATCTGTTCCAAGGCGTCTGTGAAGTCCTGAACATCCGCAAGACCAGGACGACTGCTCTACATCCACAATCCTATGGGATGGTTGAACGCATGAACAGAACTATCAACCGTTATCTGGCCAAAGTAGTCTCTGACCACCAAAGAGACTGGGACAAATTTCTTCACCTGTTCCTGTTGGCCTACCGTTCATCCGTCCAAGAATCTACAGGGCAAACTCCAGCCAGCATCGTTATGGGACGGGAAGTGCGCCTACCCTGTGATCTGAAATTTGGTTGCCGACCGGGAGAAGAAGTCGCCGGAGAAGATTATGTCCACACACTACGTCAAAGGATGGACGACATTCATCAGAGAGTCCGCCTAAATATTCAAAGTGCTAGTGACCGAATGAAGGAACACTACGACATTCAAGCTGAGCATGGAGGATACCAACCAGGGAAGTTGGTGTGGCTATATAACCCGCAGAGACGTCGTGGGTTATCTCCGAAGCTACAATCCTCGTGGGAAAGGCCATACGAAGTCATGGATAGAATTAATGACGTCGTATACCGTATCAGAAAATTGCCAAAAGGAAAACCGAGGGTAGTCCATTTCAACCGTTTGAGCCCCTACCAAGGCGAAATAGAAGATCGTGCTGGGACCGTGAGAACCTGCAGCTTTGATCCCCCCTGATTCGGAGATGTCCTTTGACGATTTCATGGCCCGATACAACAGCAGTGAGAAGGCTCGCTATGGTGTAACCAAAGAAGATCAACGAGACCTCTTTTCCGTGCCTCCTGATTATTCGCTCGCTCATTGTGTGGCTCGAGATTTGCGGATGTCCAGAGGAATCGCTGCGACGTTCAATGAGAAGTTTGGGCGTGTCGGAGAACTACGCCGACAGGATCCAGAGGTTGGAAGCGTCTTGAGGCTAACCGACAATGCACATGGTCAAGCAAGGCACATCTTCTACCTGGTCACCAAGGAATGGTCCCCGAGTAAGCCGACTTATCTCAATCTATGGAAGACCCTGATTGAACTGAGAGAAGCCCTGCTAAACAACAACATTGCACGACTAGCCATTCCGAAGCTGGCGTGTGGACTCGATGGTTTGAGTTGGCGTACAATCCGGAACATGATTGAAGTCTTGTTCAGATTTACGGGAATCGAGATCCTCGTTTGCTGCTACAACCCAAAGCTGAGATCGGGGGAGAAAACTGTAGACTGCTATTTCTACCAGACTTCGCAACGTACCAGGGGCCAGCTTTGCAAATACCTTCATTCACCGTATACATCTCGGGACGAGCATGTGCCTAAGAAGGGGGCAGTGTTGCGAGCCGGTGTGGACTCGACCTAACCTCACAATATGGCCCGCCCTCGGATGACCTTAACATCGCATAGACACCGCAATGATTCATTCGTTCGAGAAGAATCGAGACCCACTAGAATGGACTCGTACATACGAGAACATTCGAAAACCTTCTCTATGCGCCTAACGATCTATGGACTATTCTAGATTTCTTTTGCTGTAGGTATAAAAGCCGGCGGCAGTGGCCTAGAGAGGGCAGTTATAAATATACCAGTGCAGTTGACGCGCTAAAATTCAAAATAAATTCTTAGTTATAAATCGTTTGTAAATATTTCTATAAGTCTTTTATCGTTATTGTTTTTGTTAATTAGTGTTAAATAAATAGTGTTTAAATAAATTGTGACTTTCTATCCACACGGAACCGACGAAAAACGTAACAATACTGTGCATGGTGGGTCTCTTTCCATATTTTTCTTTCAATGTTTGAAAATATTTTAAATCTTTACCTATTTTATCAGTATGACACCTTTTTAGATGATCTTCGAGCTTTGATGGTTTCATAGAGTCATTGCTCAAAACTTTGTTGCATAATAGGCACATGGGCAATTGTTTGTCTGCCTCTGATGGAACAAAACCATATTTCAAATAATCGATACTATATTGTCGACATTTTTTCTTTGCTGTAGCCATGTTTCGTGTCAGTTACCTTACCTGTAAAAAAAAATGTTTTAGTAACCAAGTTTTTTTCTGAATATAGGTATCACACCGCAGCCTTTGTCAGCACGCGGAAATAGAATTACGGCTTGTAAAGGACCAACTAATAAACCGCTGAGACAAATACAGACGTTTTCACAAAACGGTATCAATTTTAAAGTACATAATTTACCACCAATTTTTAATAGTATAAATAAAAATTGGTGTACTCAGTATCGAATACTGATCATATTTGTGTAGGAAAAAATAAAAGTCGAAATCCCAAAATTGTCCATAAAAACGATAACTAACATTTTATTAAATCAATGAGTTCACGCGCTCCGTGTATTTGCGTATTTTTTGTCTGCGGCTTCATTGTTAAAACGTGACAAACTGGCATCGAAGTCCAAGCCCCGCCCTTTTCCCGTCGCCCGCGCACCGCTCGCTCTTTCCGAAAAGGAATAGTTTTGATAAAATAGTTACTTCAAAACCAATTTTAAAATGATTATGAAATTACTGTTTTATAAAATTAGTAGTTATTTGCAAGAAAAATTACAAAATTAATTGCTCTGCAATATTGCTTATTCGGCCTTTTAGAGAGGCAGTGTTTCTCTCGTGAAAAACAATTGAATAAAACGTGCTGTGTTTGTCTTCAAATCGAAAGAGGACAATTAAAATATCTGTAAGTTACTAAGTTACCTATCTATACAGGCCGTTGTGATCAACCGACTAGTACACGTAAACAAAATACTTAAGTACTATAACAAAAAAAGGTAGGTTACTTACTTTTCTCCGGCACTAGCAAACACAGATATAAATTTTCTCACAACTTTTTTCCAAATTCCGCCTTTTTTTCGGAATTCCGGAAACAAATGAATGCGTTTGCCTTTGGCATCAAGTATTTATAGTGGTGATCAAGTTCATGTCTGAACAAGCATTAAGCATTGTCGGGCGGATAGCGCTTTGCAAGTCTGTACACGAAATTGTACGTAATATCGAATACGCAAGTTTGGACAAGTAACAGTCGCTTGCCTTATTAAAATATTATCTGCTTAGATAGGTACTTAAAACAATGTAGGTAGGCCCTTATAAAAACTATGCTTACATTTTTGCTCTTTACTATCAAAAGCAGATAAATTTTCGTGGACCCCCATTAACATCTTATGGACCCCCATTTTTTGTTCACGCCTACGTAGACCCCCAGCGAGTCTCCCGTGGACCCCTGGGGGTCCACCTGGACCACTTTGGGAATCACTGTTATATATCATTATTCACAGATTATGCACTTTGTAAGAACACTTAACTGGAAACAAGGCATCTCTTCCGCTAGGATTTGAGACCTTGTCCTTGGTTGGAAAGTTCCTAGTCAGGTGCTAGGAGGAATTCCTTCTAGCACTTTGGCTGGGTCTAAGGAGTATCTCATATCCCTGGTTGTAGTGTCGTGGCCAGGGAATTGCCCCAAGATATAAAACGATGCCAGGATGGGATTATCTTATCCACTATACCATGCACTCTCTATTGTCTGTGGTCAGATTTCACGGGGAGAGGGTGTGGTCTTAGCTTAACCGCCTGGATCAAGAGGAGACAACATCACCAAAAAAAACCTGGCTAGATAGAAGGCTACCCACTACTCATCTCAACCTGGAGGTACCCTATTGTATTTTCTTCCTCTTACCGCATGCGGGGCTCTGTAGAAGTGGACTGACTAACCCACAAAGTGAACTAACCCACGAAGTGAACCCACAAAACACATACACAAGAAGAAGTGCTAGCGCCTTGCTAAATATTGGAAAGTGAAATTGACGTTTAAATTTGACACTGTTGACAAGTCTACTGCTACTAGCGCCCCCAATATCGCTTGTAGAAACTATTGACTAGATTGTCACGTATGGCGGGAAGTTTAAAGAAATAAAAAAAATAATTCTTTATTTATTTTTAATTATGACATACATAAAAACACAAAAAATACACTATTTTTTTTAATATATCAATATCAAATATATCTACAACAGAAATTAATTTCACCACAATAAATTAATAAAATTAAAAGAATAGTGTTACAAGTACAGATCAAGAGACAAAATTAATTATAACAAAACTGAAAAAAATGGCGTCATAGATGGCTTAGAAATGAAGATATATATCATAATTTTGAAAGTTCGAATAACAAATTATGGGTCAACAAAAATGGTTTTTGTCTTGGCTTTCAACGCACGCTTTAGAAAGAAAAAGAGATGAACTCAATCCGTGAACTGTTCCTTGCATCCGGACCACTTTTATCCAATGAACCTTATAGAACACAAGGTAGGCGATGCGCGAAATTTCATTTTTACCGTGTCATAGATTTAGATGTATTTGGTTGCAATAAATTGGTGAAAAAAATTGCAATAATCAGAATAATTCGATTTTGTCTTACAATACAATACTACGGAAGCGCTGAGGGGCCAGCTGAGTTTTATTTATATATGACTATAGACAGATAATAACCGACTATAGTCAGATAACAAATGACTATAGTCAGATCATAAATGACTATAGTCAGATAAAATGTCTATAGTCAGATAATAACTGACTATAGTCAGATAATAACTGACTATAGTCAGATAATATTTGTACAGTTTTAGGTGCTCCTGGATATGTTAAGCATGCGCAGTATATTTTGCAACAGGTGGTTTTCACGTGGATTTCATTAGCTGTTCAAAAAGAGGTGAATAAGCTTGCGCTGTTTAGTTTACGATTTCGGGCCTACTTTTCGGAGGCCATCCCGTTGATCTTGAGGGGAGTTTTTGACAAAAAAAAATAAAGACCACTTTATTGTACGACCACTTTTATGTTTGTCCCATTTAATTATAATTGACACCCTATATCTTCAAAAATATGCATTTCTGGACACACATGTTTATATGAATTTTTTACCTTAAAATCGCTCACTTAAGTTTAGACCTCAATTTTTAACCATCAGTTTATATACAGGGTATATAAAATAGAGACCATCTGAGACTACATAATCTTTAATAGCTAAGCGATCAACTCACCCTGACTATAGCAAGATAATAAATTACTATATTCATTGAAACTTTAGGCAAAAGTTGGCAAATGCTCCAACTATATTATTGTATTTCAGCATTTGGCATTGTAACGCATGTCGGGTACCAGCTAGTCTCATATAAAGATTTTATGTCATATAAAATATTATACAGGGTTAGTCAAAAGTGCCGAAACGGCCATATATCTCAGAAACCGTTAGACTTAATTTTATGATATTTGGTATACGGGAATATTTGATTAAGCTTGAGCCAATGATGATAGAGGGGATGCTGTCAAATTTATAGTTTTTTTCTCTAAGCCGCTGAACTTTCTTATTTTAAATAAAAAAGGTTATATTTTTATTCTATTTTTGGATCCTCCTTTAAATTCTAAGTATTTTTCATGTAGCATTTCATATAGCCTCTGAAAAGTAGGCTCGAAATCGTAAACTAAACAGCGCAAGCTTATTCATTTCTTTTTGAACAGGTAATGAAATCCACTTGAAAACCACCTGTTGCGAAATATACTGCGCATGCTTAACATATCCAGGAGCGTCTAGAAGTGTACAACTATTATCTGACTATAGTCATTTATTATCTGATTATAGTCATTTATTATCTGACTATAGTCATTTATTATCTGACTATAGTCATTTATTATCTGACTATAGTCATTTATTATCTGGCTATAGTCAGTTATGATCTGACTATAGTCATTTGTTATCTGACTATAGCCGGTTATTATCTGACTATAGTCATATATAAAAAGAACTCAGCTGGCCCCTCAGCGCTTCCATACAATACTATTAGGCCTTTATCGAAAATATCGAAATAGGCTATAAATATAACTTTTGCCAAAAATTGAACTTACGAGGTTTTCGAAGTAAGGTATCGTTTGCCATTATAAAAGGTTAAATTTACTCAGTTTACATGAACTTTAGAATTTTTCACGAATATGGTGTTTTGAGTTAAAATTTCCTTTTTCTCTCTGGATCTTGAAATTTCCCACGAGTTGGCATCACTGCATAAATCCTAGTTACGTTCTTTACGTACGTAAATGGCCTTTACAAAAATATTCCGAGAACGCAAAGTTCTTACATCCATTCATCATCAATTTTTATTCATATCTGCACCAGTGCCGGATTTACCTTAGCTACCGCCGGGTGCTAATTTTAAACAACGCCTCGTTTAGTGACATAAAATAGTGACGTAAAATTTTTTTTGAGATGCCACGCCCTAATCGTCATAATTTTGCATTATTACCATACACACCATAAGCATACGAAAAAAAAAAGATTAAACAAAAAAGTTAAAACCTTAAATTTATTAAAAGTGGAAAACACGTACAACTTGGTTTTACAGTAAGTATAACAAACTGTGGTAACTATTAAACCTAAAATATTTTACATACCTACACATAAAATATAAAAATAACATACATATAAACATATGTAAAACTACTTTGCTTTACTTAAATATTACTTTTCGCGATTTAGTATCGGCAAATTTGTCTAATATTTCACTAAAAACCAAAGATTTCAATAAGTCGGAATTTATGTATAATAATAATGAAAGAGCGTTAAGCCTTTCTTGTGAAATCGAGTTCCTTAAAAATATGTTTTAACTCTTTTTAGAGTAGAGAATGAATGACCTTTCATCGCTTGCATTTGTCACCATAAGGATCAAGAAAATTCTTAAAATGATTCCGACCTTTGGAAACGTTGAAACAATATTACTGGAATGCAATAAATACATCAAATTTTTCGCATTTGACACGGAACATTCTTTGTCAAGAGAAATTATATTTTTTTTTTAATTGGACACATTCCTTACCACAATATTGTTGATCTAAGTCAGATTGATAAACTAAAGCTAAATCAGCATTTAAAATGTTTTCATCCTGTAGAGATTTTAATGAAAAAAGAAATAGGAATGGCTTTATTGCAGTTTCATAAGCCTGTCCTCTTTTTTCCAAATCACAAATAATTTGGTCTAATATTCTCTTTTGTTTTTCGGCATATTTTTTATCGGTATTTGGCGCACACTAGACCGCGGCGCGAAGGAAACATTTTACGCACTCCTCAATTGAGGGTTTTAGAAGCAAAACACCGGATATCTCTACTCATTATATTTTTTCAGAAGAGACAAATTACTAATTCTTTTGATAATTCTTATTTATTCTGATGTGTATATTAGTTATGTGGTGAAAAAACCCTGATCTTTTTTATATATTTAGGTAATTAGAATTCAAAAATTGGAGATTGTCACTTTTGTTAAAAAGTGGGGATTGTCACTTTTGTTAAAAAGTGGAGATTGCCGGTTTTGCCTCTACACCCCTCAATTATATTAAATCTTTGATAGAATTTCGTCCATCTGTCTCTAATGAGGGAAGACTAAAAAAAAAATATCATCTTCCTTTATGAAAATCGATTTGCCTAATTTACCTTTAAAAATATAATTCTACCATTGATACGTATCACTAGTTCCTAGTCAAAAAGCCAACTGAAAAGACTCGAATGCAAAATTATTTCCGTTGTGAGTACGCACACTGCAACGCACCGAAACGCGGGAGACGGAAAAAAGTTGCTAGAGAAGTCTTCCGACTTCTTGACGGAAATCCC
Source organism: Sitophilus oryzae (assembly GCF_002938485.1). Taxonomy (NCBI): domain Eukaryota; kingdom Metazoa; phylum Arthropoda; class Insecta; order Coleoptera; family Curculionidae; genus Sitophilus; species Sitophilus oryzae. Next base: position 176,798 of record NW_022145960.1, on the reverse strand, counting down.
GCGGCGCCACAGAATATACTAACGAAAAAGAAGCCCAAGTTCCTTGTAATAAATCGGTTCCATTTTCGTAACGCCATCTCTCGACAAAGCTGACATTTACAGGTTAACCAAAGGGGTGCGGGGCCGGGGGGAATTGTAAAATACACTTTTTTATTTTAATTATTATCTTTATTCGCTATTTGCAATTTTATTTTTAAAACATATTATCTGAAACAATCACATAATATGTCTTAAAAATAAAATTACAAACGGAAACAAAAGGAATTAAATAATCTGAAAATCTACAAAGTTTATTGATAAAAAAGTTAGGCTATGCAAATTGATATATTAAGTAAAAAAAGTACTATTACATAAAAACAGGTGATACAATACTTCAAAATTAATTTTAACATAATATTAAAACCGAAAAATCAAACTGCAAACACAACCACACTTATCACAACAGAAATTAACACACACTTCCGCGGCAAATGTCCAAGAGAGACTGATCATTCTGATTGGTCCTGGTCCGGTCGTAGCTCACGTCGTATTGTCGGTAAGCAAAATCCCTGTCCAAAAATCTTGACGATCAGCGCCATCACCCGTCATAATTGGGAAACTTTTGCTGGAACCATTTTGAATATTTCGCTTACATGGCCCTGCGCGGCGCGCTTCGGCGTTGCGCGCTCTAATGTACGTTGGTCCTTTAAATACATGGTAAGCAGTCAAAAGAAATTTCCACATGGCGCCGCGCCGCGTCGCGCCGCGGCGCCGACGACGCGACGGGCGGCAGCGTTATTGAAGGTGCTGAATAATTGTTTTTTGTCGACGGGCGAGTGCCCTCAAAGACACTTTTTTTTAATAATTCTAGTTAGTGCATAGTAGCCCATTTGTCAATTAAAAAATCTTAATCTTGCAGTTTTTCAAGATTTAAATAAATATGTTTAAAGTATAGGTACAATATAGGAACCTAAATTTCAGTCTGCTTTGCTAACGCACCGTCAAAGAGGCGAAATAATTTTTTTATTTTTTTTAACACCGCCTCTTACCGCCTCTCAAAATTTGCCGCCGGATGCTATTAGTTCCACTAGCACCCCCCTAAATCCGGCCCCGATCTGCACCCCTTCCTTGTTTCTGTAATATTTATCGAAAAATTATTTAATGTTTTACATAGATATTAATTCATACGGTACATATACTGAGTGAATATTTAGAATATGATAAAAATTGATAAATGTGTTTTTTAAAAATTATATAAGTACATAATATAATATGAGCCATATCTAATCTATAATTATTATTTACCCTACTGCACCTATTGGTGTTGATTAGAACGCGATTATGTTTTCATATTTGTTTTTCCATTTTTCTGTTATTTTTATTTTTATTCACCTTGAAATTAGTACCCCCTAATAATACTTTTTCCGAACGTCTTTTCGGCGGACACTCTATCTTGATCCACTTTTAGCATTGAAACATTAAGGCAATAGCTCTTTACAACAATAAGGATCAACAACATATCAATAAGTTTGAAGTTTGTCAACGAAATAATACATATTAAAAGATAACATGAACACAAATTTATTAGTTACCAGATAACAAAACTATTTCTATGTTTACGGAAAATATTAATATGATACAGTCGACATTAATAATTGAAGCGTATCTACCATAAATTAAAGATATCTTATCGCATATCTAGTGTGTCAAAGTTCAAAGGTTTTTTAATTTTATTATAAGCTTCTCCTAGGCTTCTATCATTTATTTGTTTATTGAAAACATCACTTTTGATGTCATAAAAATATAATTAATCAATTAACCATTTATAATATTTCTCTTATCTATTTGGACTCATCATAATATGATATTTCCAGTAGGTTATTAAAAGAACTGATTCCAATTAGCGCTGCACTCTAATTATCATAATAAGTAACGGAATGGACGACATTGAACGAGTGTGTCAGTGGCGTAGTGAATCATACGCAAATACTTATCGCTATGTACCTTGGCCGTGGTAGTGTTCATTCTTGCGTATCCAAGATATAACAATGTTTTTAGTTTCAACACTTTTTTTCAATTTAGATTTAAAATATTTCTCAAGTTACCTACAGTACTGTTTTTATTAGTTTGTACGTAAAAAAAGTAAACTAAACTAATTCAATTTATCTAAATTATTTAAAACGGTGATCTAAATTTATCTAAAAGATTGAGTGCTTTTATTTACTGTGTGAATACTATACGTATTAAATATTCCCATTTTTTTCTGTAGCAAAAAAAAATAATTTTATAATTGTAAAAAAATGATTTTTTCATACAGTAAGAAAAATTTATTTAAACATATAATCATCAGAAAATTTCTCAACATTCGCCTTTATTTATACACCTTGACTTTTATTGACATCAAAAATCAGTATGCCCGCAAGCAAAAATGTCAGAGTAAGCCATTGAAGTTGTCATACAGAAAAAAATATTAAAAAAAATAAAAGAGAAAGGTGAAGGTAAAAATCCAAAAGACAAAAGAAAGGGAATGTTTACTACTAATTCAAAAGCTATAAAAGGGTGATTACTAAAAAGAGGCGTCTAAATATCTAAAACCTTTTTTTTTCTCACATGACAACAGAAAAACTATAATTTATATTATAGCTGTGTTAAATTAAATAAAACTATGTTACTGTGAGATAATATGAATCAAAAGATAAAGGAAAAGAGACAGCAACAAACTAATAGTTATTATTTAATTATTTAACTCTTACTCCTCAAACAGGTCAATGCCCAAATCCGTAGCTTCTACGGAGAGTAGGTTAGGTTAGGTTAGGTTGGCGATCTCGAAATTATTTTGCAACTATATGCTTCACGAACCTTCTAAAGGCCGACTGTTATTTTATAACTATTACTAGCGTGTACCAGCGACTTCGTTCGCGTCGAATTAATCATTTGTAATGGTGATGATAAAGCAAAGCAAGAATTTCCATTAACATACAAACTGGATAAAATTTTCTCACATTATGTCAGCATGAGAAAAAACAATATGGCAATATTATCATATAACTTGGTAATATTTAAGGGGTAGTTTCATCTCGTTGGAATTTGACTTTCGAAAAATCCGTTTGTCAAAAATAAGCTTTTTACGTCAAGCAGTTTAAGCAGAATGGTGGTTAAGAAATTACCCAACTTTTTGGAACACCCTGTATGATTTTTTAAAAAATTTCAAAATACGTAAAAAAAAACAAATAAATTATGCTTGTCCAAGCATAACAAATATTGTAATATTTGAAGGGCGTTTTCACCCTCTTGGAATTTGAGATTTGAGAAACCCCTCCTTATCAAACCTCTACACCCCACAGTCAATCCGTTTACCAAAAATCAGCTTTAAACGTGAAGCAGTTTAAGCAGAATCGTGATTATTCAATGGTCATATTTTATGAAACACCCTGTATAAATTAAATAAAAAAACTTAAAATATGTAAAACAACAAAATAAAATACACGTGTTTAAGAGTTTTTCCGAAAAACTCACCGGTTTTTAAATAAAAAATATTTTAATATTTGAGGAATAGTTTCATCCCCTTAGAATTCGAGTTACGAAAAATCCCTTCTTATCGAACCTCTACACCCTAAAGTCAATCTGTTTTCCAAAAATCAGCTTTTTACGTCAAGCGCTTTAACCAAGATCGTGATTAATCAATGACCAGATTTTTCGAAACACCCTGTATACATTTTTAAAAAATCCTAAAATATGTAAAAAAACAAAATAAAATATACGTGTTTAAGCGTTTTTTCAGAAACCTGACCGTTTTTTAAATTAAAAATATTGTAATATTTGAGGGGTGGTTTCATCCTCTTGGAACTGGAATTTCGAAAAATCCCTTCTTAGCGAACTTCTACACCCTAGAATCAACCTGTATGCCAGAATTGAACTTCTTACGTTGAGGGGTTTGAGCAGGATCGTGATTAATCAGTATGTCAGTCACTTAAGGATTTTATATGAGGGGTGTAGTAACAAAACGTACAATCTCCTTCTGTGTCAATTTTGAGGAAATCACGAAAAACTCTTATAAATCAAAATATAGATGCAAACATAATTTTCAATGGCTCTGCAGTTTAAGAAGTACTTAGTATATCATGCTACAAGAAAAATAAAATCATGCTACAAGAAAAATATTGCGGATTAACTTCGAAATTTAAAAATTTAATTTGGAGATTGTACATTTTGAAACTAAACTGTGGAGATTGTACATTTTGAAAGTAAACTGTAGTAATTGACCGACTTAACAGCAAAAAATAATATCGACAAAAATAAAGTAGTTTATTCAAATACAAAAAATCTTATTGTTTAGGATTCAAACTATTTTTTCTTATCTAATTAAGTAAATCTTTAAACTCTCACGCTGGGTCCCTCATCAAAATACTCGCAAATTTCGTCTTCTCCTTAATCGTCCTCAGACTGTTTTTCTGCCTCATCTAGAACGAACTTATAAAATTCCAAATCTTTATCTTCTTTCCAGTTTTCACCATAATGACCTTTCAGCAAAGCAGTGATGGTGCGATTTTTTTTCCTTTATCGCATTTTGTTTTTCAATAATATTTGGGACCATATCACCTAAACGTTTACCTCTTGCAAATAGGTTTATCAGCACCTAAGTCACTCTTATAGGTAACTTCTCCACGTACCTAGATTCCGTGCCTCAATTCTTTGGTAATTATTATTCGCTAATATTATTAGATTAATATAACTAACTACTAATATAACTAACCAAATCACGTGGTCTTGTTGTGGTTTCTCCGAGGGTTTCTCCTATTGGTTGTTTGGAGATTGCACGCTTTGATATTCCCTTGTCAGTGGAGATTGCACGTTTTGAAACTAAAGCCAACATTTGAACGTAAAATACAATAGGATATTGCCCAGTTTGATGCTAAATAGCACCTTATTCTAATGCAGCTCGAAATGTAGTTTTATTTTTATAATTTTAATGTTAGTTTTAATTTTAGTTTTTTACCGCATTTTTTATAAAAAGTGGAGATTGTACGTTTTGTTACTACACCCCTCATATATTAGTATAGATTTTTTTGAAACAACTGTTTTAAGTTTTGTAAAATTTTGTGGCGTGGCGATTCCGACATCACATTGTGATCGGTCGCTGTCAGGGGTATCGGATTATAATTTTAAAACTGTAATTTTTGAACCACTGTTTCGAGCTTTATTCAAATAACCAATTGCCAGTGCCACGCTGTGTTTTTATGTAAAACAGTTCTAAAATAATACTTGCGAATTTTTTTTTTCTCAAAAATATCCAATAAAAACGAAATAAAAGAATGCTTTATAGATAACTCACTAAATCACTTACACTTGTAAAATTTGCACAAAAAAAAGAGAGATAAGGGCAACGATTATCAGTTTATAAGAACGAAAACTTAATTAAAATTTGTCTAAATATGGTGGCAAAATAAAAACACTAATTTACTTCAATACACCAGAACACTTTACTTTTACACTGGACGCGCGTTTTGCTATGTTAGCATCATGATTAAAACATTTTTAATCATCTGCTGATGATGCTAACATGGTTAGCGCGCCTCTAGTGGAATAGTAAAGTGTTTTGGTGTATTGTGGTGAATTAGGGTTTTTTATTTTTCTGTTGTAACACCAATGATTCCAAACCTCAACTATAATAAATATGGTGGCTTGTATCACGTGATTGGCTCAAACCAAGAAAAAGTGAGATATGAAACATACAATTTCTTCAAAAAAGACTTCGAGGGTTTTCGCCACTAGAAGGAAATCGACAAAATAAAATAGTTATTTTTTGTAAACACCGTTGCGTTGATCCAAAATTTGTCAGCGGTATTTTACTAATAAAACAAATTTGCCTAAACGGACAAAAAATGCTTAACGTTTCAAGAAGTATAATATATCCTTCCATCATCGGAAGCAAAAAAATACAACGAATAAAGAAAAGACTATTTAAAATATCTAAATACTATTCAATAACACTATAGTTTAGAAGGGCAAAGCGGTCTGACTTCAGATGCTTTTGCGAAAACATCACTTCAACTACTTATGCAGCTAGGCTACAGAAAGCTATGGCCAAGAGTGGGCCCATCCCCAACATGGCACTTAAGAAAACTGACGGAAGCTACACGGAAGGAGATGAAGAGAGAGCTAACCTCCTATTTCATACACACTTCCCAGGTAGCATATCTATTGATACGCAAGTAGCTCCGACCGAACCCCACAATCCTCGCAGGGAAGACTGGGAGACGGCCAAGCTAGTAATAACAGAACAAAAACTGAAATGGGCTATTGACACCTTTCAGCCTTATAAAACAGCAGGAATAGATGGGATTTTTCCTGCCCTTCTAAAGAAGGGGTCAGGAAATAGCTACACACCTTCTATTAAACATTACAAGAAGCAGCTTAGCGATGGGATATATACCAACCATCTGGAGAAGAGCTAAAGTCATCTTCATACCCAAAATAGGCAAAACTGACTGGGCTAACCCCAAATCATTTAGGCCTATTAGTCTCACATCGTTCATATTAAAAACGATGGAGAAAGTAGTGGACAACCATATTAGAGTAAATCATCTACAGGTTAAGCCACTGCACGATAGTCAGCATGCATATAGAGCGGGCAGATCCACAGAAACTGCTCTGTACCAGTTAACTGAGCTAATACAGGCAAGCCTGGATAGCAAAGAAACAGCACTTTGTGCCTTCTTGGACATTGCAGGGGCGTTTGACAATATACCTAACAAGGTGGTCAAGCGATCTCTTGAAACAAGAGGGGCGAACAGTACGATAATTCGCTGGTTTTGGGAAATGCTTCAACACGAACAGCAGAGGCTGAGATAGGTACCAAAACTGTAGTTGTTAAAACAACGCAAGGAACTCCACAAGGTGGAGTGACCTCCCCCCTACTGTGGAGCTTGGTAGTGGATGAACTACTGGAAGAATTAACTCTAGCGGGAATACACTGCATAGGGTACGCAGATGACATAGTCATCATTGCACAGGGGAAACATGAAGGCACCCTGTGTGATATTATCCAAAGAGGATTCCGCATCGCTGAGAGATGGTGCAGGACTGTCGGGCTGAGTATTAACTCAGATAAAACCGCAGTAGTGCCATTCACCAGAAAGCGAAGTTTGAAAAACTTGAAAAGAATCCATCTAGATGGAAAGGAAATACTGCCATCACAGGAAGTGAAATATCTGGGAATAACCCTGGATAGTAAACTTCTCTGGAACAGGCATATTAAGAACATTACCAGCAAAGCCACAAAGGCTCTCATGATATGCAGAAGACTGGCGGGAAATAGGTGGGGCTGCGCCCCTAACATTTTGCGCTGGATGTATACCATGATAGTAAGACCCATGATTACTTATGGAGCAGTTGCTTGGTATACAAAACTAGAGCAACGTACAGCAAGGCAAACCCTGTGCAAAGTACAGAGACTGGCATGTATCTGCATCACAGGTGCCATGAGAACATGTCCAACAGCAGCAATGGAGGTCATTCTAGACCTAACACCACTGCATATTGTCGTCGGTAGTTATGCCAATGCGACAATGATTAGAATGGTCATTGACGGAAACAGTACTGGGAGAATTTTCAGGTCAGGGGCTTGGAACACCCTCAAAAAGAAAATTCCACTTCTCCAACTCCCAGTGGATGACATACCAAGAATTTACAACTTTGAGAAACACCTCACTGTAGTATTGAGTAATAAAAAGGATTGGAAGAAAGAAACGCTTACTCAGCATATAAAAGACCATACCATCACGTGGTATACTGATGCTTCCAAAACCAAAGCAGGGACAGGGATAGGAGTATTTGGGCCGAAAACTGAATACTCCGAACCAATGGGCACCTACCCCAGTATCCTTCAGGCAGAAATTTGCGCTATCGAAAGATGCGTACAATTTATCTTGGATAGGAACTATCGAAAACAGGAAATTGCCATCCTATCCGATAGTCAAGCAGCACTTAACGCGATCAACTCAGTAACCATCAATTCGAAGTTGGTCAAAGAATGCCTAGAGAAGCTCAACAAATTAGGCAAAGAAAATAAAGTCCTCCTACTCTGGGTGCCTGCTCACCAAGGGATAGAAGGCAATGAAAAAGCAAATGATCTAGCTAGGAAAGGAGCGAACACTCCACTAACTGGACCAGAACCGTTCTGTTTTCCAAACGGGAACCAACTGAAAGCGGAACTGAAGAATCTGGAAGACTCCATCCGTAACTTGGAATGGATGTCCTCCAACGGTCTAAGACACTCGAAAAAGTTCCTTAGAACTTATGACCGAGAAAAATCAAAGGTTTTCCTTGATTTAAGTAAAAACAATCTTCGGATTGTCACGGGGTTTCTAACAGGACACTGTCTCCTCAACGAACACCTCAGTAGGCTGAAACTGAGAAACAACGGCGAATGCAGATTTTGTGGGGAAAATGGGGAAACACCAGAACACCTTATCACTGAGTGCGCCGAGACGACCACCATTCGTGCCATGAACCTTGGCACGTCTGATGTCGAGGATGGAGAGCTGGCCTCTGTGGAGCCGTCTCAGATACTGGCTTTTCTTAAAGCCCTGAGACTGTATGATGAGTTATAACTCGTTATAACTCAAGAAAGGGGAACACACAATAGATCTATAAGGTCGCGGTGATTAACTCCCCTTCTAAACATTCTACATTCTACAACACTATAGTTTTTAAGCAGATACGTCTATTATAAACTGTTGACGATTTGTTAAAATGACATCTCTCTCTCGCTCTTGACCAACTGTATCTTTATACCTGTTATGTATATTTTGGGAGTACATACATACATATGTACATACATACTGCCATTACTCGCTGACGAGTATTTGACACGCATCAGAAGATGGTCGCGGTCAGAAGGCGTTCTATTTCATCAGCTTTTCTGTGACTGAAAAGCCCGATACGTGATGTTATCTGTCTACCGCACTCCGGACATTCAAAAATCTCATTGCTTTGTTGTCTTTTTACTTTTTGGTTGTCGCTGAGTTTACAATTTTTCTCCAATGAATTCTATTGTGAGCTGCTTCTTCCCACTCATTCTGCATGTTAGTCCCTTTTAAGCTTTCGTGGAAAATGTCCTTGTACCTTTTGAGTTGTCCACCCGGCCTCCTCTTACCGTCTACAAGCTCACCGTAAAGCAGATATTTTGGTATGCGGTTTTCTTGCATTCTGCATACGTGACCAGCCCATCTTAGGCGGTATTTTGTAACCATGACTCCAATACTCTCGCAGTTAGCTTTTTCAAGGACCGATTGAGAGATGACGGAACCATTTGATTCTTAAGGGTTGTCTAAGGCGTCTCTTTTGCAACTTGTTTAATGCGTTCATGTGTCGGCGGTACGGCACCCAGGTTTCGCTCCCATACAACATGGTGGGGATTATTATTGCTCGGTGCACTGCAAGTTTCGGGTTTGTGCTCACGTCATGGTTGTCTGTTAATTTCTAGAACGCATTTGAGGCGCTGCTAATCCTGTGCTGAATTTCAGAGTCGATATTGGTCTTTTCCGAAATCAAACTGCCGATGCCGAGATAATTGAATTCCGCTACATATTCCAATAGTTCTTCTCCGATTTTTATAGCATTGTTGTGATCTTCTGGGGGAGTGCACATGATTTTAGTTTTGTCGATGTTTAGTTTAAGACCCAAAGTCTCGTATGCCCAGGTATATATGTGTTCAACATTTCTTGTAATTGCTGTAACGTTTTTGCAACTAGAGCGCAATCATCAGCGTATCGAAGTTCTGTAATGAATTTCGTACGTGTTTTTGCCCTGAGTCTTTTTATGTTGAACAGACCGCCGCACAATGGATCGAAGCATAAGAAAATAGAGACATTGGCCGTTTTTGAAGAGTTCCAAATTTAAATATTTTTTTACATATTTGTGTTAAAGAGATATTCTAGTCTTGTAAAACATATACAGTATGTCTGTTTGTTATTTACTTATTGAGCATATGAGCACCATTTGAAGTAAATTAAAAAATCATTCAAATTGGTAGATAAAGAGTCTTACATTTGATTGTAATTTTAAAATGGATGTAAAAGATATTCGTTTCTTATATATAACGATTTATTAGAAGCGTTTTTGGGCTATAGTATTGGATTGTTAAATTTAAAAAAAAAGTCACACCAGAAGTGAAAAACTCATTTGTTTTTATTTATGTCATTAAGACTTAAAAATATAAAGTTTTCTTGAATTACAAAAAAATGTAAGCGGATGTAAGTGGAGATATTACGTGCAATGTAAAGAGCCACCTTTACTAGCACATATCATAAAAAATTGGCTGCCCCAAAGTGCCACTGCAAAAATATAATGTTTTTAATGTCAAAATCCTTGAATGTATGCAATGCACGCACAGTGCACCATCAAACAATTTGTAATTTGCCGATATACATAGGTAAGTATATTCGTCAAAGAATATTGGAGTGGGACTAAATTACACTAAAATACATAAGACATATGGTTGAAAGGCCCAGAAATGTTTTCGTTAATACCATTAATTTTTATGTAGTTAAGATAAACAAGTGACACCGGACATGAATGAGTCGAAGTTCAGGTATTGTCTTTTTATCAATACAGAAATGATATAATATTTATACATTTGTAATACAGTGCCCTTAGCTTAGCAATTTCGTTACTGAAATATCAAGTTTGTCATGGAATAACAATCAAGCACATTATGAAAAGCAATTTCTGTTTTGTTATAATGTTTTTGTTTTCTTTTTTATTTAGAGATTAGTTCTTTTGTGAGCCACCCTGTATATTTTGTTAACTATTTGGTACAAAAGGCCATATTAATTTAGATTTAACAGAGAAAGTAATTTCTCATTTGTTATAATGTTTTGTTTTCTTTTTTGTTTATAGGTGAGCTCTTTTTGTAAGACACCCTGTATATTTTTTAAAATATCTATTACAAAAGGTCATATTAATTTAAATTTAATAGAGAAAGCAATTTCTCTTTTGTTATAATATTTTTGTTTTCTTTTTTGTTTAGATATTAGTGCTTTTTTGAGACGCCCTGTATAGATTTTTGTTGTATTTATTGAAGTCGTACATAAAAAGCAATCAAATAAAAGTATTAATTTCGAAATAAGTCAATGTCCATATTTTCTTATACTTCGATCCATAGTGCGCCGCCGGAGCCGTCGTATCTGTATCTAATGCCCAATCCTCTCCTGCAATTTGCTGTCCACTATAATGGAGAACGCTGCCATGAATATGTTGAATAGGAGAGGCGCTAAGATGCATCCTTGCTTAACTCCTGTATTTGTTAGGAAGGGATCGTTCAGTGATCCATGATGGTGACACTCTTGACTTGTTATGGAGGCTTTTACACACTGTAAGAAATTTGTTGGGTACTCCGAACTTTTTCATTATTGCCCAAAGTGTATCTCTGTTCACAGAGTCGAAGGCTTATTTCAGGTCGATGAATGCAACATAAAGTTTAGCCTGCTGCTCTTTTACTTTTTCCTGTAGTTGGCGGATGGAAAATATGGAATCGACGGCGCCACGGTATTTTGGGACATGTTATATGTAATCGTGTCCATTTTACACATAATGCACAATATTTCGTAGAGGAACAGCCGATATATAGTTGACAGACAATATCTTATTAACTACGTTTCTATGAAAAGAAAACACAAGAAATAAAAGATTTGTATCAGATAATTATTAGTAAAATACAGTTGTACTAAAAATGTTTTATTTCCAACGTTGTGGCTTAGTGAGACATTCAAGCGAATATTTGAAATATTGTCACATATTAAAAAAATTATGTCATTCAGCTGTTCTTTCCTCAGTTCATTTGGTTATAGCCACGGATTTATTTTATATTTATGATCATACGGTACATTGGAAACCCTGACCCACGCAACCTTAAAACCTGTTCCGCATAATTAAATACCATTACTATGATAATAGTACGAGAGCTAGCAACGTCGGAAAAACAAGTATTTTAAGACGTCTGGCTCTTTGATATATCTATTACTATGCTCTCTAGAACAGCATGCGGCCCGTCTGGCTGCCGGTAAACGTTGCGTTCCCTACTGCGCATTGAAAGAAGATCCTATATTTTTATTAGTCCTTTAAATTCTAGTATTGAATATTATATATTTTTTTTTAATTACCAGAATTATTTAATACTTTACTATCAGAATATAAACGAAAATAAAATAAAAAAGTCTTTACCCTGATCCGGATTCGAACTCTGAATCATCGGTTCGTGATCGGAAATTCTACGCACTGCGCTATAGAGACATGTTCGATTTATATTCAATACTAGAATTTATAGGACTAAATTTATAAAAAATATAGGATCCGATGCGCAGTAGTGAACGCAACGGGTATCGGCAGCCAGACGGGCTGCATGCTGTTCCAGAGAGCATAGTAAAAGATATATCAAAGAGCCAGACGTCTTAAAATACTTTCTCCAAAACGTTGCTCTTATGTTAGCTCTTAGACTATAACTTTCGATTTTTATTCATATTTTAATTCGTTTAACGCCTGATAGTACCGAAGTGATCTTGAGATATAGTGAGTGTTTTATATTTTAATATAATGCTAATCTGAAAATTTATAAATGTTTCAATAGTTTATTATTTTATTACTTTCCAATTCTCTGATCTGAGAAAAGCCACGCAAAGATCACACTTATTTTGTAAACTTTGTGAAAATTAGCTTACGTAGTGCTAAGTACGTCTGCAAAGTAGCCTATAAGGACGAGATCTTCTATTTCCTATATTCTATAGAATTACTCTTGGGTATGGTTTTCTGTTCAGTTTCTATGTTTTGCTTGAAATTTCTAGAATACGGTTCCAGAAGAAAACATCTGTCAATATTATCACTAATTTAACCAGCGCAAAAAGGTAATATTTTTCTATTTTTTTTTCAATTATATATCATTCAACGTCTTTTTTGTTGCAAAAAAATTGAACTATGCCTTAAGAGTTAACAGCTAACAGCTCATTTTTAAATTATATTTTTCGACATCAAATTCCATTGAAACAAAAATCAAGCCTTTTATAAAAAGATTTAAATCTTTTTAAAGACATCAGTCTTTTGTAAAAAAAATTAAATCTTTTTAATGACTTAAGTCTTTTCCAAAAAGACTTAAATATTTTTCTATTTCAGAATAAAGATTTAAATCACAAATCATTTTAAAAAAGACTTATGTTTTAAGTCTTAAGTCAGCTTTCGAAAAATTACTTAAGTCATTAAAATTATTTAAATCAAAAAAAGACTTAAGTTTTCTGTGAGCTTGCAGCTCTGCTTGTTATATTTGATTTTCTATAAATTAATTTTCTTCACTTCCAACGACAGGTTTCTGCCTAAATTTTTTTCATATACCACACTGTCAGCTCTGCGAAATAGGAAAAGTAATTTTTCAAAGGAACGCTTTTCAAGAAAATTCCTATATGGATATCTTTGGGCTATGAACATGAACCCTTCAGGCCAACAAGCAATTTTCTTCACAAAATAAAATCACTAGTAACATATTCATTCCTTCCGCCATCGCCAACAGATACCTACTGCTAAAGTGAAGTCTTCAATAACTCTCATTTTTTATCTAAAGGGTTAGTGGTACATACTTCCAGAATATTTCCAAAAAAATCCTTTATGGGTATTTCGCCACTGCACTGCAAGAAAATCTACAAAATAAAATATTTTTTTTTTTGTAAACACTTCTGCGTTAAACCTAAACGGACGCTGCTTGTCAGAAGTTATGTTTACAGTAATACAAATTTGCCTAAAAAAATGCTTAACGTTTCGGAAAGTTATCTCTTTCCGTCGTCGGAGGCAAAAAAATACAAAGAATAAAGAAAAAAAACTATTTAAAATATTTAAATTCAACTATTCGAGAACACTTTACTTTTTTAAAACAGATACGTCTACAAGAAACCGTTGACGTTCTGTTAAAATTACATTACATCAAGTTAAACTTCAAAATTAACAATTACTACATACCTGATAACAAGTACTTAATAAGGTAAAGCCAAAAAGCCCCAATGTTCTTCAATTCTAACATTTAAGGGTCTAGTTTCACCAATGTAAAATTTATCGCATTCACAGGGTATTTGGTATATTACATTTTTTGTTTGTTGTTCTGTATTAATTGGTTTAGTATGTGATAAAATGGGTCTAAGTGTATTTTGTGTTTTGAAAGATGTTCGTATGTTATATTGTTTTCCTTCCTATTATTTCCGAAACGCCTCGTATGTATGTAAAAAGTTTATATGATAGTGCAAAAATAATATGTACAGACGACATTTCACTAAACAGAGATATAAACCACATAAAAAATACATTAATAAAAAACGACTATCCACCATATTTTATTGACAAAATACAAACCCCAAATCATAGACACAATGATAACAATCCACAATATATACAACTTACAATTCCATACATACGAAGCGTTTCGGAAAAAATAAGAAGGATAGAAAAACAATATAACATCTTTCAAAACACAAAATACACTCAGATCCATTTTATCACATACTAAGCCAATGAATACAGAACATAGAGAAAGGTAATAAAAAGAGAGTGGCAGATTAAATTAGGACGAATGGCATCGCATTTTGTTTTCCTGTCGCGCAACTCAGATCTCCTAAATTTGTCCAAATTAAGCTACGACTGACGATTTTGCTTCCATCTTCCTCTAACGCAACTGCACAAGCCGTGATCTGTGTGGACATTGTGTGTTGTCTCTATCATAACTTTATTGGAAATTGGCGCGTGGACAGCAAAATTGTTTGAGTTTCTAGGATTTTATTTGGTATTTGTTATAATCAGTTATAATTATTGTATATTGGTGTAATTAAAATTTTATTATTACTATGCATAGAATTAACCGGAATAGGCAGAGGATTAACCGAAAAGAAAGGTAAATTAAATGTGAGGTTAAGTTATTAATATTAGCTTTGTTCGCGGGTCCGATTCCGAACCGGTTCAGGGACTATTAGCATGCGCAGTGTAAAAAGTGGCGTTCGCGGTGCATAGAATTCTGAATTTTTAGTAACAGTTCTGCGTTCGCGGATCTCCTAGAATCGATTCGGAATTGGTTCGGAATTGGTCCTGGCGATCCTCGGATTTTTCTTGGGACTGAAAGACTGAAAGTACGGTTCGGGCGTGCATGCGCAATGAGAGCGACAAGCGACAAGCATCGTCATCAGCTGATGTTTGTTTTTGTTTTGTTTCCTTTTTAATTTGTACCTGTGAATCAAAGCTGTGAATTTAACTAGTTTATACAGTCTATACTGTGGTGTATACATTTTGTATTTTTTTTATAAATCTGGTGGTAAATATAACATGTAACTCTATTTTAGTTTTACGAATTTGTAGTATTTTTTTAGAGATTTCGGACTCTTTAGTATGTCAGACCATTTATCCTCTAGCGATGAGGACATGGAAGAATTGCTACAGCTTGCCGAAGTTCCCAAAAGTACGGCTTATTTTGAGGAAGTGGTGCCACAGCTTAGCAATGAGCAATATATCGAACATTTTCGATTAACTCGTGAAATTACTGAGGACTTAGCAAATCGATTTGCTAATTCTGAGTATTATAAATGGCAGGAGGGGGATGCAGAAAAACTTAAATATATATCTGTTTTTTTGTGGTATGCAGCAAATGAGGCAGCTTCATTCAGAGATGTTGCTGATAGGTTTTGTATAACCAAAAGCTCCTTATTTTTAGAAGAGTAGCTTATTTTCTAAGCAACCTGTCTCCAATGGTAATAAAGTGGCCCGATGATTTTGAGAAAGAAGAAATTGAAACACATTTCAGGAATAACAATTTTCCTGGTGTTATTGGGATTATTGATGGTACACATATCCGGATAGACAAGCCAGCAGAGGATCCTGATTCTTATTTAAATCGAAAACATTTCTTTTCGATTCAGGTAGGTACCTATGATATTTATAATATAACTACAATATACTTATGAGCAAATTTTGTTTTAGGCTCAAATGGTATGTGACCACAGACGAAGAATTCGGGATATTTTTGTGGGGTATCCTGGATCAGTGCATGAAAGCCGGGTTTTGAGAAATTCTCCTTTACACGAGACCTTACATGAAAAATGTGGAGACTATTATATTCTGGGTGACAGTGGATATCCTTGCTTAAAAAAGTTGTTGACTCCCTTTAAAGACAATGGACATATAAGCCGGCGTCAAAGAAATTATAATTATATTCTATCCACAAATAGATACATAATTGAACACTGTTTTGGCATTTTGAAGCAAAAATTTCGTCAACTTTACCATGTGAAGATGAGAGATATTAAATTTATTGTTCATTTTATAAGAGCGTGTACTGTATTACATAATCTATCATTAGATGTCGTTTTTGATGCCGACAACCAAGGAAGAGCTCCTGCAGATGATATAGTTTTGAATGAAAATGGTCAACAAGATGTGGATGACCGAGGGGATGACAGAAATGGTTTAGAAGTTCGACAGGGAGTTATGAATAATTTGCAGTTTGTAATTTAATAAAAAAATTTAGAAAAATATATTTTGTAATGAGAAATCATTATTTTAAATCCTAAATAACATGAGATATTTTTTTATTTAAAATGAGGTGTTGAAAAGATATTTTGTGCAAAAGCAATGCTATATTCCCCAAAAAAATAATTCAACAATGAAAAGATATAGCTACATATTTATTCATTTAAACTACTAATAAACATTTTATTAAAACATAAACTTCTCTAAAAAATATTTAGGTACACGGTACACAGCCATTTAAAAATAAGACATATTCTGTGCAAAATTAGTTTTATGGGTATTCAAAATATACCCATTCAAATTCAAAATAATAAACATTTATAACAAATAAGGAGAAAAACTTATACTTAATTTTAAATACTATCTACTAAACTACCTTAAATAATATAACAAAATGAACAAAATATTAACACAACCATTTTTAAAAGTAAAGGCACATTTTGGCAAGATCAGTATTATGGGTAGGTACTCACAAAAAAAAAATATACGTACAAATAAACTTCAGCAGGGCCAAATACTAGCAGAAAATTCATTAGCAAAATAATGAAGAGTATAGAGATAGTTCAGTATATATCATAGATTGAAATCAAGTGAATGCTTGAGTGTATGAGTATCTTTTTTTAAATAAGTTTCGAATAGGATGTTGTGTTTTTCTAATAAGTAATTTTTTCTTTTTCTTTCCAAATGGTTTTTTTCCTCAATTTCCAACCTTTTCTTATAATATTCTTTCCGGTCAGTTCTAATCTCTCTCAGCAAATTAGATTTAAGTGTTCTGCTCTTTTCATTTTTACGTAAAACATTACTCGTCACTGTCTTTGCCTTCCTTTTAATTTCTGGAGCAACCGCCTTTTGTTTGATTTCTGTAACTGAATTTACTTGTTCATTGACTTGTTCTATAGTATTTGGTTCAGCTTCCATTGAGGTTTCCATGATCTCATCTCTTGCTGATCCCTCAGGAACATCGATGGTGTTTGAAGAAAGAAGTAAAACAGGATGAATGTTTCTTTTTTTACCTAGTATGCCATGCATTATATCAGCATAATCAAACATCTTTCTTCGTCGGCCAGTCAGTTTTGAATTGTCTAAGTATTTCTTATAGTTTCTCTCAAGGACTTTCCACCTGTTTTCACAATTTGTCCCTGATATATTTGTTTTTGTAATGGATTGTATTTCTTTAGCAATTTCTTCAAACATCTTTTTTAAGTTTTTAATTTTTAATGACCCTACTTGCTCCCGGTATTTTTTATATAAATCTAGGAACAATAACGTATTTTGGTGAGCCCATTTATAACTCTCGACTTCTGAAGTCGAAGGAAAAACCAAAAATTCGGCAAGAACTAAAAATGTTTATTGTAAGTAAAAAATAGATTATAGAAATAATAAAGTATTTACCTTCTTCAGTATCGCCCATTTTCTCTTGATTTTGTGGGTACAATTAACGTTTTCAGATTAAAACCGATTGATAATGATAACAAAGCAAACTAAACTCAACTAAACTAACAAACTTTAACGTGCACGTGACTTTAACCAAAGAATGCTTTAACATGGCTTTAACCATAAACCATAAATCCAAGTTAAAAACTTCAAAAAAATAAATAAATAAAACAAGGTTTAGGGGTTTAGGTAAAGGTTTGGTGGTAGGTGGTTAGGTTATGTTGTTGTTTAAGGAATGCCTAACATCTGACAGTCGGGACTGTAGAGTTCTCATTCGGTTCCATAATCGTTCGCGGTTAAATTAAAATCGGAACTGGTTCATAACTAGGCATGCGCTCTGTGATAGTCCGAAAATGGTTCTGAACTGGTTCGGAATCGATTCGGAATCGGACCCGCGAACAAAGCTATTAATGTTTTATTTTTAATACTTTTAATTTTATTTTTGATACAAAATTATTTATATTTATGATTAAATTTAACATTTTTTTACAAAACTGTGATTAAATAAACTGCGATTAAAAGACAATATGGCATTATTATTAGTTTTCCCTTTAATTTTCGTTTGATATCTAGGTATCAAATGTTCATTTGAAACTTATGTTGAAGCATTTTAACTAATTGATCTTCGAAAGTTGAATTTGCCAATTAACCATTTAAAAATTTTAGTTGTCTGTTTAATAATATCATAATTTGTTTTAAAATATTTAATTATACCCACTTAAATAATAACAAATTCAATTTTCGTCGATGTATTAGTTAAAAGCTTCAACAGGCTTCAATAAAAGTTTCAAATAAATTCAAAGTAAAGCAAGCTGATTTAAATTCCCCGGCGCATTCGCCAAATTTTTTTAAATTAGTTTGCCCTGTTGTCACAGCAGCGATTCCAATTTTTACTACGCAATCTGCTTCTCTCTTTTTATTACCTTTCTCTATGATACAGAACAACAAACAAAAAATGTAATATACCAAATACTCTGTGAATGCGATAAATTTTACATTGGTGAAACATCTAGACCCTTAAATGTTAGAATTAAAGAAAATAAAGATTATTTAAGAAAGGGAGATTTTAACAAATCTAAGATTTTTCAGCATTTATGGGACACAGGGCACAGAATAAATTTTAATAACGCCAAAATTATAATGAAAGAAGCGATAGCCTCTAAAATAAATATAAAAAAGAGGCTTTTTTAATTCAATATAATAAAAATAAATGTATTGCTCACGCATCTGTAAATGTTAGTAATGTATGGCAATCGCTTCTTTGATTTTAAAGAACATAACATAAATAAACATAACTGCATCAAACAACATCATACAGAAAGTTTGGGGTTTTTTGGCTTTACCTTATTTAAGTATAATTATTGTTATCAGGTAGTAATTGTTAATTTTGAAGTTTAACTTGATATAATGTCATTTTAACAGAACGTCAACGGGTTCTTGTAGACGTATCTGTTTTAAAAAAGTAAAGTGTTCTCGAATAGTTGAATTTAAATATTTTAAATAGTTTTTTTCTTTATTCTTTGTATTTTTTTTTGTATTTTGACGGATTTGATTTCTTCGTATTTTGACGGAAAGAGATAACTTTCCGAAACGTCAAGCATTTTTTTCTTTGTTAGGCAAATTTGTATTACTGTAAACATAACTTCTGACAAGCAGCGTCCGTTTAGGTTTAACGCCAGAAGTGTTTACAAAAAATAACTATTTTATTTTGTAGAATTTTCTTGCAGTGCAGTAGCGAAATACCCATAAAGGATTTTTTTGGAGAGATGAATCCGCCACATAGATATAGACATTTTTTATAGAATATTTATTATAAATATCTATAGCTACTAGCTATAGCAGCTATAGATCAGATCAGAAGGTCCATTAAATGTGAAACGAATTGTAGCTCCATATTCGCAGGTACCCATAATTAAAAAAGGTCTGAAAGATGGTACCTGTGGCTATAATGCTTATCATTCTTTTAGATGGTTGGGAATGTAATTTTGTAGCTGTCCCTCTTGCACGTTTTATTGGTTTTCTGGCTTCTGGCCTGTTGATAATATATATGTATATCTACCCTTACGACAAAATCAAGTAACAAATTGAAAAAAAAAAACGATATTGGTTAATAAATAATAAATGATTAATGAAACTATTTAAATTATAGTCGTAACTATTCATGTGCTATGAATACTTGATTGAGATAAATATGACTGCCATTCTTAGCGGTACGTGCGGTACATATCAGTCCATTATTATTAATCAACTAACGTGTACCAGCGACTTCGTTCGCGTCGAATTAATCATTTGTAATGGTGATGATAAAGCAAAGCAAGAATTTCCATTAACATACAAACTGGATAACATTTTCTCACATTTATGTCAGCATGAGAAAAAACAATATGGCTATATTATTATATAACTTGGTAATATTTGAGGGGTAGTTTCATCTCGTTGGAATTTGACTTTCCAAAAGTCCGTTTGCCAAAAATAAGCTTTATACGTCAAGCAGTTTAAGCAGAATCGTGGTTAAGAAATTACCCAACTTTTTGGAACACCCTGTATGATTTTTTAAGAAATTTCAAAATATGTAAAAAAACCAAATAAATTATGCTTGTCCAAGCGTTTTCCCGAAAGACTAACCGTTTTTTAAATAACAAATATTGTAATATTTGAGGGGCGTTTTCACCCTCTTGGAATTTGTTATTCGAGTAACCCCTCCTTATCGAACTTCTACACCCCACAGTCAATCCGTTTGCCAAAAATCAGCTTTAAAAGTCAAGCAGTTTAAGCAGAATCGTGATTACTCAATGGTCATATTTTATGAAACACCCTGTATAAATTTATAAAAAATCTTAAAATATGTAAAACAACAAAATAAAATATACGCGTTTAAGAGTTTTTCCGAAAAACTCACCGGTTTTTAAATAAAAAAGTATTTTAATATTTGAGGGATAGTTTCACCCCCTTAAAATTCGAGTTTCGAAAAATCCCTTCTTATCGAACCTCTACACCCTAAAGTCAATCTGTTTTCCAAAAATCAATTTTTTACGTCAAGCACTTTAAGCAGGATCGTGATTAATCAATGACCAGATTTTTCGAAACACCCTGCATACATTTTTAAAAAATCTTAAAATATGTAAAAAAAACAAAATAAAATATACGTGTTTAAGCGTTTTTTCGGAAACTTGGCCGTTTTTTAAATAAAAAATATTGTAATATATGAGGGGTGGTTTCTCCCCCTTGGAACTGGAATTTCGAAAAATCCCTTCTTATCGAACCTCTACACCCTAGAATCAACCTGTATGCCAAAATTGAGCTTCTTACGTTGAGTGGTTTGAGCAGGATCGTGATTAATCAGTATGTCAGTCACTTAAGGATTTTATATATTAGTATAGATTATAAACATAAATGAATATTCAAGATTCAAGACAGTTAAAATCTTTACTTATCAATATGTAAATCTTGAATTTAATCATTATTGCACTTAGATTAATATAATAAATTTATCGTATTATTTACTATATTGCAATAAAATTAATTGATATAATATGAAAGTATAAAGGACAAAGTACTAAATTATTTTTATTGAAATTGTGTCTGTAATTATATTTGAAGAACATCAACGTATCATTTTAATATTTAGATACTTCGAAATTTTAAAACTTTAATTACCAGTATGTAGTTTTGTAATTGAAATTGCATCCTGTGGTCGAGGACAATTTTGTTATGGAATACGGGTCATTTGCAATTTGATTTTAATATTAAAGTTAAACTATACAGGATGTCTCAGAAATAAGTACAGATATTTTAACTGGTAGTATATTTTGACCCTAGAAACACGCATATGAGCCTTTTTTGCGAAAAAAAATTGTTGAAAATTTTTAATTTTTCTTGATATTTTCCGTGAAATTATAAAAAAAAATTTAGTGCCACTTGTTTATTCACCTGAGATTTCTTTACGGTGTATCCAAACCTTGCACTGTTGTCACCTCAACGTTATCCACATTCTACATATTCCTATATTTATAAATTCACAGCAATTTTAAATCTTTACACAAAACATTAGGAATGTTAATTTTAATCTTTTATCTAAAGTTGTTAATAAATTCACTAATTTTAATTCAAATTTTGATTGATATATACTCAATTTAATCTAATATTTTTAGATACCTATTGATTACAGATCAAAATAAAACACTAATAACTAGGGAATGCAATCCCGCAAATGCGGGATCCGTCTGATTTTCCGCGGGATCAAAGTTGCGGGATTTACCGTGCGGGATCCGCGGGATCGACACTTTATTACTGGATTCTATATCGATCTCGATCAAGGCCAAACCGCTTCGTTCCGGGCCGATGCGTCGGCGCTCGGAACCCGGGGGATTCCCCTTACAGCTTAGCCATTAAGTGAAACAAACATTGTTAGATGTCTTTCTGACATATGTGCGTAAGTGAAGAAAAGCGTTTAACTAGTACTTGTGGACAATTTCGTCAAAAAACTGCCGGACATAATTATCGAGACAAGCAAAATTTTAGGGTAAATTTAAAGTTGAATATCTCTTGAACTAAAAAAAAAGATTATGGAATGCGGTTTGGACCAGGTTTTAGATGCATCTATTGTGATTAAGATGCTATGTGGTTTTCGAAAATATATTAAGCGAATTCTCGTATACAGGGTGTTTTATAAGAGTGTGAAATTTTGGCCAAGAATGTTTTACCGCAAATTTACAATTTTTAAAAAATCGATATTTTTACCAAGTACGGCTAATCTGTATTGAAATTAGAATAAACAGTTTGATCGGTTTTTTATTTTTTTTTGTTTTAAGGAAAATAAGACGTTTTTTTCGAAAAATATGCATTTTTAGTCATACGTATGATGGTACAAAAAGCATTCATTCAAAACATTCTGCATATGCCAAAAAATTATTGATATAGAGTATATCTAAAAGCCAGATAACTAACATAAGTTAAAAACTTCAACATCAGAATAATATTTTTATTTATAAAATAAGTAGATAAATTATAATAAAATTTAAGTTTATTTAATATTAAATATATTTTTTGAACACTCTATATACATCGGTCCAGATTTCTGTACAGCTAGTTTAAGATACACGCTATATCAATATATTGTGGGTCTATGCAAAATGTACAATGCCTTTTGTACCATTTAGGACCAAATGTATGACTATTGTTTACAGTCCCGCAATTTTGCGGATCCGCGGGATTGATTGCTTTAATCCCGCGGGTTGGCGGGATTGAGATTCTGGCAATTTGAAGTACAGTCTTACGCAGTAATCGTCACTTTAAATCAACTAGCAAAAACATTTTGATATCACATGTGTAAACATGGAATATTCTTCAATATTATTCTCAAGAAAAGCCATCTCACACTTATCCACTCAGGAACGCGGAGCAAGATCTTTATCTACCTACCCCACGCTCAGAGTTAGTTAAAAGTCCAATATTATACAACTCGAAAAAAATGCACAATCAAATGCCATTTGAAATCAAATCCATAACATCATTTTCTTCATTTCGCAAAGCATTGAAATCTTATTTACTAGACAAGGCTTTCTAAGCCGTAAATGACTTATATTTTGATAATCGAATTTGATCTTGTAAACACTGGTCTAATGCTTTGCTATTACTATATTTACCAATGACATCGAAATAAATTTATTTGTAGTTCATTGATATTTACTATAAACTTACTAAATATTTTTGAACCTTATTTTTATAGTTTTATTCTTTGACATTGTAAACATTTATAAATGTTTATTTTAAACAATAAGACTGGCAATGTAATTTGTATAATGTTTTGTATTCTCTTTTGTTTGTTTACTTTGTTTGTTTATTTTGTTTGTTTACTTTGTTTGTTTACTTTACCTTTGTCTACAAATGGTAAAATTTTTTGACAATAAAGGCATTTATTTATTTATTTATTTCAATTCAGTTGAAATTTTGTGATTTGAGAGTTATGAAAACGCACCTTAATAGTTTGCGCAAAGAGAGAAAACGTGACAGTGACAGTTATGTCTCTTATTTTAATGAGCATGTACATTGTATCACATTGTATTTTCTGTTTTCTGTCATTGTTTGGCGTTTTTTGTGTGTTTCATTAAAAGCGTCAACAATATTTTATATTTCCAAATTACAAAGGAATATAGTTAAGTACTATATATTTTTCAAATACCAACAGTACCAGCAATTATTAAATACTTAGGGAATTGACCTTTGGTCATAGACAAAAAACTGAACCATGTACCTTGTGAATAAAATAATATTTAATAACTATCAAAGTTGAATTCTCAGACCTAAAAACATCTAAATTATGCATTGACAGGTTTGTTTGAATTTAAAACGCTGAATTTTAATCATTTAGTAACCATCTTTTTTTAGTAGTGTGTATCATTATAAATATTTAAATAAATACTTTAGATTATTTACTTACTTCTTATTTTTCTGTTATTTCTTAGTTTAAATTTATCACGCACTATTGTTTATTACTTTGAACAGGTCTTTATTTGCATTTCAGATATTTAAGCCATAAAATGAATTTTGTTCTTAGAGACTAGTTACAAGAAAAGAAACTGCTTTGTCCAAATATTTATATACAGAGTGTCCCAGAAATAAGTGCAGATATTTTAAGGGGTGGTAGATCTGGTCAAAAGAAACATATTTTCTCTTTACCATTTTTAAAATAAATGGAAAATAACCGAGTTATTTAACCTTTTATTTGAAATTTTAATAAAATTATGGCAATATTTTGAGAGCCGCCGCAGATATGGCCAACACCATCCAATTACTGGTATTGGTCCCCGGATCTCAGATAATTCGACGCCCTGTGTTGCCGCATAGTCAAAAAAGTATATTATTAAATAAAAATAAATCAGAAAAACACACCACCTGAAGAGTTTAGCAGAGATTGCAGAGATGCATTACAATTTTAAGATGGTGTTATTATTACACAAAATAAATTAAAAGAAAAAACTTACCCACAATATTAAAAAAAGATACTTATGTCAAATTTAGTAATGACAGAAAAGTAACAGGTCTGTCAACAAAATTTAGTTTTCTACTGCAAATTATAAATTTGTGCATATTGAAAGACTGTACAAAGTTTGAAAATAAATACTCATATACTTTTCGAGTTATTCGTAATTCAATTTGGATCATTGCGTCGAGGCGGGAAAACGCTGCCAGGAGAGCTACCGTGGGTGTGACGTCACATGCTCGCTAATCGCGCGTAGCGCCTTACCAGAGACATAACAAGCAGATCCGTTGCGCTGTTTTCTTGTATCCCTGTCTAGATTTAATTAGATTAGATACATAGTTGTAGTCAAGTTTTATCTGTACTACAAGTTACGCCACTGTATTCAGAATAATTTGTACCAATTCTGTTTTACGCTTAGTCATAAACGACCCGTCAATTATTATTAGTCGATGGAAAGTCCTTATTGTAAAATTATATAGCCTTTGTTCAGACACGTTTGTATATTACGCCAACAAAAGATCTACTAGGTACAGTTTTAACACTTAATCACACTTTTTAATTCAATTCAGTTCCAAGATGTCGCGTTTTACTCTACTTTTCAACACGCACTTTACTTTTTACCTCTCTAAGTTCCAGACAGTTCAGAGTCGGCAATTTTTATATCAAATTTTACTTTTAAAACTAATTGTTAAAGTTTTCCTTATATATTATATATTTTCCTTATATATCCATATATATTTACGTTTATGTTAAGTTTTTTATTTAGCTCATTTAAAATATGTTTTTCCAAATTTCTTCCTCTTTTCATGGCTGGCGTATCAAATTTTTTGGAAACGCCCATAATTTGTGTTACCAAACTACCATTTGTTTTTTTGCATTTAGCAGCCTCATATAGTTTTGAAGCGGTTAGGCGACCATAACGAAGCTCAAACCATAACGAATCCTCACTTTGCGTATGGCTTAGTTTGCTGGCATTTTTAATGTTTTCTGTGGTAATAGAATTTTTGCAATACTCAATAAAATAATCTGCCGTTGGGTTTACACCATTTCTAATACAATTTTGTAGTAAGTGATGGACAGACAACTTCTTGCTACCACTTAAGGGACTGTTATGTAAAACCAAAGGACGCACATATTGCGTTTGTGTTTCAGTCATTTTTAAAACATCGTTTAGAAAGCCGTTGCTACTTGGAATATCAGCAACAGTATTTTTTAAACTTCTTCCAATACTTGCGCACTTGATTAATTTAATATTGGATCCCATTTGGGACAAAATGGTTCTTCAACTATTTCCGTGTCTTCATTAATGATAGCTCTAACTGAGTATGGCTTTATCCTGACTTTATGTTCGGGACATATTCTGGCTATCACAATACATCTACTACCCTGCCGTTTAATCTGAACGTACCCTACAGCTGAATCGCCATAGCTTTACCGTGCTGACCTGTAAAAATACATATCATCGTTTAAAAACATAAAGTATATGATACATCTGTTATATAGTTTTAAATAATCTTGTTACCTTAGTTTCTTATGTTTAAAGAATCATAAGTATTTCCCAAAGTTGTAGTTTTGTATGTATAATATTGTTATATTTTTATACATAAAAACACTTTTGGAAATACTTATGATAAAAAAATATTTTTAACATAATAAATATTTATCGGCTTAAAAAATACAAAAATTAAATAACAAAGTAAACAACATAATCAAACTAAACAACTTATTCACGCACTTACCGACTAGCTTTAACACCACTGGATTCAACTTGGTTATAATCAGTATTCAGCAAGAGAAAGTCGAATACCATATTGACATCTACTTGCGGTAAATTATGTGAATCTCCTTTCTGGAAACCCTCCTCCAAATTTAGCAACAAAAACAACTTCTTTTACGGTATTCAACAACAACAAAATAATAATGTAACTGCTGTAAATGTCGACTGTACTTCAATACTTTGTACATGAAGTGTCACAGTCAAACTGAATCACGGTCTTGCCGTCGCAAGCAGAGCAGCGTGCGGCAGGCATGTGACGTCAGGCCAATGAGAGCGCGTTTATTTAATTTGAACGGAGCGCATAACTTCAAGAGTCTCTCTTGTCAAAGGAGTTTATTTTTTTGAAAAAAAAGTTTTTTAATAGGTATTATAATACTAAAACATTAATTTTTTACCACTTTTAGTGCAAATTTTTTTTTAGTGAACTGACCTACTGTGACAGTTCACTTTTTCGATACCCACTTAACTAAAATACACTTCACTGTGCTGCTTTACTTGTATACAAAATAACAGTTCCCATTTCTAACACATTATTTATATAGGTATAGGCTTTATCATAATTTGAACCAATGATTTACAAAACATTTTGAAAAGCGTATATTACTTTGAATACCTACCTGAATGAATAAATGTTGAGAATTATTGCCTTTTATCGCCACGAACTATTTTTAATCTCAGAAAATACATGTTTCACTCAACAATTTTAAATACATATTTAGTTTTTTTCACTATCTTTTCGATGTATTTCTGATGTATTGCGATTTATTGAATGGCTCCATCGAAAACCCAATCGTCCGCCAAGAGTGCCACGTGCCAACCAGTTCTTTAAAGCGACGCTACCGTACCTAAAGAATTTTAAATTCAAGACATTCGAAGCAATCAAATGCGTATTAAATTTTAAAAATAAAACAGAGAAACACGAAAGGAAACAAACAAAATGGTTGAATCCAAAGCAATCAAAACACGCTTGTCGAGACAGTTGCCTAACTTAAAGGGTATGCATATGGCATAATTGTTATTAGTGTTTTATTTTGCTCTGTATTCAAAGGTATCTAAAAATATTAGATTAAATTGAGTAAATATTAATCAAAATTTGAATTAAAATTAGTGAATTTATTAACAAATTTAGATGAAAGATTAAAATTAAAATTCCTAATAATTTGTGTAGAAATGTGAAATTGTTGTGAACTTATACCTTTGGTTTGGTATAGATATAGAAATTATATTATAAATATAGAAATCTGTAGATGGTAGATAACGTAGAAGGTGACAACACTGCAAAATTTAGATACACCCTAGAGAAATCTCAGGTGAATAAACAAGTGGCACTAAAAAGTTTGTTAAAATTTCCCGGAAAATGTCAAGAGAAATTAAAAATTTTCAACAATTTTTTTTCGCAAAAAATCTTATAGGCGTGTTTCTGGGGTCGAAATATACTACCAGTTAAAATATCTGCACTTATTTCTGAGACACCCTGTATATTCAAATATTTTTTCAAGAACTTGATTGTTCTTATTTTTCTTCTGTAGAAAGAAGAATAACTTTTCTAGTCAAAATTTAGGGAGCACACACGTGAATAAGCATATATCGTGAAAAAATAATTTGATTAATCAAACAAAAGTATTGTTTCTTCTTTTAAAGTTTTGAGTTTTTAATATAATAATATAATACGCATACCTAATTATCTGTTTCTTTTTTCAGGCTGTGCTTTCGGACAAATATCAAATAACTTAGATTTAGACACATCTAAGCTATCAAAAGATATGGAAACAAATTTAAAGGATCTGGGAAAGACATTTCAAGAAAATGGTGTTAACTTGCCAGAATTAAATGTGACAAGCGTGAATGTAGAAAAGGTGGAACAAGTTTTAAGAGAAAAATGCGAAAAACAAGGTGCTGGAGATGTCGTAGACTCGATTAAGGTAAAACTTTAAAATTATATTTCTATTTCTAGAATACAGAAACTGAGAACGCTATCGATATACAAAAGCATTATAAAAATATCGTCTAAGAAATTATTTAAGAACTTTCAGAAGTTTATTAAATAGATGAGATTCAAATAATAGAAAGAACAATTTTGTATTATCTTTTATAATGATATTTGATAAAAATAATGGCTTCTTGAAAAAATCCTGAGTATTTCGCCAGTTATCAGCGGCGAAGATTGATGCGGGTGATGCGTCGCATCCCTTCAAAATATTGTAATTCCTTTTTATTTAAAAAAATCACGAGATCTCCTATAAAAAATTAAAATTCTCAGTAAATTTATTCAAATAATTAAATTCAACTTCAATTGTTTAATGTCTGTATTAGGGTAGGTCAAAAAAATCGACTATTTTTTTTTCACTTTAAAAGCTACCTAAATTGGAATTTACCCGGTATAGCCTAATATGTAGTTAAATTAACTATTGTACTTTAAATCAAATTAAAACTTGATTCAAAAAGTTATACAGAGTGAGACAAAATTAATATTGAAGATTGGTCACCTTTAAAAGCATGTTACTCTTTTATTTTAAATGGAACACCCAGTATATTATTCCGATATTCAATGGAGAATTCATGTCTCTTCAAAATACTATTAAGGTTGCCTACTCCTCAAACAAAGATTTTCCTAGATATTTTCATTTACTTGATTTGATCTGAGTGATCTTTATTATTTGATAAAATCTAGGTGGCTGTGATATGTCTGACGTTACTTCAACATAGCTGTATAATTAGTCCAACTTTAACAACTAATTATCATTTTGTATCAGTTAAAACAAAAAAAAAATCTTAAAAATACTTAAGTGCTCCTGATTTTATATAGTCCGGGTGGTTTTACGGTTTTACGGTATACAGAAAAGTCAACAGACTTCGAGACATAGGAAAATCAAGTCCATTTAGCGTGTGTCCAAATTTTGACAAGTTTTCAAAAATGACAGTTTTGTTTAGACTGACGTTTAATTTCATTTAATTTCATTTAATTTCATTTTATTTAAACTTAGTTTTATTTTTTTCCTAGAATGCGAAAATAAATTAATATATAGGGTGTTCCATTAGAAAAAACACAACTTTGATGTGTAACTTTTTTTTTGGAGACACCCGGTATAATTCTATATATTTTATAAAATGCTTTCAGTTAACTTATATATGCTGCCAAAATTTCATTTTGATATAAACTACCGTTCTCCTTGGAGCTTCTACGGCGTATGAGAGGCGCCACCCTGTTACATGTATTCATAAAATATCTAATAGTATGAATCATAGACTTAAAATAAAATATAGACTGAGCATCTCATTCATAAATAGCTGGAACATGCGGTCAGACACTGTCTTGTTATTGTTGTGTTATTGTTTTAGGTTATAACGAGTGCGACACGAGCGATAGATAGATTGTCTCTGTCGTAACGGTCGTTCCCTGACGACTCTGCCGAGAAACACAACACTGTCTTTCGTTTCTCAAGTACACCTGAACTCTCCGTATCATAGCCGGGTAATTTTTTTTTATTTTAATGAAGCTATAATTAAATTAAAAATATATCGTATTTAAACTTTTTTATATTTTATTAAGATTTAGGACAGGTTTTTTAAATAAAAGTTTAGAAAAAACAATTAGAGTCCAAAAAGGATAAAAATAATAAAATACACGTTATAGAAGAAATTTTATAATCAAAATTAGGTAATTTTTGAAATTAATAATAAATTATTAATTTTAGTCAAACATTTACAACCCCTAATATTAATCAAAACAGGATCTATTCCACAGATATAATATAAACGGCGACAGGGAGAGAAAAAAAATGATTGTTGTAATTTTTTTTCTGGTTAAGTGATGTCTTATTATGTAAATTAGAGGAAACATAAATCTGTTCCATTAAAGCAAGGAAGGTGATAGGAAGTGGATAAAATAAAAACTACATTTATTTAACTCGGTACTGTCTTTATTATACCGGGTGCGTCTCAAAAGTGGCTCATCCCCATAATTTTTATATTTTCAAATAAAAACAAGATTTAGTATGTTAGTATATGAAATAAATTAGATTGATTGACGCATTCAATTGTTTTTGGTCACTTCCTGTTTCACCGGAAATGACTATAACTTTTAATTTTTAAACGGCACCCTCGGTATATTTCTACTTTATTCGATAGAAATGACACTCTGAATAGAATGACATATCATATGTCAACTTTTGACATTTTCGCATATGGTTTAATTGTAATTGTAACACGCGGTTCATAACGACAATTTGACTCGAAATACCAAGTATCAATATATTCATAAAAAAATGCTTTTTCCAAATATGCTAATGAGTCACCCTTGTTCCATCTGAAAAAATTGATATTTGTATGATTAAAAATACGATTTGTACATCTTTTAACCGGCCTAGACAAGACACGAAACCTATTAGACGATCAAAACTATTTTTCAAGGCTCCTTGATTAAAACTTAGTGGATTGAAAAAAACTGGATTGAAATTTAAAATAGGATATGTTTTTAAGCGACAATGTCAAAAGTTGACATATGATATGTCATTCTATTCAGAGTGTCATTTTTTATCGAATAAAGTAGCAATATACCGAGGGTGCCTTTAAAAATCAAAAGATGTAATCATTTCGGTGAAACAGGAAGAGACCAAAACAATTGAATACGTCAATAAATCCTAATTTATATCATATACCTACTAACATACAAATCTGTTTTTTTTATCTGAAAAATAAAAAGTTATAGGGTTAAGCCACTTTTGAGACGACCCGGTATATTAAAAAATATTGTTTCATAAAGTAATATCATTTTAAAATTCTTGTACGTTATTTTAGATTCTGAAGATAATTTTAGAATAAACCGGAATATATTTTTAATAAAAACATTATTAATTATTAACAGGGTTATAATTATGATTTTGTTACAATGTAAGTAAGTAAATAATGTAATGGTAAAAGAAAAATTCAGATTTTACATTTTACTAAAATATTATCTAAATAAGTGCCTTTCTACAACAACGCCACTGACTGCCAATGGGTAAATTGAGAGTTGCCTACCGGTCAAAAGTCGTTTCAAGACTTAAATGGATTTTTAAGTCAAATTTCTTGCAAATTTGGCACTGGCGAACCATATTTTATAGTTTTTGAACAGAAAAAGTCAATAAAATAAACACTTAAGGACTATAAGCTAAGAAAATGCGTTAATACAGCCGGGGAGATAGCGGCAACAAAGCTTTACCGCACACGTGCGACACGTACTACAAGGTAATAAATGAATGAATAGGCTCCCTCGCCTCTAATCGGTGTTGTCATGCTGTAAAGAACTTATCCTTATTAAACAGTATCCGACTTATAATTTAGTAGTATAAGGACTATTTAATACATCTATGGAATATTAAAACCTACTTTATTAAACTGTAGTATTAATATCTCAATACATGTGTATAACAAGAAAAAAAATATTGATAATATTAAAGACGTGACAACATAGGCTGGATGAGGAAGGCTCGGTCGACTGTACCCAGAAGTAAACATGTGTACAAAAAAGGTTGTTTGTCCGCGTTGAGATGTAAATAGTGTAGTCTATATTTTATTTTAAGTCTATGGTATGAATAAATTAATTTGTGTTATTTTTTTAAATAATAATTGTTTTATCAATACGTGCCTTGCTCTTCCAACATAAACAAATAATGGTTAAATTTGAAAATTTAATTACATATGTTAATATTTTCAATTCCTAAATTACCCTAAAATACTTATCATTGGTAGGTTAAATTTATTTAGATTTTTTAAAACGTAAATAGGTCTATAATAATATTTTATAGAATTTTTTTGTTTTTAAATATTACTCTTAACAACCTGTGTTGCAATACACTTTAATGTCCCCTTCCAGCAGAGATGTGGTAGCTTAGGGCTATGGAGTGTAGAGGTAAGGAGAAATAACTCTTATGGGACTTTTATTGAAAAAGTGGTCACAAAATGGGAAGAATAAGGGTTCGCCAAATAAGCACAGTGGCGCTAAAAACGCATGAATCTAAAAAATTAAAAGTAACCATAGATAAGAGAATAAAAATAAATATAACCAAACATTACCCAAAAAAATTTTGTTTTTATTTTTCAGACAGAGTTTTTGAATATAAAATAATTATTGTTTATCAATATCTTGTGCTTTATTTATTATTTAACAATGGTTAAAGTGTGTGTGGTGCGAAGTTGATTGAATAGCTGTAAAATACATAATATAATTCAGTATTGTATTATTTGTATTATATGTAAAAATTAGAGTCAATCAAAAGTGTAGTAAACATTTTTCGTAAGATTATTGACATACATGTTACAAAATATATTTTTACAATCCTTTTTATAAAGTTACAACCTAAATAAAATTTATTTTTAATGATTTTAAAGTTTGACAGACATGCACAAATTGTTGGCATTTTTTTAAACAAGTAAAAGTAGGAAATTGTAGGTACTTTCAAGAAATATAGTTAACTGTAAGTGCTGTATTTTAATAATCTATCAAAAATCAAAATCATCAGGATAATATTAGGTATTGATTTTCAGACAAGAATTAGATTACAGTGATGGTCAAAAGCATTTAGATATTGCTTTGAAATCTACAGATAAGGTATGGCAGTTTCATTTTAAAGAAGAAGATGTTAAAGTTTGTGATAAAATTGTCATCAGAAATACTGTCCACTTCAGTATTTACATAGGAAAATATTGGAGGATGAAGTTCTACCTATTGCCTCAGGTTAATTTAAATTCTGAATTGCAACAACAGCAACAAGCAAGAAGGGCACCATTAAATGAATATTATACACATAAGTATTATTATACACAGAAAGAGTAATGTTATACACATAAATATTAACATTTTGTAGAGCAACAACACAATAAAAAACCAAAATATGAACAGCAGCAACTAAAACAGGAACCATTAAATGAATATTATACACGTAAGTACAATTTGATCGAATAAAAAACGGCGTCAGCGATGCCTATGAAATGAAGATTGCTGTCATTTTATATGTAAAATGATATGGAGAATGTCATCGAGATGTTCATTTCCAAGCCAACTGGACACCGTGTTTTTTCGATCATACAGTATTATTATACACATAAATAATAATATTATACACATAAACATCCCTTGATAAAGATCAACATTTTGTAGAGCAATAACAGCATCAAATAATGGAAATAATGGACCCTACTGCTCAAATCAAAAACAAAATTTCAGCATGACTACTTTATTGGTTATATCAATAAAATAAATTATTGAGTTTATGAGTCTAGATCCTACAAGCAAGCAGATCTATCACATAATTTTAAATGAAGATTTATCTATTATAGTATGTATAAACACTTTGCATCTTTTATTCAATGTTGTAATGAATTAACAAATTGCAGGTAATTTATTCTAATAACGAAAAAAAAAGTTTGGATCAAAAAATATTTTCTTCTGATGAGGTTTATGAATATTAAAGTCTGTTGAAGTTTGGCCATTATGTGTTGGTATACAATTTATTTATGATGTTACAGTAGTTAAACCATCCGAGTACAAAACATGTTTAAAATCCACTATTCTTAATGAATGGCAACTACCAACTTGAGAGGAAGCTAAGAGAAAGGTTCTATTGGGTGGACTACAAGGAAAAGGGACATATACATGAGGATCTGGAAGGGCTATAACATTACGTCTCAAGCCATGGAACAATAGGAAAGGAAATTCAAAGGAAAATATTACAATACGTGGGATGCAAATTATAGTGCAAATAATTAAGAAAAAGAATTATTAAAAGTAGTTATTGTTACGATAGTTAAACCATCCGACTACCAAATATATTTAAAATCCACTATTCTGAATGAATAGCAACTACCAACTTGGGAGGAAGCTGCGAGAACGATTCTATTGGGTGAACTACAAGGAAGACATGAGCATCTGGAACGGCTATAAAATTATATTATTATTTCACGTCCCAAGCCATGTTGGAATAGCTGGGAGTGAAAAAGAAGATAATACTGCACACGATTCTTGTCTAGAAGTAGTTGATATTAAGGTAGTTAAGCCATCCGACTATCGAACATTTAAAATCCACTATTTTGAATGAATGGCAACTACGATGGAGCAAAACGTAAATAAATACTTGTACAGTATAAAATTATATTATACTGGCTTAATTTTTATACTACAGAAAATGTGTTACGTTATTTTTGACCTGCATTATATTTATTTAAATCCCATATCATCAATTAAACTTTTAATAAAGTTTTTCTAATTATAATTAACATTAATTTTAAACTAAAGCCTTTTCATCTTGAATGAGATTTACGAAATAACTTATGAGAAACAATAAAAAGAGGCTCTGATATCTGAATAATCAATAATAAAACCACATATTGACTTACTTTTATACTAAATAAATGTAGATATGAAGTTATTTTAAAGCTGCATTATATTTATTTTAAACCCATCACCAATCATTACTTTAAATAAAATTTGTCTTAATTATAATTACCATTAATTTTAAGCTAAAACGATAAGAATATTTTTTCGTCGTCTTGAATGACATTTGCGAAGTAAGTTATGAGAAACAATAAAAAAAGGGCCTAGTCTATTGCTGCTGAATAAAAATCTGTAATTTATTTCATGCAACATGAAAATAAAATTGTATTTTTTTTAAACCCGCGGCTTCGCGTTTGCTTCACGTCAAATATTTATGTCTTGAATCATCTGTTCTAAAATGTTCGGCGCATGTCTTAAATTTTAGAATCTTGCTACAGCAGCGCCATCCTAATTCTTCCCTTTTTTTGACCATTTTTTAATACACGGAGTTATTTCTCCTTACCTCTACACTCCATATTTAGGGCACAGAAAATAACACTTTCAAATAGCAGCAAAGAATATTATAATTTTATTTTTATTTATAAGGGTATTAAAATATTCTTTGTACTTAAGATGGGAAGTTCATCAATGAGTTTTATTTTAACTCAGTGGCGGCTCGTGGGTAAAAAGTTAGGTGAAGAGTTAATTTTTTAAATTTTGGCGCATTCACCATTTTGTCAACATTTTTTAATATATTTAAAAATTTTTTGCTGCATTCACCGTTTTGTCAACATTTTTTTTGTTATTATTTATACACTAATACCTATAATATTTTCGTTTTAATTTGGGTTAAAATGCATTAAGTAAAAAGAGATACAACCATTTTTCGATAAACACATTATTTTGCATTCCAGTGAAAATATAATTAAATTTACTTAAATTTAATATAATAAACATTATATACAGTGTCCACCATAAAGTTGGATCCATATGTACGTTTTTTTTATATTAGAGTTTTAAAAAATCTTTTTGTGGCTATCACTTCTGCTTTGAAAACAACTTAAAATGCACCAAGCCAAAGTTGACAGCTAACATCTGGGAGCTGTCAAATACAAAATATTTAAAAGAAATTTTTAAAAATTGGTTAAATTATTATTATTTTAAAAAAAGTGACTAACAAAATTATGTTTCAACTTTGACTTGGTGCATTTTAAGTTGTTTTTAAAGCGGAATTGATTGCCACAAAAAGTTTTTTTTAAACTCTAATACTTTAATTTATTATTTATTTATTATTTTTTCAAAATAGAGATTTCAGTGAAATAAGGTTGTAATTTTCATAGGTATAGCTTCTTTTCCTCGGTTTTTTCACTGAAATTTCGATATTAAAAAAATTGTTGGTTACAACCGAGGAGCCATTCAATTATTATTTAATTATTACATTAATGATTATTACATTAATGTTTACCAAGCAATAATAACCAAAATAAATTTGATTTATTTATATTACTAACCTTACTAATTTTTGTAAATAAGCTCAATTTTTCTGTACTTTATTGATGCAAACTTATCAGTAATATCGTCATTTAATTAATTAATTATATTTATTAAAGCCTATTTAAACGAACATTTTCATTAAAATTAGACTTATAGAGTCTAACGTTTTTTTCTAAAGCATCGGCTATTGTATTTTGATTTTTTTTAATTTCTTAACATTAACTGACATTTTAAATGTTCTGCAGAATTCCCGTGTTTATACAAAGATCTTGTTATATTTACGAAATCAGTGAACCCTTCTTTATTCCAAATGCCATGTTTATTAGAAAATATATAGTAAACACGACCAACAAAATAATTTTTGTAAAACAATACTACTATATAGCCAATTAAAATCAGCAAACCAGGAAGACTTAAATTTAATATTATATTATAAGATTTACTACTTTTTCTTATTTCTTTTTTGCAACTTATGGTTAAAGTTTCAGTTGGTCGCCCTTGAGATAAAACATCCCTCTTATTTTCATCTGTCCACCGTCTGAAGGGAGTTTCCAATAAATTGCAAACCAAGTCATTAATTGACAACTTAAATCAACGGAAGCCATTAACAAACAATAATAAATAACAACAACTTTACAGTCTTTACACGGTTAATTACTCGCCGAAGTAGCCGAATATTAGCGTAAATGCAAAAATTATGCGCCGCCGTCACGCATTTCCTGAACAAAAGGAAGACGAAGAGAACTATCCAAAACCAAAAACTCATTCACATCGGTCGCCGATAATAAACTTTGGGGCGGGGGGATTTACATCTGCCACTAGGCTGACGTCACGTTATCATGAAATCCGTGCAGCCGCTTGGCCCAGAAATAGAAACATTGTCACTTGCATTTCTGGCTTGTAGGCGCGTGCGAATCTATAATGCTACTTTTTCGGCCGGAATTAACGATGCGATGGACCTATTATGCAGAGGTCCGCCCCGAAAAAAATGAATAACTTATAAAAAATTACCATTTTATTATTTAGATACATGTAAATATATTAAACTAAATTAATATTTTAAGCAGTAAAGTTTTTTCTTTAATTTGAGTATTTTTTCGGTGAAGTGCCCCTTCACCTACTGCACCTGACGAGCTGCCACTGTTTTAACTATATTTACTTTTTTTAGTAATATTTAATTATATGTACTATTTCTCTTTATTCTTTATCATTAATTTATTATTTATTATTATATGTATTTTTCATGTTAGATGTCTTAATATGTTGTTTTAACTCGTTTAACATAAAATCTATGCTGTAGGTATGATGTATATCTTATTTTTAAATGTATGTGAACACTCTATATTAATTATATTTAATTATTTAGAATTTCGTATTAGAAAAATAGTAAAATAGATTTTAGCTGTGTCTCTTATTAAATTAAATATAATAAGATTTAGAAGAAAACGCTGTGCAAATCTTGTTAGTAGATGCATAAATATATATTTAATTTCATTTAATATAGAAGGTGGACTTTACGATCGATGGTAGATTAGGACAATAAAGGAAAAAATGAAAGATCATAGCGTTTGTTTAAATTTAAATAAATTATTCTCCTGATTTCGCTAATGGTCGCAATGGTCAAAATCGACGTAGTACTCTCTACCCTAATGGAAAGTACTCTTTTAGGGCTGTTACGGAAATTTACACTATCGCTTTGGCATTAAAATGTGTGTAAGAGTACCAAATTACAAGAAAAATAGTTTACCAATGTTATTAAAAATAAACAAAATACAGGGTGGTCCGAACTGTATTCCGGAAACTTCGGCAGCATATTCTGCAGATAGATTTAAGTAAAAAAGTTCGTATAAATATATATCCTAAAATGCTTAGTTTCTGAGGTACAGGATGTAGAAGTTTCATTTTATTTCGATTTTTCCAAATAATTTCTGAAGTAACGTCAATATTTTGATGAAAATTGGTGTCTGAGAGTTTTTGATATGAGAAATTTGGGATGTTGATGTCAATATGACTCCATATGGGGCGCCACCTACATGTGTTTTAACTGTTTTGAAGAGTAATAACTTTTTATCCGTACCTGTATAAAAGTAGTGAGCAAAAAAAATATACATTACCGTGACATTTTACCTAAAAATGTCTCTTTAAAAAAATATACGGTAAAAATCACTACGAGTAACCGTTCTCAAGATATTTAGAATGGAAATAGTCAATACATGTCATTACTGACAAAAATAAACACGTCGAGTAGATAGTTATTTGACTGAAATAATAAATTTGGTAAATTTATATATTTTATATTATATTTTTTTAAATTAATCATAATTTCTTCTTCGAAAAAAAAACAGTTTCTGTTGAACCTTTGGCTCAAAAACATTTCAAATTTATGATTTCAGTCTAGTAACTATTTAGTCAACTAGTTGGCGCCCTCTGCAAGTGGGAGTCATATTGACATTAAAATCAAATTTCTCATGTCAAAAAACTACCAGATACCAATTTTCATCCAAATATTTACTTTATTTCAGAAATTATTTGGAAAAAATCGAAATAAAAATGAAATTTCTACACCCTGTATCTCCGAAACTAAGCATTTGAGGGCATACATTCATAAGAGCTTTTTTATTTATTTTTATCTGCAAAATAGGCTGCCGAAGTTTCCGGAATACAGTTTGGACCACCCTGTATATTATTTTTATTTACCCTTTTCAGGGCTGTCACATCTTCAAGAAGCATTTTAGGGCATATGTTCATAGGAAATTTTTGTTTTATTTTTATCTGTAGAATCACCCACCGAAGTTAGTTACACTATTTTTTTGACACCCTGTATAAACCTATTAATTACATTATCTAACTGAATTTTGATATTCATATTATTATTTATTAATGAAATAATCATTGATGTTTAAAGTTGTTTTCATTCAAGAGTAATTTTTGTTCTCAGGACAAACAAGAAGAAATTAAAAACTGCGTTACTGAGAACGTCAACGTTACCCAAGTCCAGGAGGAATTGGAAGAAGCGAAGAAAACTGGATCAATGGATGTTGTGTTCGCAAAGTACTGCAAAAAATGGCCGGAAATATACGAATGTGTTGAGAATGTTACAAGCGAGGTGCGTAGATGTTTGAGCGAAACCGAGGAGAAAACCTTCAACAGAACGCTAACGATTGTTAGCGAACTGCAAGAATTTATGTGCTATAAGGATGGAGATCGTTTGGCAAGTAAGTCGATGTATTATTTTTAATGTTCCTTCACCTGTTGGTTATTTAACATACCCACAACCAAACTTATATGGAATCACTCTTTACTTCTGACTAAATTTCTTACAAGGAAAAAAATTGGTATTCAACTTTAAAACAGCCGCTACACTATCCCCGAAATGTTTTACGAAATATTTCTGGAAATATTTTGTGAAACGTTTCTCAAAACATTTCTGAAAATAGTACGATAAATATATGCCCGTGTTATAAAAATTAGTTCCCACGTTTCCTGAAATTGAGCGAGACCCGAAATTGATTGGTTATTTGTTTTTTATTGTTAACCCAGATTAACAATAAAAAACAAACAACCAATCACGGCGCGTCTTGAAAAACTGATATGAAGACAATTACCGATGGTAAATTAAATTAGCTATTCCTCGAAGGTTACAAAAGAATATTTAGTTTTAATCATTGTCTAATATAATTAATTAAAATATAGTAAAAAAATATAAAACTTTAACGAATTTGGTTTTGTTTTTCTGGTTTTAATTGTCTAAATCCCTGCATAATAAATACTAGTTGAATTGATTTATGTCAAACCATACTGGGTGCTAATAACAGTATCTTTTACAAATTTCTCTTAGAAACAATAAAAGAACATTGCTTTTAAATAATGTACGTGGACCATATTTTTTGTTGACATCGGGTCAATTAATAATTTTCCTAAGCGGATATATTGATAACGTTACCAGTATTACTCATCAAGCAACTAACTCTTGTATTAATCAATTAAGCCGTAAACAAACATATCATAATATACAATTTTATATACTAATTCATTATAATAAAATTAAATCATAAAAATATTGTAATTATATTCCTGCAGTATAAGTGAAAACTTTTATTCCTTAATATACAGGGTGTCAGATTTTAATCGGGAAAATTTAATAGACGATAAAACTTGCAAAAATAAAACAATAAGTTCATATCAACTTGTAAGATTTAAAGCTTCCTTTTCGAGATACAGGGTGTTAAAGTTACTTAAAAAAGAAAAAAATAATAAGATATTTGAAAAACTATTTGATCGATTTGGATATAACTTGAACAGTTTATAATACTTACTATGGGACTTAATTTGATGTAATTAGATTTAAGCTTGGCCATTGCCAGGGGCGCCGGTGGGGCATCACTGTTAAATTATTTTAAAGGAAAAAATAGGCACGCCACTGCTTTTTTAGAAGTTTAATATTATTTTTGGATTTAGTAATTAAAAATATTATTTTTTTGTCTCCTGACTTTTTTGTCTATCTTGCTTACTTCATGCGAAAAAAATTAAATTCTAATTGGTAATTAATATTATAATTATTATTCTAATGATACCCTGTATCTCGAAAAGGAAGCTTTAAATCTTACAAGTTGATATGAACTTTTTGTTTTATTTTTACAAGTTCTATCGTCTATTAAATTTTCCCGATTAAAATCTGAGACACCCTGTATATATCGACTATACATATAATAAACGCGTATTCAAATATTAATTTTGTGGAATATATATCAATATAACATAAATCGAGATGTAATTAAATAAATATCATCGTAACAAGCTATTTTAGAAACGTCTAGGTTTACTTATTTCACTGAGATTTATGACAAAAAAATCCTTTGCCTCCGGTACAGATACCGCCACGTTTTGGAAATAGCTCAAAACAAAACAAAATTGAACAAGGCAACAAAAAACGCAAAAAAATCCCCTCTCGCCCTCCTTACGAGTAGTTTTCAGGCGCTTTTAAGAATCGAAAGTAGGTCGAGGTAAACCGAAGTGGGCCAAGACAACTGGAAATAAATCGAAATGCGTCAAAGTTGGGCGACGAAATGCGACCTTGGCATGTTTCGAGTTGTTTCTGGCATAGTGTGTACGCTGTTTAAGATAAGGCTTTTTGTTGTAAATAAACATGATAATAAAGAGTAATCGACTGCTGTGATGTATTCTCTTTTGAATTTTGTGTTCAGTAGTAAAATCACGATTGTCCGGTAATTTTCATTCGACCCAAGAAATAAAAATTGCCTTATGTTGGTCAACTGACGTATAGAGGGGAAGAATTATTGCTCTCATTGAACGAGGAATACCCCATAGAGACGTAGCAAATATAGTAGGCGTTACTCAGGGTATTGTATCGAAAACATATGCACGGTACTTGGAATTAGGAACACATAGAACAGGCCCAGACAAAGTCGTCAAAGAATCACAAGTGAACAACAAGACCGCCTTGTGAGCCAAATTGCAATGTTTCTCATCCAAAGCTACAAAGACAACTTCTGGCAGTTACAGATGTGAACGTTTCAGTTCAAACTATTAGAAAAAGGCTTCGTACCCGAGGGTTGTATAGCAGAACAGAGTTACGGATCCCGCAGTTATGTCGGTAAAATAAAATTGACTGGCTAAGTTGATGCCCTCAATATCAAAACTGGACAACTGAGAATTAGCAAAATGTCAGATGACCATCAAATTCAGGATCTCAGAACTCCAGGAAGAAGAGCGAGACTCCAGGCTGCCAAAATTGTACTAAGATACTGTACCAAGAACTGTAATGTTCTGGAGAGCTGATTATGCTGGGAGCAAAAACTCCATTGTTGCTTCAACAAATTTTAACGGATCGGAGGTATGTTGATTTAGTGCTAGAACCAATCGTTAGTCTTTGGAGAGCTGCAATTGGGGATAATTTTAACTTCATGCGCGATAGTGCACCTCTCCATACCAGCAGAGTGACTATAGTCTGTCCAACGAGAAGATCCTTGACAGTGATAGATGTGTCTGTCATTTTAATTTCAAAGTAGTTTATTTTATTTTACAAAGAAATAAGTTGGTACAACTGGAACGCATAGCAGGAAATATTTAAAATTTGATTGACAAGATGACAAGTGATTACTTCAAAATTGTATAAAACTGAAAAAATGTAATCGAGTTATTTTATTTAATAAAAACGGTATGTGTTAATACAAAACAAACAAGAACAAGGCACTACATACCAAAAAAATATAAAAAATAACTATTATTTACTTTCAAGCTTTATGAAACTACCCGCATTTATGATTATATTTATCAATATAACTTATGTACAAATACAAATTTGTAATATTCCACAGGTATAAATAAAACAACATAGGTAAATACAACAACTATTTTATTAATAATAACACCTACCAAATTTTATACCTTAAAGGTGGATTAATTACCTTTAATCTTAATTTTTTTAAACCAGTACCTTTTGACATTATTTTTCTGCACCAGTACTAAAATCCATTATTTACCTATCGTGTGATGTCGATATTTTACAGCTACTCCAGTTTTTAGTATGTGTTTAGTTTGATCCTTATATACGAAATGCACTTATCTACGACGAAATGGTATACAAACTTTATCGATGGCAACTTCATTGGTGTATAAGACTTTCTGCCTGGGCAGCGTGTATTAACCATAAACTGTGCTCTGGGCCTACAGTTAATTTTCACTCGATTTTTCCTCCACTTGACTTCAAAAGACACAAAACACACGTAATAATACGAATCAAAATGCATCATCTTTCAAAATGCAGGGTATTTAACAAAAGTTGACACAAAATTATAACCAATAATTTGGCAAGACTTTGACAAGCGTCAAAAATGACAAAAATCTAAAGGCGAGTTCATACGCATCGGCGTCCGTTTATCGTTCATCGTTCCGTCAAACCAATAAAATTGAAATACGATCTGTCATTTTTTAAATAAACCAATAAAACTGGTTAAAAACAACAAGACACAACGTATGACGGATTTATATTTAAACCCATCCATAGATAACTTAAAAATTATTAGAAACTTTTTTTAGTAAAATAAATAGATTGGTATGGGACGTCATCTGCTTTTCTTCTGTCATCGTCTGTCGAAATCTTACCTGAGAAAAAAAACAGAGTATAGAGAATATCTTGAAACGGAAGGTGTCATAGTTTTGGACTGGCCTGAGTGTTCACCAGATCTAAACTCTATCGAACACGTGTGGGACCAGCTTAAAAGACGGGTTAGAGCTCGTTAAAATAATCAAGGAAATCTCGCACAGCTTATTGATGCAGCATTAGCAGAATGGGAAAACATACCCCAAGACAACGTTGATAATTTAATAAGAAGCATGCCAGCGCGGATAGAAACTTGCATAAGGGTTAGAGGTGGCAACAGGGACAACAATTTTTTACCATTAAAAATTTAAATCTTATTTTGTTTCAGAAACCAAAAAAATACCATTGTGTTTGTTTTGGGAACTGGTTATTTTTTTGATTGCTATATGGATTATTTTTCATTAAAAGTCATTGGTAAGGAGTTGGAGTTTTATTCACAAACACAAAAAGTTCATACGTCTCAAAAATTATGAAAAATAATAGATGATTCCATATAAATTTGGTTGTGTGTAAACTTTTTTCCATACGACTTTTTGCTAATCATTACCAAAAAAGAAATACACTTCTGATTACAGAAGTGTATTTATTAAGGTAGATAAATAGCAGCCAAGGTAGTGGTCGAGAACTATCGATAGTCCCCACCATCGATAATTATCGATAGTCGGTCCTTTGACCATCGATTATTATCGATAGTTTTCGATAGTCATAATAATTAGTGAGTTTACCAGTTTTTAGGTTATTTTTTAAATAAATTATGTTTTGTGGAAGATCATTGACGTAAAAAACTACCCCAGACTCCTTAAATAACATTTTTATATTAAATTACCGCCTGTAAATGGAATGGACACATCACACATCACATATTTTTTTTTATATTTTGATTTATATTTATTATTGTTTATCACATATAAATTAAATTGCAAAATGCAAAGCAAAAATGCCAGATTAGATCCAAAAATCCGTTGGCCGTAAGCTTGAAGTTGACGTTTGACCTTAAAGTTGACACTGTTGACAGTTAACGTTGACAGTGTTGACACGACATTTGATAATTTTGACAATAATGACATATTTCGGATTGACTAACTGCTCCGAAAACTCGTTTAAAAGAAGATTCTTATTTATTTTCAGCCTATGTTAAAGAACCCGATTGGTTGTGATAAAAAAAATTAAACCTGAATGTCTTTTCTTTATTGAAACTGGTAAATAGTAATAAAGACATAATTATCGAAAACTATCGAAGGTCGGAAATATAATATCGATAGTTTTCCATAGTATACGCTATCGATAAATATCGATAGGCTATCGATAGTTCTCGATCACTAAGCCAAGGTTTGCTAAATAAGTTATACCTAGCCATTGACAACGAA
Source organism: Sitophilus oryzae (assembly GCF_002938485.1). Lineage (NCBI taxonomy): Eukaryota > Metazoa > Arthropoda > Insecta > Coleoptera > Curculionidae > Sitophilus > Sitophilus oryzae. The sequence goes on along the minus strand of NW_022145960.1, from coordinate 131,804 downwards.
ATCATTGAACACTAGAGATGGGTAGATTTGGTATTTTAAAAGGTCAAGAAGGTTTAAATTTATATCTTAAGGTTTAAATTTATATCAAATTATGAAGCAAAGCCATTACGAACTTTACATACCAACAAAAGATAGTCCAGAGAGAATTATATGCCTTCCATCAAGACCCCCCCAACCCCCCTATACAGGGTGAGTCTTAAATATATGCAAAAATTTTCAGGGCTGGTAGATTTCGATAAAAGAAACATATTTTCTCTTTACCATTTTTCAGATAAGTCCAAAATGACCGAGTTATTTAAGTTTGAAAATTAAAAAAAAAAATGATTTTTTTTGAAAAATTTTGAGAGCCACCGGAATTTTTTCTGTTTTTGCATCCCTTTTAGTGCCGTAACCATAGAGTAAAGCCGTAACTATGGTAATATATCAGAGATACCGTAGGAAAATTTGCGGTGAACAGGCAGTTATAAAATTTTCGAAAAATATACAGAGAAATTTAAAAGAAAGTGCACGATTTTCAACATCATTTTTTGCGAAAAAAATCTCATAGACGTGTTCTTGGGGTCGAAATATACCATCCTTGAAAATATTTGCACTTATTTAAGACTAACCCTGTATATCCGCCTCTGCGGAAATACCACTGTGCTATTTGCTGTTTCTGAATCAATGCCTACTATTCCAGAACTTATTCGAAAAAAAAACATTCATTTTAAACGATGTCAAATTTAAGTATACCAATATCAAGAATATATTTATACATAATTCAGTAAACAACTAAGTAAGATTGTTCAGTTTTTATCATTGCATTTCTTTTAATATCTCTGTTTATAAATATTTGTTTGTCTGTGTTTAAGTGAGTTATACATCATCCGCAATTCACAGGAAAGGCGACATTGATAAAAAATTTCAAAGCTTTATAAACAAGACGGCGATTATAGTTAATATTGTTTGTTTATTTACATTTTTTATATTTATAGGTCAAGTAATATAATAATATAATGTGAGGTGAATATATATTTCCTGTTTATTCCTCTTAGTCAGGACATAGGAAATTCCGTGTTAATTTTAAAAAGGTTAAATATTATCTCCCCAGATCACTTTATGCAAAAGTTGTATTAGACTTTTTTGTAGAGGAGTTAAATTTGTACTTTTGTGTAGAATTTCGTTTCATTTGGAATAGTCGTTTTAAAAGTTATTTACAAAAATCTACCTTCAATTTAGCAAAATTTATATACAGGGTGGTCCGAACTGTATTCCGGAAACTTCGGTAGCATATTTTGCAGATAAAAATAAGTAAAAAAGTTCGTATAAAGGTATGTCCTAAAATGCTTAGTTTTGGAGATACAGGGTGTAGAATTTACAATTTTATTTCGATTTTTTCCAAATAATTTCTGAAGTAACGTAAATATTTGGATGAAAATTGGTGTCTGGGAGTTTTTTGATACGACAAATTTGATTTTCATGTCAATATGACTCCTACTTGTAGAGGGCGCCACCTACATATTTTTAACTGTTTTGAAGAGTAATAACTTTTCGTCCGTACCTGTATAAAGCAACTGATTGAATATGCATTTACAACGTTTTTTACGTAAAAAACGTCTCGAGATATTTGGAATCGAAATTATCAAAACTTGTCATCTTTGTCATAAATTAAGCATGTTGACTAAATAGTTATTAGGCTGAAATCATAAATTTGAAATGTTTTTGTGCTAAAAGTTCTTTATCATCATTTTTTCTCAGAAAAATTTGAAATTAATTAAAAAAAAATAAAAAGTTCCCAAATTTACCATTTCAGTCAAATATCTGTCTACTCAATATGCCTATTTTTTATCAATACAGGGTTGGAAAAAATCATGATTTTTTAAAAAAATCAAAAAAATCAGATTTTTTTTATTTAAATCAGATTTTTTATATTTTAATAGAAAACATTATTTAAATCGGATTTCCAAATAATTAGGACTTAATTCCAATTAAAGTACTAACCTAAATGGCTAAATCTTCATAACTCTGCCCGATACTAATAACATTAACAATTCTACGGCGCGTGTTATTTTCCCACATTGGTCACCAATATATTTCGCAAAAAAGTGGCTCGCTTCAGATTAAAAGGATTTTTTTTGAAATGTCACAAGAGTATTAATTTTTGTCATTTCAACGCCTAGGCATAAAAGTAAAGCACTTTTACACTGAAGCACAAAATTACAAAAATATATTATTAAACTGATATTAAACGTCAATTTCAACGAGTGTACAAATTGTTACTCAATTACTTACAAGGTATTACTTTTTATATTATATGCAACGTTTGAAATTGATTAAAAATTTTTTTGTAATATTTAATTTGTAAAAATATAGTAATATTCTACACGGAGTAAAATTGTACTTTTGTGGCTCCCTGTTTACGCTAGTCAACCGTATAACCTCGTCAAAAAAAGTATAATTTTTACTCCTTACACAATACACTATTGTCCGGAAATAGTCTTAGGTCGAGAATGAAATTAGTATTATTTTGGTATTATCTATTGTCAAAGTGTAAAATACTTACTGCAGGTCGAAATTTCGGTAGAAATTTGGAAAGAACTAGTAGATAAATTGATGAAGGCAGAAGTTATCTTCATCAATATACAGCTGTTTCAAAAAAAATATAAAACAACATATTTTCTGACAACGATTTGAAGATACAGTCTAACATCTAAAGAACCTTTTTCTGCACTAGAGGTTGCGAATGAAATGAATTCTAATAGCGTTTTTTTGTCACTAGTACATAAATTTCAAAGCAAATCCCTGCCCTTTAGAAGTGTAACGGATTCACATGAAATTACTTCTAAAATCGGTCCATCATTTTAATTGATGAATAGATATGTAGTAGGTATAGGTATGTGTATACAAATCATTTTTATATAGTTTATATAGTTAAGGCTACCATAGCAAACGCAACATTTTATTTAATGAATAGATATAGGGTATATCTGTTAGATATAGGGTATATCTGTTATAGAAATATTTTTTATAGTTTTCTAGGACACATTTTTATAACTTTTACATTTATTTTTCGATTTATTGTAAAGTTTTAAAAAAGTTCATTTTTTGATTTAAATCACGATTAAAATTAAAAATATCACTTGATTTAAATCACTATTTAAATCATGCCAACCCTGATCAATAATGACATGTATTGACTATTTCCATTCTAAATATCTTGAGAACGGTTGATCGTAGCGACTTTTACCAAGAGACATTTCTTTACGTAAAAAATCACAGAAATGAATATTTTTTCACTCAGTAATTTTATACAGGTACGGACGAAAAGTTATTACTCTCCAAAACAGTTAAAACACATGTAGATGGCGCCCTGTGCAAATAGGAGTCATATTGACATCAAAATCAAATTTCTCATGTCAAAAAACTCCCAGACACTAATTTTTATCCCAATGTTGACGTTACTTCAGAAATTATTTGGAAAGAATCGAAATAAAAATGAAACTTCTACACCCTCTATCTCCGAAACTAAGCATTTTAGGGTATACATTTATACGAACTTTTTTACTTATTTTTATCTGCAGGATATGATGCCGAAGTTTCCGGAATACAGTTCGGACCACCCTGTATATATACGGCCCAGAGAAAGCTACAATCACAAAACATCCCCCTTTAGAACTTCATCTGTCATGTTAAGAAATGAAAGTAAATAAGTAAGCGCCTCTAGTGTTTGTTCGTGTACTAAAAATTTGAATTATGTAAGGTATGGCCAAAATAATAAGATTATTTAGCGATCATAATATTTTAATTAGAATACTGTATATCGATACAATACAGAAAGCCAACTAACTAAAAAAATAATAATGTCCCTGCTCTCCTACCGTCGACCTCCCGATATTCATAAACAAAAACATCTTTATCGGTTTCATATACATACCGCCATTCACAAAACATCCCCCTTTAGAACTTCTTCTGTCATGTTAAGAAATGAAAGTAAATAATAAAGCGCCTCTCGTGTTTGTTCGCACTCAAAAAATTTCAATTAATGCCTGTATATATTTTTAATATATTTTTTAAATTTACATTTTTTTAATTGAAAAGTAATATATTACATTTAAATGGAATTTATTACATAACAATTATGTCAATTGCAGGATTACAAGCTTGTTTTCTAACATTTTTTAAATAAAACGAATTATAAAATTTCAATATATGTATATTTGTCGTAGGTATGAAAAAAGTAAAATAAAAAATGGACAAACGCTTACTTACATTGCAATAAAACTTCCACTTTTAGTTTTGCAATCCAAACGCAATATTTCTATTTCACAAATAAAAATATCCGACAACACTAAAATAACTGAAACTTCCGCGGCTGACAACGAAAACTGAAAAATATAACGGCACTTTTTGTTTTGGACCTGCATATTAACATTACGCTGTACTATTATGTGTTTGTTGTTGAAATAATATAAAATATCTAATTATAACTTGTAAATTTTAATATTTTAACATGATTTTAACTACTTTGGACAATAACTAACTTTTTATCAAGATGACATTTTAGACGGCAACTGACATCTATGTCATAATATTTGAATCTTAAATATGTATGTAATATAATTTAAATTACTATAATGCAACTTTATACTAAGAAAACATTTATACATTCACAAAATACAACAAAGTCTAATAATATAGTTTGAAAACAATGAATATTGAATTAAAATTGAAAAAGAGTTAAGTGCGACTGAAGCGCGACCCCTTGTGTAAAAATTAGATGATTAAATTTTCGCAATTTTTACACTATTTGATGATCGGTGGCGCCTCTAGTGTTTGTTCGGGCGGTTGGTCTTTTACTCCCGCTTATGGCCATTAAAGAAAAAGTTCTAAAGGGGGATGTTTTGTGCCGCCATTACTCGCTGACGAGTATTTGACACGCATCAGAAGATTGTCACTCAAGGCGTTTTCTTTTATGAGCTTTTCTGTGACTGAAAAGCCCGATACGTGATGTTATCTGTCTACCGCACTCCAGGCATTCAAAAATCTCATTGCTTTGGTGCCTCTTTACTTTTTGGTTGTCGCTCTTAACTGACTTTACAATTCTTCTCCATTCCGTTCTATTGTGAGCTGCCTCTTCCCACTCATTCTGCTTGTTAATTCCCTTTAAGTTTTCGTGGAAAATATCCTTCAACCTTTTGAGTTGTCCACCCGGCCTCCTCTTATCGTCTACAAGCTCACCGTAAAGCAGAGATTTCGGTATGCGGTTTTCTTGCATTTTGCATACGTGACCAGCCCATCTTATGCGGGATTTTGTAACCATGACTCCAATACTCTCGCAGTTAGCTTTTTCAAGGCCCCATTGAGACATGACGGAACCATTTGATTCTTAAGGGTTGTCTAAGGTGTCTCTTTTGCAACTTGTTTAATGCGTTCATGTGTCGGCGGTACGGCCACCCAGGTTTCGCTCCCATACAACATGGTGGGGATTATTATCGCTCGGTACACCGCAAGTTTCGTTTTTGTGCTCAAGTCATGATTGTAGAAAACCCTGTCTTTTAATTTCCAGAATGCTCTTGAGGCGCTGCTAATCCTGTGCTGAATTTCAGAGTTGATATTGGCCTTTTCCGAAATCAAACTGCCGAGGTAATTTAATTCCGCTAGATATTCCAACAGCTCATCTCCGATTATTATAGCACTGTTGTGATATTCCGGGGGAGTGCACATGATCTTAGTTTTATCGATGTTCAGCTTAAGTCCCAAGGCCTCATATGCCCATGTATATGTGTTCAACACTTCTTGCAATTGCTGTAACGTATTTGCAACTAGAGCACAGTCATCAGCGTATTGAAGTTCTGTGATGAATTTTGTACGTGTTTTTGCACTGAGTCTTTTTATGTTGAACAGACCGCCGTCGTATCTGTATCTAATGCCCAAACCTCTCTCCTGCAGTTTGCTGTCCACTATAATGGAGAGCGCTGCCATGAATATATTGAATAGGAGACGCGCTAAGACACATCCCTGCTTAACGCCTGTGTTTGTTAGGAAGGGATCGCTCAGGAAGGGATCGCTCTTGAAATAATTTTTGTTTCACTTTATTAAGGAAGCTTCCGGACATGCTCGTAATTAGTTTTAAAATCGATTTGAATACATTTAATGCTAAAAAAATTACTTATAAAATCATCTTTTTTTGCAGCATTTTGGTCATTCGCAATGACAGAAAAAATTTCTATAATTGCTTTATAATTTAGTTTAAGAGCAGCAACTGCATCAGCCTGGGCCGACCATATAGTACCACTAAGACGTTTAAGAGAAATTTTACACTGACTTAATAGAATAGACAAACGGTGGGTGGATGAGGAAAAGAATACGTATATTTCTTGAACTAAGGAAAAGTAATTGGAAGCCTGAAGACAAGATTCACTTGAAAAATTAACTGATAAGTTTAAAGAATGGCTCGCACATGGTATACAGCAGTAGGAGATAACAGCTTGATTCTAGCTTGCAGCCCGTTATAATTACCAGACATATTAGCTGCATTGTCATAAGATTGCCCACGACAGTTCTAAATTTTTAAGCCTAAGGCTTCTAGTTTTTTTAAAACAAGATCTTTAAGATATTCTGCCAGTGTGTTTTTCTATTTTAATCAATCCCAAGAACCTTTCCTCTACTTGTTTATTATGTATGTATCTTAAAATAAAAGTTAATTGATCACAATGGCTAATATCAGGTGTGGAATCTACTATAAGAGAATAATACTTCGCAGATTTAATTTCATTAAAAAATAACTCAGTTTTAAGGTACCGAGCAGAACAATAAATTATTATATCTATTAAACCCTTCTCGGTTAATCGTTGATCATGAACATTATATTGTACATAATAAAAAAATTTTGTTAAAATATTTACTTTACCTTTTTTAAAAGACCATTTATTTATTGACTTCTGCTTCATTTTCATATTTATTTTTTTTATGACCGAAATACGGGCCCCCAAGCGGCCGCTTGTTCCGCTTTATGTTAAACCGGCGCTGATAAATGCCTAGCCAGTTTTACATAAAACGTTAAATGCCGAACACTTATTTTGCTACTTTTTCGGACTAGTGAAATGGACTCTTAATGTGTGTTTTTTGTTTTAGTGTTTGTTGCTGAAGGAGGAGTTGAGTGCGTCGAAAAACAAAAGGATGGCATTCAAGACTGCTTAAATGCGACATTAAAAGATAGGTTACCGTCAGATGTAGATGAATTATCTGTTGCATCATTGCCTGTGTTGGCTTTTAACCAAGAAACTTGCCAGTAAGTATTTTTTTTTTCAAAGTGGGTATTAAGACATATTTTAGGTAAATTCATATTCAATTGCATTTCAATTATCAGCATTTCTGTGTTTTATAACGTTATTTTTATGTCTTAATTAATTTTATACTTGTTTTTGTAAGAATAGCCCCCCATACACCAGGAGTTTTGACCTGCGGATTTAGTCCGCGGACTTGGAATATTACTTAGCAAAACTCTCGTATTTTGGCCTGCGGACTTGGATTAAATATTCTCGTTTAGGACAAAATTCGACGTTTTATACCAGTTTTTATATAGATAAATGTTTATCGGAATAAAAAATGCCCTTAAATGGAAAGAAAATGAGTTCTCTTCCAATCCGCAAGTTACAAGTCCGCCGACTTTATTCTTCATTCGATTTTTTAGACCACGCTAATCTGACAGATTAAATCTGCGGATTAGGTCTGTGACAGACTTAGTTCGCCACACAAACACAAAGTTTTTATCCGCAAACCAAGTCTGCAGGCCAAATATTACTTATACCCCAGTCAAAATAAACAAAAAAAGGAGGTTAAATAACAATAATTCGCATAGAGCTGAAAATTCGTACAGGTCTTAAATACACTATTATAAATGATATCTGAAAAGTCCCCACCGCTCCCACGTCTGCTAAAAAAATTATTTAAGTTCAAAGGTTAAAAATATGTTTTCTTTTGCTTTTTTCTCCTAAACGGTAAGCGCTATCGCAAAAGTACCTTAAACAAATGTTGTAGGCCATTAAATTTTCTACAATAATTGTTCTTATACTTTTTTCTTACGAACCACAATTCCTGAGATATGGCGATTTCAAAAGTTGAAAAACTCGTATTTTTCATAATATGCACACATTTCCGCACCACCTGTGAGGTAGTGTACTTGGCGCGTTTTTTTAACCCCTGTAGGCCAAGTCCACGATCTATTATGGTCAAGTTTTATTTTATTACACATTATAATATTAATTTTAAAAAACGGTGCTCTTGGTAATGATTATAGTCAAACGGATTATTGTTGATTTTGGGAGACTTTTAATCTGAGTGGTAATCTTCAAATAATCTCAACAGTAATGTTGGCGCAGACGTATGCAAAGAGATTGACTCTTCTCCACAAGTCATCATCACATGTGGAATTCGCTTGCTTCTTGCTATACCCATCGTCGAGCGGGACATAGGAAATCCCATGTAAATTTTAATGGGGTCAATTATTGACTTCCCTAATTATTTTAGAGAATAATTCTATTTAGGTTTATTGAAGAGCACTAAAACCCACATTCAAAAGAATAACTTTAGATATTTTTGATTAGGCCGTTTACGAGTTATCGCCGATTTCTTTTTAAATATTTCTCCTTTCTTATGGCCCTGTATTTACTTATGAGCACCAGTCAAGGTAAAAGATAACTGTCAAATGAAGTTGTCATTTCAGAAATTTATCTATTTAGTGCTTAATTATTATTATTAAAAACTCATACCTACATCGAAAATATTAGCCATGAATTACACTACCGAAGAAAAAGTATTGATGATTAAATGGTATTATCAAGGAAATGGTTATCAAAAGGTGTCGGACATGTTTGCTGCTCTGTATCCGAATAGACCGATACCTGGAAAATCTACAATCGCAAGGAATAACCAGAGATTTGAGACCAAAGGTACACTAATAAATAACTGCAGATGTGAAGCAAGGCAGGAACAAAGAGAAGATGCAAGAAATGATACCGATTTTCTATTGTGCGTGGAAGAGAACGATGGAAAGATCAGCACAAGAAAACTTGAGGATGAAATAGGAATAGATCACACTAGAGCGTTTCGAATTTTGAAACGACATAAATACTATTCCTTCAAATATGAAAAGCACCAAGAGCTAGGAGATGGGGATGAAATACGGTGGCAGGCTTTTTTTTGATATGATGGAAAGAGTAAACACGGATAGGGAATTTTTAAAGCAAGGTCTCCTGATATTTTGCCAAACGATTTCTTTCTCTGGGGCCATTTAAAAAACAGGATAGACAAGGATAAAAAATACCCAAATCTAGACGAGTTAAAAAACGTTATTTCTGCCGAATGCAATACAATTTAAGTTTACCAACTAGCGAATGTAAGAAGAGAATTTTATGATCGCCTGGGTTATTGTCTAGCAGTCGATGGAGGAATATTTGAACGTCTTCTTAAATCCTAAAGTTCTAACAATTTAATAGTACCTAAATTAATAAGTTATTGAATATTGTAATAATACTATAAATAATCTTGTAATTGGTTACTTTATTTTACTTTAATTCATATTAATTTGTATTTATAAATACATCTTTAAGATTTCCGATGTAGGAATGAGTTTTCAATAATAATAAAGCACCAAATAGGTAAATTTCTGAAATGACAACTTCATTTGACAGTTATCTTTTACCTTGACTGGTGCTCATAAGTAAATACAGGGCCATAAGAAAGGAGAAATATTTAAAAAGAAATGGGCGATAACTCGTAAACGAGCTAATCAAAAATATCTAAAGTTATTCTTTTGAATGTGGGTTTTAGTGCTCTTCAATAAACCTAAATAGAATTTTTCTCTAAAATAATCAGGGAAGCCAATAATTGACCCCATTAAAATTTGCATGGGATTTCCTATCTCCAGTCCGACGATGCAACACACGGTATATGGTGCTCCAAAAAAATTGATTCTATAGACAAGTATAGATATTTAAGTTTTGTTAAAAATATTCGGAACAATAAAATGGTACAACTTTCTTGTCTTCCTCCAACATCTGCTTCTGCCTGTTAACACTTATATCGTGTATACTATCAAGTTCGATTGTGGCTAGGCAATCAACTGAACCCAGAAGACTGGGGTTGGACATTTATAGATAATACTTTGGAGCTGATTAAAACTTTACTTTCACCTGCTCCAGAAAAACTACTTAATACAATTTTTTGCAATTGCAAAAAGGGTTGTAGCGCAAACAGTGGTTGTAAAAAGGTCGGATTCTTTTGTAGACCAATATGTACCAATTGTCAAGGTCAGTCTTGCTCCAATTTTGACTGATGAGGAGACAGCTGATGCATCTTTCATAGATGGATTTCCAGATATTCCGCAAGAAGATGAGAAAGAAGAAAGCGAAGAAGACATTACTGTTGAAGTATCATTTGAAGATTACCACTCAGATTAAAATTCTCCTAAAATCAACAATAATTCGTTCGACTATAATCATTACCAAGAGCACCGTTTTTTAAAATTAATAGTATAATGTGTAATAAAACTTAACCACAATACATCGTGGACTAGGCCTACAGGGGAAACCACGTTAAAAAAACGCGCAAAGTACACTACCTCACAGGTGGTGCGGAAATATGTGCATATTATGAAAAATACGAGTTTTTCAACTTTTGAAATCACCATATCTCAGGAATGGTGCTTCGTAAGAAAAAAGTATAAGAACCATTATTGTAGAAAATTTAATGGTCTACAACATTTGTTTAAGGTACTTTTGCGATAGCGCTTACGTTTAGGAGAAAAAAGCAAAAAAAGCATATTTTTGACTTTTGACCTTTTTGAATAATTTTTTTAGCAGACGTGGGAGGGGTGGGAATTCTTCAGATATCATTTATAATAGTGTGTTTAAGACCAGTACCAATTTTCAGCTCTATGCGAATTATTGTTAATTGAAATGTCTATTTTGACTGGGGTATTATACTTATACTATGTCATGATCAATGACAAAAATCTATATTTTCTTGACTTCTATCTTGATTGGCATATTTGACGCTGACCGATGTTCATTGCTCTGTAATACTATTTTTTTTAATATTTCAACAACGTTCAACATACTGAAATATTTTACAAATAGAACTGGTACTTTACACTAATTTGCGGTACTGTAAAAGTATTGTTACAAAAACATAAATATAAGCATTATTGTTGGAGACAATAAGTTATTCTTTTATAATCTTCTAGAATATATCGACAGAAATAGAACAGTTTTATGTATGTATGTCTGCTTTTATGTTATGAATTTAATTTGCCATAATTATTTACAGAAAAACATTATTAGCTTGGTTGAAAACGGGTAATTATGTGCACGCATTAATAGTTAATAGGTACAAAATATGTATATTTTACACTGCCAAGGAGGCAGAGCTGCAAGCTCACAGAAGACCTAAGTCTTTTTTTGACTTACATCATTTTAAAGACACAAAAATACATTTTTTTTGAAAACTGACTTAAGACTTAAAGTTTAAGTCTTTTTCAAAATGATTTGTGATTTAAAATCTTTATTCCGAAATAGAAAAAGATTTAAGTCTTTTTAGAAAAAAATTAAGTTATTAAAAAGATTTAAGTCTTTTAAAAAAAACTTAAGTTATACAATTTTTTGATAAATTTCTAACAGCAGAATTTCTTTTTAAATTGTTAGGCGGCAGCCAGGACGCAGATAAAAAAATCATTACTCAATACCAATAATTAAAATGTTAGTTTTTCGGAACCGGTTTTGATTATTTGTCGTGTTACGCGTGCGTAGTGGGTCTGTTGTCTTTCATGTGAATCCATGGCTCGGTTATGCAGCCCGACAGACTAACTAAAGAAATTGATCTCGAATATATTGAAGAGTACATTAAAATCCTACAGCCCTTAGCTTATGCCAACGACATATTAAGCTGCGTATAAATATGTCGAGACGAGTGCGAGAGACACCCGAGACGAGTCAACCTCAAGCGGATTTGAGGTTGACTCGTCATATTGGGACGGGGTCTGAGCTTCGAGCCGAGCCTATGCCCAGCCGGACGGCGTTGTCTCTTTTTTCTCCGGAGCCTTTGGCGAACCATCAAAAGGATTGGGGCGTCTATTTAACCAGTGGCGTATACACCGCGGCTCCGCGGAACAATTGCCTCGAGTCTCAAGGGGCTCGGATTCCACATCTCATTTTTATATAAAAATAAATAGTTTTTCCTTTATTTGTAATAATGTTAATAATGCATCCTAACTAGAAAGATGCAATTTTGTCTTCTCTAAAATAGTATAGGTAAGTTAGCCAAAGTAGGTAAATCTCATATACAAAGATTTATTAGTGATTTCTTTTATAAAAACATGAAAATTTTATAAAAATGAATAAACGTAATGAACTTTTCGTCGAGTTATTAACGGCTCAAACGTAAATTATGCGCTTTTTCTGCTGAACGGAATTAAAGATGTGAAACAAGCTTCTTTACATATAGGATACATAGAAGATAAGAGAGGCAAATCGAGAGTGTTGAAAAAGGTGGCCATGCTCTCAGAAGTTCCTTACGGTACTCTCATAAATAAAGGGAATCGACAAAGAAAGGAACGATTCGATATAGAAAAATCCAGAAATTTGAACTATCCAGACTACTAAGAAACTTAATTTATGGCAAATATGAAAATAATAAAGTTCCCGCCATAGATATAATTAAAAAAAAACTCTCTGAGCTTTAAAAAAACCCTGTTCAGAAAGCACATTACGGCGAAGGTTTAAAAAACTGCATGGGAATTAGATTTAAAATTATATACATAATAATATTTTAAAAATTATTAATAAGCGTGCTGCAATGATGGAAAGCCATAGAATGATAATGTGGCGAATGGAATACCTTGAAAAAATATACAACTTTAGAAATGAAGAAATGCAGATATATTATTTACAATATTTGTTCCAGGTTAGTTATTGGCACTTAAATGTAGATTTAAATTAATAATTTAAATCTTAATTACATAAATTTCTAATTTTTTAAGTAAATAAAGTCGAATTAGGTCTTATCTTACAGCGCTTTCAAATGGAACGGAGCGTCCGCGACTTCGAGCAAGTACCATGAGCTTATATGAACAATTTCATTTGGGTTGCGTATGCTCCGTCCGGATGAGCTATCTTGAAAAAACATCCGTGCGGACGCTCTGCGCGTACGGTCCGCTCCATCTGAAAGCGCTGTTACTCTATTTAAAAATTTTATAGATATACAAACCACATACAAAATATATTATTGAATAAAATAATTAAAGACTCAAAAAAACGGCACTGGCAGAAGGCTCCGCCGCCGCCGCTGCCGTGTCGTTATCTCCAGGTATCTCAGTCGGCGTTCTCCAGTTTTTTTTTAATGTAAACAGCCCGAATATAATTTAAATTTATCATGAATTCCTTTAATTTATCTAGCTTGTTTTTTTACCTATTTTGAAATTAAACAAACATATACAGGGTGTTTCAAAAAACATGTTCCATCTCTCGTGGGGAAGTTCCTCACGTAAAAATAAGATTTATTTTTTATATCAACCAATCCAATTCTGCTTTGATTCGTAGCTACAGGGGGTTAAAATAGGGTTCCCAACCGTCCTCTATTCCAGAAACAGTCCTCTTTTTGATCTGATTGTCCTCTTTTCTCTCACGTATTGAAAACTTTGTTACATACTAACTTCAAAATCTAAAAAATATTCGTTTATCGCCACAATGCTTTAAAGAATTGTTAATCTGTGTCTTTTATGTAATTTTATGTTTACTTACTGTTAGTTTATGTCTTGAAAAAAAGTTTGTTGACAATGGTTTGCTTTATTTTAATAAGTTTTGAGTATAAATATTTTTGTGTATTTTAAATATTTATCGCATACCGTTTATATAACTTTTTGGTAAATTCTCGACATTTGAGCGACGTTTCAAAAATGTTTCGCCTGTGCCTTTTTTTATCCTCTCGCCCCTATTTTTTATTTTCAAAGTTGCCAACCCTAGGTTAAGTGTTTTATCATTTTCTTCCAAGTGCTTTTAGTAATTTGAGATCGTTTGATGACTGATTTAGTTCTGATCCGGGTAGTTTTTTGTATAAAACAGTGCCACCATCGTCGATTTTTTTCGTTAAATGCGAATAAGAAAATATCCTGATTATATTCTGGCCCTATCCCTTATTATTTTTATTTACAAGCGATCTTAAGTTTATAACATATACATATATTTTATTTAATTGTTAACATTAGGGTAGTTTTACCAATTGTGTATGTGTGGAATTCCACTGATATGTGTTTTAAGTTGTTTGTTAAATTTTTAAAATTTTTTGATTGTATTTTGCTCTCTTAACTTTGTAGTGTCCTGAAGATGCAAATAAATTTTGCGAAACGTCGACAAATTTAAAACAAAGGACTTCTGTTGATTTTTTTCGATCCTAATCCAATTAAAAAACACATTATACTTAAATTTATTAATTAATTTTTTAAAATATTGAATGGTATCGAATAATACTTTAATATATTTATCAATATTTTAAAGTATCGATACTTTATATTCAATACAACCGATACCAAAATATCGATACTGCCTCAGTATCGCACAGCCCTATGAAGAATTTTGTGGGTTCGCCAAAGGCTCCACTGAAAATGGATAGCCGCGAGACAACGCCGTTCGACTGGGCAGGGACTCTGCTCGAGGCTAAATCGCTCGGCTCGAGGCTATAATATGACGAATTCCGCTTGAGGTTGACTCGTCTCGTCCTCGTCTCGGCATATTAGTACGCCTTTTGGAAAGAATTTGCTATAGCCTCGTTTCATACTCGTATTTGCTATAGCCTCGTTTCATACTCGGGTTTGTCTCGTACTTGCCTCGGCATATTTATACGCGGCTTTACCTAGTGATCAAAACATATCAGCAATGGCGGCTCGTCAGGTGCAGTAGGTGAAGAGGCACTTCACCGAAAAAATACTCAAATTAAAGAAAAAACTTTACTTCTTCAAATATTAATTTAGTTTAATATATTTACATGTATCTAAATAATAAAATGGTAAATTTTTATAAGTTATTTATTTTTTTCTGGGTGGACCTCTGCATAATAGCTCCACCGCATCGTTAATTCCAACCGAAAAAGTAGTATTATAGGCCCGCAAGCGCCTACAAGTCAGAAATGCAAGTGAAAATGTTTCTATTTCTGAGCCAAGCGGCTGCACGGTTTCCATGGTAACGCCAGTCTAGCGGCAGATGTAAATCCCCCCGCCCCGAGGTTTATTATCGGCGACCGATGTGAATGAGACTTGTGTCTAGCGTCTAGCCCCAGCAGGCAACTATTAAGCCCGACCAATCACGTTAGAGTTTTTGACAAAAACTAATGAATTAACACACTCCAAATAACCACGCTAACCAACCTGATTGGTCAAGCTTAGGGGCCAGACACTTCTGTGAATGAGTTGTTGGTTTTGACCAGTTCTCTTCGTATTCCTTTTGTTCAGGAAATGCGTGACGGCGCCGGCGCGGCGGCGCATAATTTATGCATTTATGCTAATATTCGGCTACTTCGGCGAGTAATTAACCGTGTAAAGACTGAAAGTTGTTGTTGTTATTTATTGTTGTTTGTTAATGGCTTTTGTTGATTTAACTTGTTAATTTTTGCCGATTTTTACTGTTTGTTTTGTTGTGGTGTTTTAAAACTGTTTTATGTGTGTGTATGTGTTAAAAAATTAACCCAATTATTGACTTGGTGTGCAATTTATTGGAAAGTCCCTTCAGACGGTGGACAGATGAAGATAAGAGGGATGTTTTATCTCAAGGGCGACCAACTGAAACTTTATCCATAAATTGCAAAAAAGAAATAAGAAAAAGTGGTAAATCTTATAATATTAAATTTAAGTCTTCCTGGTTTTCTGATTTTAAATGGCTATGTAGCTAATATTGCTTAGTAAACATTAATGTAATAATAATTAATGTAATAATTATATAATAATTGAATGGCTCCTCGGTTGTAACCAACAATTTCTTCAATATCGAAATTTTAGTCAAAAAACCGAGGAAAAAACGTTATACCTATGAAAATTACAACCTTATTTCACTGAATTCTCTATTTTGAAAAAAATGTCGGTTACAACGTTTTTCGGGGAAGCCCTTCAATAATTACAGTGTTCGCGATAAAGTTGGATCCATATGGACGTTTTTTTGGTATTAGAGTTTAAATAAAAACTTCTGTGGCAATCAATTCTGCTTTAAAAACAACTTAAAATGCACCAAGTCAAAGGTGAAACATAATTTTGTTAGTCACCTTTTTTAAAATAATAATTATTTAACCAATTTTTAAAAATTTCTTTTAAATATTTTGTATTTGACAGCTCCCAGATGTTAGGTGTCAACTTTGACTTGGTGCTTGCTTTTTAAGTTGTTTTCAAAGCAGAAGTGATTGCCACAAAAAGATTTTTAAAACTCTAATATAAAAAAAAAACGTCTATATGGATCCAACTTTATGGGGGACACTGTATATACTGTTTATTATATTTAATTTAAATTTAATTATATTTTCACTGGAATGCAAAATAATGTGTTTATCGAAAACTGGTTGTAACTTGTATCTCTTTTTACTTAATGTGTTTTAGCCCAAACTAAAACGAAAATATTATAGGAATTAGTGCATAAATAATAACAAAAAAAGAATGTTGACAAAATGGTGAATGCAGCAAAAAAGTTTTAAATAATATTTTAAAAAATGTTGACAAAATGGTGAATGCGCCAAAAAAAGTTAAAAAATTAACTCTTCACCTAATTTTATACCCACGAGCCGCCACTGATATGTTGCATAAATTTCCCGATTACAATTCGGATCACCCTGATTGCTAGAATTACATAATAAATACAAAAACAATACAAATCTAAAGGGAACAATTTGTAATCCAATGCTTTCTTACCTGTCTCGTATTTTTTTATAAAATAAAGTCTTAATTATCTTCAGTTTTTATAAATGAATCATAGAATTGCGCTTACTAAAACTTATTTTCAATTTCAGAGATTTTGCCACAATTCGTGACTGCGTCACAAACGTTTTGGAAAAGTGCGAGAATACCACTCCGGCTAACATAGTTGATGCTTTCTTTAAATTTTTGAAGAAACAAATGCCCTGTGGAGAACCAGCGGTACAAACAGTTGCAGCCAGTCAGCAGCCTAAGAGCTCCGGCGTGAGTCTAAGCTCCTCCTTGGTCACCTTTGTCGTAATGATACTTTCCAGATTTTATTAATTGAGTTTATTACATATTTTTATTTTAAAAATTGATAGGGCATTTGATTTGTTTGATACTGTTCTTTTAGTTGAAAATTAATCCTTCTATTTGATTGTGTTTAAAACTACATACATATAATAATATGTTAAATTATTAAAT
Source organism: Sitophilus oryzae (assembly GCF_002938485.1). Lineage (NCBI taxonomy): Eukaryota > Metazoa > Arthropoda > Insecta > Coleoptera > Curculionidae > Sitophilus > Sitophilus oryzae. Next base: position 114,418 of record NW_022145960.1, on the reverse strand, counting down.
AGAAACCATACCAAAAACTAATTATGGCCAGCTTTTGTATAGATGGACTAATTAAAAGAAAATAATATGTAATTTGTATTAATAATATAAACACATTTGAACTTTTAATGTTGCTTGACGTAATCAAACACATAATTGTAATTACAAATTAAAATGCCGGGTGCATACTAAAAATTCAATCACAGGCACGAAAAACGGGCACTTTCAAATTTTGATATATTTTAGAGTTTAATAGGTATATTTTGTTCTACTGGGCCGATTTTGATGATTTTTTAAGCAATTTGTAGACCTCTCTTCAGTCCTTCACCCTACGTGAGAGTATGGTGACATCATGTCTTGATTCCCCTCACTTCCTCGGACCAAGTTGTTCGACACTGCACCATATGTGAGGCTTCGGGGAGGTTGTGGCCCACTAGGGTTTTGATTTGGTCTACCCACCTCTTAGGTGACCTTCCACGTGATCGTCTTCCCTCTACCTTCCCTTCCATCAGTCTCTCAATTGACGTGCCACTCCTGGCAATATGGCCACAATATCGGAGGATTGACTGATTTAATTTGGTAACCAGGCGTGTCTCAATTTTTAGTTCTTCAATAATAGAAATGTTTGTTCGACGAGCGGTTCATGGTATTCGCAGCAGCCGTCGATCTACTCACATCTCCAAGGTGTTTATTCTTTGCTTATCACGTTCCATTAGTGTCCATATTTCAGAGCCATACATAGCTATGGAGAAAATGGGGGAGTTTGTAATGCGCAGTTTAGTTTTCCGTTTGATTACTGAAGTTTTCCATATCTTAGGCTAAGAACATAGTGAAGCGACGAGGATAGCGGCAAGCAAGCCTCGAGGTGCTGAAACATAGTAGATCGGCGAGGAATAGCGAGGTACTTGTGCAAATTTATTATTTTCATTTGCTTATTGATAATTTAAAATGTTAACAGTGGCAAAAATTATGGGCAGTAGTGTCGCAAACATTTGGTTACATGAAATTTTCAAAAACCGGAGAAAGTGTGGCAAGTTTTATAACCTTCACGAAAATTTGTGGCCACTTCATCTCATAACTTATCTAAAATGTACCGGTTATAGTGATTACTATCTTTCTGATCCCATAAAATCTCTCTTACAAGTACTAAATCTGTTAATTTTTGGGAATCTATCATTTTCTACAGCGCGACAGGGCCACGAAAACAAAATTATTTGAATCGATCTCACCGCTCGATCTAACCGCTCGAGCAGATCGCTTTACTACGTTCGGACGTACTTGTCTTCACAGGTTTGTTTTGAACGCAATGTCGCGTTGCTTGCTCGCCGCTATCCTCGTCGCTCCACTATGTTCTTAGCCTTAGTCAGCTTTGTTGTTGCATTCCTTGCCATTGCAACTCTGCGCTTGATTTCAGCCTCGCACCCTCCAGAGTTTGCTATCGTGGAACCTAAATAGTTGAACTGGCTCACAACCTTGTATCCAGCCACGATTCGGACATCAGGTTGGTTGTTGCGGAGGCGGTCAATCATCGTCTTGGTTTTCCGTTTGCTTAGTTCCAAGCCATATTCTTTACTAATAGAGCACAGTACAGCCATAACTTCCTGCAACTCTTCTTTGCTGGCGGCTATAATTACGGCTATAATCATCCGCGTATCTCAGGTTATTTATCCTCCTGCCCCCATGGATATCCCAACGTTCCATTTTTCTATTACTCGACGCATGATATATTCAGTGTAGATATTAAACAGGATTGGCGAGAGTATACATCCCTGCAGGGCCGCGCCGACCCCTGGCAAAACCTATGATGCGCCTTTTTTGTCGTCTTTATTCGACATGACATTTTTTTATTTTTAATATTTGGACTGAAATATGTTCTGCAGTTTTATATAATTTTTAAATATATTATTTTCCTAAATATGTAAAAACGGTGCGCTTCCGCTTGTCAATTACTACCATTTATAGTATGGCCATCGTGCTCATAATCAACTCTTTGGAGTTTTACGACCTCTGGATCTCTGGATCAGGAAGTTTAAAATTCAGCTTCGACATTTAACTTTTTGGCAATTTACATGGTATCATTTACAAAATTTGTGAAAATTTTTGTCGGTTCTAATTTCTATCAAAAACTTCTTTAATTCCGTTTAAGCATCTAAAGCTTCTTGCATATTCATATCGATGGATTGTTGACTTGCTTTCACAAAATTTACTGTTGTCAATAATATATGTCATGCCTATACATTTAGTAAAGAAATAAATGAAAAAGTACATATTTTTTCTGAAATTAGACATTTAGCAACAAAATAAAAGACTAATTCACCACAATTCACCTAAGCACTTTACTTTTCCACTGAACGCGCCTTTCACTAATCATGTTCATTAAGCATCATCAGCAGATTATTATTAAAACTGACGCGTCCAGTGCAAAAGTTAAGTGTTTGATATACTGTGGTGAATTAGGGTTTTATATTGCTGTTGTAACACCAAAGGCTCTAAGTATAATAAACATTTAGCGTCATATTTTTTCTTCTGATCGAATGATGCAGGTGCCATTTGATATATCATACCTATAAGGAATACATTTGGGATAAATTTGTATACCAATTTTTGTTTTATTTTCATTTTGCTTGACCATCTGTTTTCGGATAATGGTTTTAAGGTTAGATTTAAAATATATTTTTTTAATAAATCCCATCTTTTGATAGAGGACGAAAAATATCTATATAATTTTTGCACAATGCTAAATAATCCAGTCGTAATAATTGAGGTTGACAGTGTCCTTTACTGCTAGCGAAGGGTATATGTATATAAAAAGCGCGAGGTTTAGACCCAGTAAATTTTTTTTGAAGACCATTGTTCTTACCGAGCATATTTTAAGACCCACATTCATTTTTTTAGTTCTTCTACGAGTATTATAAACGATGTTAAGCCAGCGCCATCTGTATAGATAATCATACAAAACGCTAGAAAATGCTTTCCTATTTTAAACATTTTAGTTTCTGTGTTAAAACTGACAAATCTTATAATGTTACAAATTTGCTCTAGGTACGTGTCAGCAGTGCATTCAGCAGTACAACTCAGTATTATTTAAAAAATGGCGCTGGCACTTCATCCGGCGCCCCTATTGCTATAGCGCCTGTGTGCGCCGCATACTTCGCACACATGGGCGGCTCGGCCCCGCATCCCTGTCTCACACTTGCGTTTCTCTTGAAACCATTCGATAACGTGTTAATTTGTAGATACATTATTTGAATTTTTAGTATCTCTTTCTAAATTAAAAGTTAAAATTTCCATCTGTCATTTGGGGGGAAAACAAAATGTTGATGTTAACAAAGCAAGGAATTTAAAAACTATTTTATCATCTTGGCGCGTCTTTTTCATTAGTTTGTTTTTTCATTCATCTCATTAGTTTTGTTTTTATTGGATACATTCGCTTTTGAATAAGACAGTAACTATTTACAGCAATGATGGCATTGTTTTTAGGTCTTCATCAACACACTTATAAAATAGAGTGTATTGTTTTGGTAATATCACTATCATTGAAAAGTCATATTACTATTGTTTACTGACGTTTACTCTAGAAGAGATTGTTTTAAGTTTTGAAGCATCGGCTGTTGTTGCCTTAATTGATTCTGGTAGAGATCAACTTTTGGACTTAAAACCAATCTGCTAGAGTAACTGCCCAACAGACAACAATAATTCAATTTTTGAAAGACAATCACATTACATAAATCATAAACACTATTTTATAGGTCTGTTTTCTAGGAGTAAAAGCAAAGGCGTGGTTTTAATGTAAAAAATACGAAAAAATGTAAGTGTCTTCTTCAAAAGCGAACATCTCCAAAAAAAATAAAGCTATTGAAATGAATCAAAAAGCAAACTATCGAGAAGAGATAATCTAGATGATAAAATAATTTTTAAATTCCTTGCTTTGTTAACGTACTCCACAGGGTGTTTCAAACTTTCAACAACAAACATTTTGTTTTCCCACACTGATACAGATGACAACTTTCATTTTTAATTTAAAAAGAGATACAAAAAGTAAAATAATTTAGCTACAAATTTACAAACTTTAATTAACACATGGAAATTTTAAGGTGCTCGTTTTTCGTGCCGGCGAAATTTCTTTTCTGTGTATACTTTCAACGTATAATATGTTAAGTAGTAAAAGTAAGCTATGTATTTTATTCATATATTTATATAGGATTATTTGGTCTTAATACCAAAGTATTTTAACTTTTTTTATATTATGCAGATTTCATAATATATCAATGATTCTTAATGACAGTAGATCTGTCATTAAGAATCATTTGATTTACGAACCTTTATAATATCACCGATTATTTAGATATATTGACATTCTACGGGATGTGTAACGATGTCAGTAGCACTGTAACTATTTATATTTATTCACTAAAGTTTTTGTGTTACGTTTGATGTTAGTCATAATTTTTCCACCATTATACAGGGTGATTCGAACTGTATTCCGGAAACTTCGGTAGCTGCAGATAAAAATAAGTAAAAAAGTTCGTTGTTAAAAAAGGACATACATTTAGTATGTCCTAAAATGCTTAGTTTCAGAGATACAGGGTGCAGAAGTTTCAATTTTATTTGGAGATTTTTTCCAAGTAATTTATGAAATAACGTCAATATTTGGATGAAAATTGGCGTCTAAGAGTTTTTTGACATGAGAAATTTGAATATATGACTCCTGTGTAGGTGGCGCCCTATGCAAGTGGGACATATTTTTTAACTGGTTTGAAGAAACTTTTCGTCCGAACCTGTATAAAATTGCTGAGTAAAAAATATACATTTACGACGTTTTTACGTAAAAAGGTCTTTTGGAAATCGTTCTCCAGATATTTGGAATCGAAATTATCAATACCTGTTATCATTGTTAAATTAAACAAACATGTTGACTAAATAGTTATTACACTGAAATTATAAATTCAGAAATGGTTTTGTGCCAAAAAATCAACAGGAAACTGTTTTATCGTCATTTTTTCGCAGAAAAATTTGTGATAATTTAAAAAAATAAAAATTTCACGAACTTATTTATTTCAATCAAATAACTAACTGCTCTTCGTGTTTATTTTTTTGTTATATTTTGTGTTTATAATGACATGTATTGACTATTTCCATTCTAAATATGTTGAAAACGGTTGCTCGTAGCGATTTTCACGAAGACACATTTTTTACGTACAAATTCAAGTTTTAAGTGAGTAGTTTTATACAGGTACGGACGAAAAGTTTTTACTCTTCAAAACAGTTAAAGCGCACGTGGGTGGAGCCCTCTACAAATAGGAGTCTTATTAACATCAAAAACAAACTTCTCATATCAAAAAACTCCTAGACACCAATTTTTATCCAACTATTGACGTTTCTTCTGAAATGATTTGGAAAAAATCGAAATAAAAATGAAACTTCTACACCCTGTATCTCCGAAACTAAGCATTTCAGGACATACATTAGACGAACTTTTTTACTTATATTTATCTGCACAATATGCTGCCGAAGTTTCCGGAATACAGTTCGGACCACCCTGTAGTATGTAACAAATAATATAATTTCAATGTTTTAAAATTTATTAGTTTTAAAGATTTTTATAAGTTTTAAATTAAATTTATATGTTTTTTAGAGACACATATATTCTATTCATAAAGCTACAAACAACGTTACATAAAATGAATTTTATCATAAATATATTAGTTATAACAGAACATCTTTCTTTAAATTTTATTGAATAGCTTAGTTACTGCCTGATTATTTCTTATTTATTTTATCTTTTTTTTTGCTTTTTACTTATTTCGACATTTCTAATATTTTACTGTTTTTATTAATTGAGCAACAATTGTTTTGTTAAGGCGGTTTAATTAGACATTTATTTGTACTTTTTACTTGTGACACAGATGGGTATTTTTGTTTCTTTAATTAACAGAATATAACAAGAATTAGTTTCATTGTGATATTAGTATAAATGTCAGTAAGTTATCAAAGGAACATTTTTAAGGTTTATAATAAAAACAATAATTAAAATATGTATTTTTAATTAATACCTCGAGTTTTAAGAAACTACTTCAACACATTTTCCTTCAATAATTCTTTCCTTCAACTACTTCAATTTCCAAGAAGAATAATTGTTTATTCATCATTCATTAACTAATTTATTATATAATTTCTATACATAAAAAGGGTGACAGGAAAGAATGTAATAATAATTATAGAGGACTAACAATATTAAGTACGGCGGTCAAAATCTTTGAACAAATAACAGAAAGAAAACTGAGATCAATAACAGAAGCAAGTTTAGTAAATTCCCAAAGTGGATTTAGAAAAGGAAGAAGCACTCAGGATCATATTTTTACAATTTAAGAAATTATAAACAAAACTCTGACACATAATAAAGGGGCATACTTCGCATTCCTAGACATGGAAAAAGCATTTGATAGAGTCCCAAGACAAGAAATATGGACCCCGTTAAAGAAACGAAATGTTGGTGATAAAATGATCAATGTAATAAAATGTTTATATGAAGAAACGAATATGTAATCTTTGACGGAACTAACAATTACGTAGAATGTAGAATGTTTAGGAGGGGAGTTAATCACCCCGACCTTATAGATCTATTGTGTGTTCCCCTTTCTTGAGTTATAACGAGTTATAACTCATCATACAGTCTCAGGGTTTTAACAAAAGCCAGTATCTGAGACGGCTCCACAGAGGCCAGCTCTCCATCCTCGACATCAGACGTACCAAAGTTCATGGCACGAAAGGTCGTTGTCTCGGCGCACTCAGTGATAAGATGTTCTGGTGTTTCCCCATTTTCCCCACAGAATCTGCATTCGTCGTTGTTTCTCAGCTTCAGCCTACTGAGGTGTTCCTTGAGGAGACAGTGTCTATATGCATGCTTACATTCTCATTCTGAGGCTGGATAAGGTCAAGCAGGTAGGTGGTGTCTTTCCCCTTGCTTCTTGGCAGAAAGACCGTGATGGTTGTCCCTTTAGGGATGTTTTCTCCTCTCATCGCAACCAGGCTTAGGTGCCGTTTCCACCAACCAATCCGCCGATTTTTCAGATGCACAATCTATGAGAATCATGCCTACCCTAAAGTGTATCTTCGCAAAGCGCAGCTGACCCACACAGTGATGCGGAGATCTCTTTGGATAATATCACACAGGGTGCCTTCATGTTTCCCCCGTGCACTGATGACTATGTCATCTGCATACCCTATGCAGTGTATGCCCGCTAGAGTTAATTCTTCCAGTAGTTCATCCACTACCAAGCTCCACAGTAGGGGGGAGGTCACTTTACCTTGTGGAGTTCCTTGCGTTGTTTTAACAACTACAGTTTTGGTACATATCTCAGCCTCTGCTGTTTGTGTCGAGAGCATTTCCCAAAACTAGCGAATTATCGTACTGTTCACCCCTCTTGTTTCAAGAGATCGCTGGACCACCTTGTGAGGTATATTGTCAAACGCCCCTGCAATGTCCAAGAAGGCACAAAGTGCTGTTTCTTTGCTATCCAGGCTTGCCTGTATTAGCTCAGTTAACTGGTACAGAGCAGTTTCTGTGGATCTGCCAGCTCTATATGCATGCTGACTATCGTGCAGTGGTTTAACCTGTAGATGATTTACTCTAATATGGTTGTCCACTACTTTCTCCATCGTTTTTAATATGAACGATGTGAGACTAATAGGCCTAAATGATTTGGGGTTAGCCCAGTCAGTTTTGCCTATTTTGGGTATGAAGATGACTTTAGCTCTTCTCCAGATGGTTGGTATATATCCCATCGCTAAGCTGCTTCTTGTAATGTTTAATAGATGGTGTGTAGCTATTTCCTGACCCTTCTTTAGAAGGGCAGGAAAAATCCCATCTATTCCTGCCTTTTTATAAGGCTGAAAGGTGTCAATAGCCCATTTCAGTTTTTGTTCTGTTATTACTAGCTTGGCCGTCTCCCAGTCTTCCCTGCGAGGATTGTGGGGTTCGGTCGGAGCTACTTGCGTATCAATAGATATGCTACCTGGGAAGTGTGTATGAAGTAGGAGGTTAGCTCTCTCTTCATCACCTTCTGTGTAGCTTCCGTCAGGTTTCTTATGTGTCATGTTAGGGATGGGCCCACTCTTGGTCATAGCTTTGTGTAGTCTAGCTGTATAAGTAGTTGAAGTGATGTTTTCGCAAAAGGATCTGAAGTCAGACCGCTTTGCCCTTCTAATCTCCTTATTATATTCAGTTAATTTCTCGGTGTAGAGCTGCCATTCGCCGCTGGGTTTGGCTCAGTTGAGCTGTCGGACCTCCGATCTAAGATTGGCCAGCTTTTTGTTCCACCAGGGCTTGTTGTTCTTGTTTTTGTTCCACCCTTGCGTACCATTTTAGATACAGGTGGTTCCTAGCCCTACCTGCATCTATTTGGTCCAGGTTGTCTACGAGATTGGTGTGGTATAGTTCCCAATCGGTTTTTCTTGGATTCCCCTTCGAATTTTAGTTTGGAGTATGATTCCTCCTAATTTGAACTCGATGATTCTGTGATCTGATAGGGAAGGTTCCGTTGAGACCCTCCAATCTTTCACGTAACTAGTTACACTAGAACTCCCGATTGTTAAATCTAATACTTCCGCCCACGTTTTTGCTACAAACGTGGGGGTGTTCCCTATATTGAGAACTTCAAGTTGTATGCTAAGAGGAATTCTAGTAAACACTCACCTCTAGTGTTAGTATTAGTGCTTCTCCATACCTCATTGTGCGTATTGGAGTCACGTCCCAATAGCAGAGGTAGTCGCCGTTGGCTGCAGAAACGCGCGACCTCCTCTACTTCCGGAGGCGGTATCTGCCCATCACTCGGAAAGTATGCACAGGCAATCACGATATTTTTGCTACAATCCTCGATATTAAGTTGAACCATGATTGGAACAAGATCTCGGGTTGTAAATTCTGAAACACATGTGTAGTTAATGTTGTTTCTTATAAGAATACAGGCTCGGGGAAATTCCTGCCTGTTATCATATTGTTAAGAAAGACAATCAAAATATTCTGGTGTTGCTGTGTCTAGCCTTTTTAATAGTCTAGGGTAAGTCTAATATGGAGATAAGTTAAGTCTGTGGTTATCAAGATGAAGTGAAGTGCATTGCTTGTTTGAAGGCTTCGTTTATTTTATTGTTCTTAGCAGTTCTTAGAGTTAATTAATTTGTTACAAGTAAAGAAACAATATTGTATGTTCAGTTTATAAATAAAGATATACACACTGCTCAACAGGTTATGGGCCCAGTCCATGCCTAGATATAAGAGTTGGAAAATAAAGTACAACCTATTCGAAGATTAACACAGTTTTCAAAATGGCGAGCCAGAAATTTGACTATTCAGTTGAGAAATTTGGAATCACGCAATTTGACGGAAAGAATTTTGATCACTGGAAATTTAGGGTTGAAACTGTTCTTGATCATTATGGAGTCAAGAAGTGCATAACTGAACAAATAACTTCTCCTACAGAAGAACAAATTAAGCTAGATAAAAAATGTAAATCAGTCATTGTACAGTGTGTTGCAAATTCACATTTGGAATATATAAAGGACAAAAATACTTCGTATGACATGTGGAAGGCACTGGAAAAAGTGTTCCAAAGAAAAGGAGTGGCAAGCCAACTTTATTTAAGAAGAAAATTGCTGACAATGAAATTTAATGCAAATGAAATGCTAGAAACTCATTTCACCAAGTTTGAAGAAACAATTAGAGAACTAAAGTCAGTAGGTGCTACGCTTGAAGAAGTAGATATTGTCTGTCATTTACTTTTAACATTACCGAAGAGTTATGATACTATAGTTACAGCACTGGAAACGTTAGAAACAAATAAACTAACACTTGAGTTTGTAAAAGGCAAATTACTTGACCATGAAGTTAAAAGAAAGAACTTTGAGGAGAGAAATGACTCTGATCTTGCAGCATTTAGTGGCTATCAAAGGAACATGAATACAAGAAATGCTGGTACAAGTAACAAGCACTATCAGAAGGAAAATAAAAGTGATACAAATTACACAAGACAAAAGGACAGCAAAGGAATAAAATGTCATAACTGTGGCAAGGTAGGACATTTCAGAAAACAATGCTGGTTCATATCCAAAAGGCAAGCAAATCAAGTAGAAAGTAAAGAAGAGAAACAAGAAAATATTTCATTTACTGCAGCAGCGATGAATACAGAAGCGGCAACTGTTGAGTGTGGTGAGGACTTTGTCAATTTTGTGGTAGACTCTGGTGCGACTGATCATATGATCAATAGTGACAAATACTTTACAAATTCAAAAAATCTACAAGGTGAGCTTAAAATAGCAGTTGCTAAAGAAGAAGAATCGTTAAGCTGTTCTAAGGTAGGCAATGTATATGTAAAATTAAGTAATTGCATAGCTGAAATAAAAGATATTTTCTATGTTAAAAATTTGAGACAGAATCTCTTGTCAGTACAGAAACTCGAGAGTGCTGGTTTGGAAGTGATTTTTAAAGAAAATAGTGTATTTATCAATAAAAATTCAAAATTATTAGCAAAAGGTAGTAAAATAAATAATCTATATGTTATTAAATTTAAATTAGAACCATATAAAAACTATGCTAATTTTTGTGAGCAAAATTCAAATATTAAATTATGGCATTCTAGGTTAGGACATTTAAGCTGTCAAAATGTATTAAAACTTGCTAAAAATAATATGGTAGAGGGAGTAAATATAAGTATGAATAACTTAAAGGGGTATAATTCAGAAATATGTTCTATATGTGCTCAAACAAAAATAACACGATTACCTTTCACGAAAGTCTCAGGAAAAGTAACAAAGAGACCACTTGAGGTTGTTCATAGTGATATATGTGGACCTATTTCGCCCACAACATATGATAATAAACGGTACTTTCTTACTTTTCTAGATGATTATACTCATTTTAGTATGGTATATTTACTTGAATCAAAGAATGAAGTATTTAAATGTTTTACTGAGTTTGAAGCTAGAGTAACGAATTTAACTGGTTACAGGATTGGGTCTTTATATTGTGATAATGGCAGTGAATATTGTTCACATAACTTTAAAGCTTTTTGTAGAACCAAAGGAATTCATATACGCTATAATGTACCATACAATCCCGAAACAAATGGTGCAGCTGAAAGGTTAAATAGGACCTTACTTGAAAAAGGAAGAGCAATGTTATTGCAGTCACAATTACCTAAAACTATGTGGGGAGAATCCATACTATGTGCTACTTACCTTTTAAATAGAAGTCCTACAGTTTGTTTAAAAGATGTAACTCCAGCTGAGATGTTTTATAAGAAAAAGCCAAACTTAAAGAATATTAAAGTTTTTGGTAGTTTAGTTTATGATCATATACCAAAAGAAAAACAAAATTCTAAATTTGATACGAAAGCTAATATTAGAATTATGATTGGTTATCAGACAAATGGATACAGATTATGGGATCCAATTAAAAAGAAAGCTTTTTCAGGAAGAAATGTTATATTTGATGAGGCAAAAAATATTAATGATATGCAAATGATAGATACTTACCTTGACCTGAATGATACAGAAAATGTTAAAATTTTAATTAAAGAAAAGACAGATGAAGAAAGCTTGACAGAAGAAATGGAAAATGAAACAGATAATGAGGTATCAGAAGAAAAAGTAGAAAATGAAGGAAATAGGAAAAGTCATAGAGTAAGAAAAACACCATCATATTTTAATGATTATATTACAGAGAATGAGATAGAACACATGGCATTAAATGCTAGTGCATTTGTAGAAAATGTACCTGAGAGTCTTGAGAAAGCAAAATCAATGCCGGACTACAAAAATTGGAAAAATGCAGTCAAAGAGGAAATAAATGCATTAAATTTGAATAAAACATGGACACTAGTGGAAAAACCAAAAGATGCTAGAGTAATAGATTGCAAATGGGTTTTTCGAACAAAAAGGAATGATCTAGGTGAAATTGTTAAATACAAAGCTAGACTAGTTGCTAAGGGCTTTATGCAAAGAGAGGGGTTTGATTTTGAAGAAACCTATGCTCCTGTTGCCCGACTTGTTACAGTCAGAACGCTTTTAGCAGTAGCAAACTTTAAAAATCTTGAAATTCAACAAATGGATGTAAAATCAGCCTTTTTACATGGAAAAATAAATGAAGATATATACATGAATATTCCAGAAGGCTTCGTAAACGATGGTAGAGTCTGTAAGCTGAACAAAGCCTTGTATGGTCTAAAACAGGCTCCTTATTGTTGGAATAAAAGGTTTGACGAATTTGTAAGATCTGAAAGATTTACTAAATCGAATAATGATCCATGTTTATACATAAGAATCAATGAAAATATCACTACTTATCTTTTATTGTATGTTGATGATATTTTAATAGTTAGTAGTAATATGCAAGAAATAGAAAAGATTAAAAGTATATTAAATAAAGAATTTCACATGCAAGATATTGGAGATTTAAAAGCATTTTTGGGAATCAATGTTAGAAGAACAAAAGATGGAATATATTTAAGCCAAAGGGATTATATTATCAATCTGCTTAATAGATTCAACATGACCGAATGCAAGTCTATCAAAACACCTATGGAGTCAAGAAAATTCAATATTAATGGTACTAATGAACACAATGATAAAAGGCCAATACGTGAGTTGATAGGATGTCTAATGTATCTAATGTTGGCAACACGACCTGATTTAAGCATGTCTATAAACTTGTGCAGTAGATATCAAGGTAATCCAACTGAAGAATTATGGAAAAGTTTAAAAAGAATATTGAGATATCTTCAAGGTACAATGAATCTTGAATTATTTTATCCAAAGAATTCAGAGAAACTTATTGGATTTGTTGATGCTGATTGGGCTGGTGATGAGGAAGATAGAAAATCTACGACAGGTTATCTATTTAAAGTATTCGGATGTACAGTTACATGGAGTACCAAAAAGCAGTCAACAGTCGCTACCTCTTCAACTGAAGCAGAGTATGTTGCTCTTGCAGAATCTGTAAAAGAAGGGATTTGGTTGTCAAAACTGTTAAATGACCTTGGTTTTACACAGAGTCAATTTGTGATGTTTGAAGACAATCAGTCCTGTATAAAGTTAACAAAACGTTGGGATCATAAAAGACTAAAACATATTGATGTTAAATATAATTTTATTAAAGATCTAGTTATTGAAAAGATGGTTTTAGTTGAATATGTGAGGTCTAATGAACAAATTGCTGATATTTTAACAAAGAATTTGCCAGGTGATTTGTTTATTAAACACAGATTTAATTTAGGATTGTTACTATGTTAAAATTGTTCTATGTATTAGTATTAGATATTTTTGTACTGAAAGAAATTGTAGATATTGTGTACATGGTAGAATGTTTTGATTGAGAAGGGGTGTTAAGAAAGACAATCAAAATATTCTGGTGTCGCTGTGTCTAGCCTTTTTAATAGTCTAGGGTAAGTCTAATATGGAGATAAGTTAAGTCTGTGGTTATCAAGATGAAGTGAAGTGCATTGCTTGTTTGATGGCTTCGTTTAATTTTATTGTTCTTAGCAGTTCTTAGAGTTAATTAATTTGTTACAAGTAAAGAAACAATATTGTATGTTCAGTTTATAAATAAAGATATACACACTGCTCAACACATATATTACACTGGAATTTTTTCCAGACAACCCTTTAATTTGTCCCTGATACACCCAGGGTTCCTGGGCTAGTACCATTACATGTTGGTTTATCTCAAAGAGTCTTGTGATTGTGGCGGAAGACCCTTTTGCATGGTGCAGTTTTATTTGGGATATCCCAAGAATCAGGTTTCTGGGGTATGTAAGGATCCCCCTGTTGTAGGGGGGACAGGGTATTTCCCATCGCCCCCTGACAACAGATGTTCCTCCTCCGAAAAGTGGTCTTCAACCTCCTCCGAGGATATACACCCTTCCGCGGTTGGAGTTTCGCCATCCTCGTCCTTTACAGTCGAGGAGCTTCTCTCCGGCTGAGGTATCTGTGAGGTGGAGGCTGGAGTATTGTCTCCATTTTCTCCCCCTCTTTAGCTTGTTCTTTCCTTGGACCTGATACCGGTACTGTCCCGAATCTATAATAGAGGTTATATCCCTCTTTCTCCATTGCCTCCTTGGATTTGAGGTCAATTCCTATTGTAGGGACCTGACCATGGCCCTCCTCCTTCGAGTTGAGGACTCGCCAGCTCGATGTACTTACATTCTCGTTCTGAGCCTGGATAACGTCTAGCAGGTAAGTGGTGTCTTTCCCCTTGCTTCTTGGCAGAAAGACCGTGATGGTTGTCCCTTTAGGGATGTTTTCTCCCCTCATGGCAACCAGACTTAGGTGCCGTTTCCACCAACCAATCCGCCGATTTTTCAGATGCACAATCTATGAGGATCATGCCCACCCTAAAGTGTATCTTCGCAAAGCGCAGCTGACCCACACTTTGTGGATCGTTGCGTCGCAATCCGCTCGCTACTACTTCGTCCAGTATCGCCTCTTCTGGAGCCGTTTGCTGGTCAGTAGTCAGTGCAACCTCCGGATAATTCTTTGGTAGCACCGCAATTTTCACTTGTCCAGCAATAGCGGCATAGCTAGTGATACGTCCCTGCTTGCCTCTCGGTGTGGGACGGCTTTCCATCCTGTTTTTTTTCTCTCCTTGTCGGAGCAAAGGGGAGAGGTTTTTGTTCCCTCTCTTGCCTTTTGGTGGAGATGCGCCAGGTTGTTTCTTTGTCAAGGAGAGTTTTGGCTTTTGCTTCCTCCGGAGCAAGTCCTTCGTGGAGCAGTCGGAGGTATCTCCGTGCTTGTGTTCCACTAAGACCTACTCTCAGCGGATCGTCTAACCCGCCTGTTGACCCAGGCCGGGTAGACGAAACGGTAGCTGGTGTCGCTTGTTGGGTCTAGAGGTAGACTCCCGACCCTTACTAGAGGAGGTGGTAGCTTGTGTACCACTTGTGGAGGCTGGCCTCGCGCAAGTGTCAGCCGCCTCTCCTGTAGTTCCCTTTGGAATTGGTCCCTTGGCACTTTCATTCATAATGTTCCCAGTGTTACGAGGGGGTTTCCCCACAGCTTTTCACCGGTGGTGTTTTCATGATTGTTTGATCTCATAGTGTTCCCACGAGTAGCTAGGGTTAGTCGGTCCACTACTACAGAGACCCGCATGTAGAAGTAAGAGGTAAATACAATAGGGTACCTCCTGGTGCCCCAAAGTTTAGACCAGGTCTCTATTTAGCCACGTATCCCTTTGATCTGGTCCCACCATCGTAGGATTTAGGTTTTTTGGTGAGGTTGTCTCCTTTTGGTCCGGGCGGTTAAGCCAAGACCTTCCCACACCCTCTACCCGCGAGACTTGACCACAGATAGTAAAGGGTGCCTGGTATGACGGACAGGGGTAGCCCCGTCCGGCATCGTTATATGTCTTGGTGCAATTCCCTGGCCACGACACTACAGCCAGGGACAAGACAATGAATGAGATGCTTCTTAGACCAATCCAAGTGCTAGGTGGTATTTCCCCAGCACCTGACCAGGAGCCTTCCCACCAACGACAAGGTCTTGCATCTCCTAGGGGAAGAACAATTACGTAATAAAAAACAATATGAAATCTGAAATATTTAAGACAAAAGAAGGAATACGCCAGGGAGGAAGCCTCAGTCCACTGTTATTTATAATTTATATGGACGAAATTATCCGTGAAACCAGCAAGATAATTAGACCAATGTACAGGGTGGGTCAAATTGGATGCTTTTACAGGGAAACACTCTTCTATAAGAGACTCTTTTCTGTAAGAGATAGAGGAAAACTAATATCAGAGTCTGGAGTTCAATTTTTATCAAAAACATGATGGTGAAAACCGCACAACGATATCTGTTACCGTTTTGGATTAACGGATTGTTTTTTGAAAATGTGCATTTTTAACAAATCGCTGTAACTTTTTTGTTATGGAAAATTTTGTATTTCTATGAAAACATTTCCAAAGCACGTTTTTACGTAGAATTTAATGGTTTAAGCATAATTTTTTTATAATTAATAATTTAAGAGTTATTAACAGAAAAATTGATTTTTTTATTTGGGACGCCCTATATATTTTTAATTAACTGAAAAGAACTTAAAATTACCTTTCCAGAAATATAGCACACTTCATATTTTGTTAGAGTCCCCTTGGAAATACAGAATTTTTAAAAATTCGCCACTTAACTAGTAGGCTTTGGACCCCTTATTGATTATGATCTGCCCCTAATGGAACTCGAAAACATATTTTTTCAGCAAGACGAGGCACCGCCTTTATGATGATCGTGGCTTGTGTGTGCAAATTCGGATTTATTTTACTTTATAGTGTTCTTTTGCAGAGTAAAAATAGGTTGGTAAATGCACAAACGGAAGACTAAAAAGATAAATAAATAAATGTTTAGTTTTAAAAATTAAAAAAATCTTGTAGCAAGAAGACAGGCTGTTTCTTAGAAAGTCTAAACATTTTTGCGTTTGACAATGCAACTTACATTTGACATTTTTTGGATTTGTCAATTTTGATTGGTGGCTTATTGGCTTAGCGTCTTTTACGATTTTCTACTGATAAATTTGTAATATTAGTTTAGTTAAGTTAACTGTATTAAGTTACGCTACTGTGTTTTTGTAATTTTGAACACGATTAAGGAAAGGAAGGTCCCACAATAAAAACATTTTGTAAGCATCAAACCTTTAAGGTCAAAAGCGACCCTACAATATTTTCATAAATTATAACTTTAACTATTACCATTGGGAATTTCGATCATAAAATTATATAGTTGTCGCAGACGTTGGTCTATACAAACAATGTAAGATTTATGCAGTGGCGTACCCAAGGGGGGCCGAAAGGTGGCGACGCCCCCCCCCCCTACCTCCTGCCTATAGCGCCTGTCCGCTCTTACTGGTTACATATAAAAAATAAAAAGCCAAAAAAGAATTTCAGAGAAATTCAAATTAAAATATGTTTTCCGTTGGTCACTTCAATAAATAAAATAGTTAAAGCACATTTTATTTATTTTTTTCAGTTTACTGTGCCTATTCAAGAACAATTAAATATCGAATAATGCAAATAATTTTAAACGGAATAGGGGGGGGGGGCTTGGTCCTCCTAACGGTCTATTTTTTTTCGTCATTTCGCCGCCCAGCCATAGGTTTGCCCCCCGCCCTAAAATGCTGGGTACGCCCCTGGTTTTAAGGCAGTAGTTAGTTTTAAGAGTATAAAAATTGTATTGTACACCTCTGGCATTTTGGTAGTTTAGATATTATTTAAGGAACTGAAAAAAAGTTCCTCTGTCTCTTTGCTCTTTCGGCCACTTTACACTTTACACGTCACTCTCTTTGCTATTTGACTCTCTTTAACTCTTTACCTTTTTACTCTTCGACACGTTCATATTTTTCTTGAGACAATTAATACAGTTTCCTTCAGGGTCGCTATTGTAATTATTTCATCATAGTTAAAGTTAAGTTATATTGAAAACAACAGTGCATAATAATTCCACACCCGAAAAAACCCTCAACTGGTTTGTTTTTAGATCACAACCTGGTCCTAGGAAACAAACCAGGACCGCAAGAAAAAATTGACGCTGCGAACAGGATCGGGATAGTACGGGACGAAAGGATTCCCAAGGAGAGAAAAACAGGAAACTGGTCCAGGAGAATACCGTTGGTAAGTGGAATTTGTATATCTTGTTTAGCACACGGCCACACAGAAAGCGTTTCAAAAAACATGTGCCATCTATCGTGGGGAAATTCCTCACGTAAAAATAAGATTTATTTTTCATATCAATATAGGCCAGATTCTGCTTTGTTTCGTAGCTACAGGGTGTTAAATTCTTAATAATTTTTTGATTTATTATAATTTTATTACAAGTACTTTTAGTGATTCAAATGAAATTTTGAGGGTAAAAATTATTATAAGTGCTACATATTTTAATGCTAAAAAAGTGTCGATAAATTCATCAGGGACGTGCATATGGGTTATCACTGGAATATTATTTTATAAAAAAACATGTGCGCCACTGACCTTTTCTTTTTATGTCAAAAATTGTGGAGGCCGTTTAATGCCAATTAAAAGTTATCTCTTGATATTTTGTCGAATTCAGTTTCCTTGATGAGATAAATGCGATTTTATTAATCGCAATTAATAAAATTAAAATAAAAATAAAATTAGATAATTATATATTTTATCTAATTTATTATTAAATATTATTACTATTATTCCAACCTACAGCAATTTCAAATAAAATATTAACATCCTGTAACTCTAAAAGTATGCACCCAAGTTTATAGGATTTTTTTTTTCATACTTTTTGATGAGGAATCAAAGAGTACTTATTTAAAACTTTCGCAAGTTAATGATATTAAAATTTTTTAAATGTTGCTATTAGACTTGGATCAAGGCAAATTAATAAAAATTGCGTTTATCTCATCAAGAAGGTCGAAATCGACAAAATATGAAGAGAGAACTTACACTATTACCTAACTCCTTACACTATTTTGCCAAGAAGAGAAAAAAAAGTCAGTGGCGTACATGCTTTTTTTAGCAAAATATTCCAGTGATAACCCATATGCACGTCCCTGGTGAATATGTCGACACTTTTTTAGCTTTAAAAAATGTCGCATTTATAGTAATTTATCCTCAAAATTTCATTTGAAACGCTAAAGGTACTTGGAAGAAAATTATAATAAATCGAAAAAATATTAAGACTTTAACACCCTGTAGCCACGAAACAAAGCAGAATTGGACATGTGTTGATATGACGATATGACATATCAATATTATTTGTGAGGAGAGAATCTCCTCACGAGAGATGACACATTTTGGAAATATCCTGTATAGCTTACTAGTATTTTCTAACTCCGTTAAAAAATATTTTACTAAATTTTATCAATTATTTTTTTCATTAAATTTTACTAATCAAAATTCATCATGAATACCGATTCATTATCGTTAGTTTTTATATGTAACTTGATTCCTTTCGGATTTAACGGTAATAGTGTCACACCCCATTTTATGGGCTATGGCTAGGGGCATAGCAAAATGAAACAGATTTTAATTTTAACACTTATTTTAAATAATCAATTTAATTAATTTACGAACAATACATCACTATCTAAAATAGAAGACTAAATATCTACTTAGTGGCTCGGGGTAATGTCACAGAGCTTCGAACTAAAGTTAACTCTGGAACCTTAACCATATTAACCATTGACTGTTGATGACTGTCCATTAGGGTGTGTTGAGATCTAAAAGGTTTTGCGTCAAACAATTGATAAAGATATACCATTTTTTTCAGGAAATATTAGGGAATGGTTCCACTTCTCAGTACAATAACACTACGAAATTACTTGGTCTAAACGATGAGGTGAATTTATGTCGGCTAAGGAAGTGTCTGACTGGAGACGCAAAAAGAGCAGTGCAAGGTTTATTAATGACAAATGGTCCGTTGGAAAAAATAATCTACATTTGACAAACTCGTTTTGGGAGGCCTGAAGATATAGTGAGATCCTTTGTAGCAGAATCCAAAGCCTATCCTTACCTCAAAAATAACGATTTTCAGCATTAATACACTTTTCTGACATGTTAGAAAGTTTGGTTACAACGCTCGAGTCTCTGAAAATGGAAAATTACCTAACATGTCCTGAACTTCTTGGCACATTAATTGAAAAATTACCCTATTCAATGCAGATCCCTTGGACAAAACATAAATTGAGACAAACCTCCGGAAATTCGTTAAGATGTTTTCAAGAGTGGATACAAACAGAAGCAGAAGCTGTACAATGGCTCCTTCATTTGAGGTCTGGAGGAAGTAATCACAAACTTCAACATACGGTAGTAACCCAAAATAGACAACATTTCGAAAAGGAATCAAACTGCGAATTTTGTAACAAAAATCATGTTGTTTCAAGATGTACAGAGTTTAAAAAATTAAGTTCGGATGAACAATGGAAATTCGTAAAACAAAAGAATATGTGTTTCTCGTGCTTATCAACATCACACAGAATCTTGAAGTGCAGAAAACGATCAAAATGTGAACAGAAAGCAAGAACAGTTGAAAACAACCAGAATGATACAAGGGAGGAAAATATAGAGAGATTTTCGAATCACAATGAGGAAATTGCTTTTCTTAGGGAAGAGTCTAGGAATAGGTTGAAACGATTGGGGAAACTCTATGCTGGTGGGGAAGATGCAGAAATATCTTCTTAAATACACAGAACGGAAGCCCAGTTCTAAAAACATGGCTAGTGATGAAGAAGCAGAAAAACCGAAGAAAATTGATAAAAAATCTCACAAAGGGCAAACGTTAAAGACTAGGGGATATTATAGGGGTTACAGATAATCATCATTATACAATTTTTTAGAAAAATACTCATTCTTAATAACTTTATGTTTCTAATTAGAAACATTTTAATAGAAATTATTTGGGTTTTAACTACTTTTTTTTCAATGAAAATACAAAAAATCTTTCCATTTTTACAAAAATTCTATATTACTCGAGGATTTCACTAAAGAGTTTTTGCAGAGTTTTTGCCAACAATTTTGCCCAGTTTTAAAAACATGGCTAGTGATGAAGAAGCAGAAAAACCGAAGAAAATTGATAAAAAAACTCACAAAGGGCTGAGCAAATTGGCGGACTTGGCAGAGACAATCAATAGATGGGAAGATGATATGAGCCATCCAGTAATTTCTCAAAGTACTACCACTACCACACCTAAAAAACATGGAAACCACCCCCACCAGAGCCTCCTATCACAAATAATCAGTCATCCACGCAGAAATCAACTAAAAACCTACCAAATCTCGAGCACCAAGTCCACCAAGTAGTACAACAAATAGTCCTAATAAAAGTTTATTTAAACCCAAATCATCCAATGATAATAAAGAAAGTATTGAGAAAAATTCTGATAATAAAAAAGTAGTCTCCAGGAGTCCAAGAGTAGTACCTGGTAGTCCTAAAAAGCCTATTTTAAATGCAGAAGAAGGTGCAATACCCAAACAAATAAACTGGGATCCTAAAGTTTTGGATACATTGGGTGGTCAAAAAACAGAGAAATCTAACGCTAAAAGTACCGTAAAATTCCTGCCAACAATTCAAGAAAATAAAGTAAAAAAATCTGAGAATAGTGAATTAAAAAAACGGGTCCTGTGGCGAATAAGGCCGCCATATTTGAGAATAACGTTCATAATAGTCCGGTAAGGCCAGAGAAAGATCCTGCTTTGTTAAGTTTGGAAGAAAGGAAAGTTATTTTTGAGAAAAATAAAGGGAATGTCTTGATACCTAAAGCGCCTTTTGGATTGTCTCTTCCTGTTAAAGTTGACACCACCATGAAGGATTCAGAGAGCAACTTTATTGGAATTACTGAAAGTAACGCGAGAAATAAAGAAACCTTCACAAACAAGGAAGAAGAAAACGGAAAATTTAAAAAAAACATTATTAAATTTGAAGAGAATAAAAAAGTTGAGGCAAATCAGACAATACCGACTGTTGCAGTGGTGCACCAAGCTGGCGGTATAGCCAACACTATGGCAACATTGTTAAAGAACAAATTTACGATTTCCGAAGAAAAAATGTTCAACAAAATGAAGGCGAAGAGACAGAAAGAAATGGATATGTTACTGAATAGATTTAACAAAAACAAAACAGATGGCAAATAGTGAGGACATAATTCTAAACATTCTACTTTATCTAGTACAGTTAGTAATAAGAGGTTAGAGGCGTTAAAACAGGCGAACGAGGGGAGTTAGCTAAGAAAATAAGTAAGGAAGATGAGCTTCTTACCGCGCAAATATCGCTTCTAGATCAGAAAAATGAACTTATTGCTCAACGAACGAAACTAGCAAAAATACGGACAGAACAACAACACAAGATAAACGAGCATAGGCCCAGAACCCTTCTGCGGCGTTGCAAAGGCGGTCACGAGAATGGCCACGGAGCGATGGGTGGCCAACAAATCTCTAGAATGGTGGAGAAACTCACCAGGGCAGAGACAGGCGAAAAGGTTCATTGTAGAACATTCGCCAAAATTCACGGTGTGTAGACTTGATAAGCAAGGACAGAAAGACAGTCAAAGCTGTAGTAGGTCTACTAACAGGGCATTGTAAGCCAAATAGGCATCTAAAGCTGATGGGATTGGACAGACGAAGCTATGTGTAGGTTCTGTCAATCTGAAGAAGAAACGTCAGAACACATTTTATGTCGGTGTGACAGCCTGGCAAATGTGTGGTTCCGGTAATAGGCAATGATAAGGCCATTGCCAAGGAGCTACATGGAGGGTTCAGTCTCCAAGTTGCTAAACTTTGTTAAAAGGATAGGACTGGAGAATGTAATCTAAGGATCAGAAGAGGACCACAATAGATCTGAGAAGGTCGCAGTGGATCAGGCCGAAAGCCACCTCTAAGAATCTAATCTAATCTAATCTAAGATAAACGAGGTACTCTTGGAAGAGGTCAGCAACTGAAGAAGAAGTGAAGGGAATTCCAGTTGTACAGATTCATTTGTAAATGATCTGGAAAATTGGCCTGAAGACAGACTAGCGAATGAAAATTATGTGGGAAATTGGTTAAGATGGAGTCGTGAAAATCAAGATAATCAAGTACAAAAAAAAGAGAAACTTACAAACCAGAAAAAAACAAGACAACTAGGTCGAAAGAAGTGACAGAAACGTGGAAAAGCTAGAGAACACAGAAATTAAAGAAAATCAAGACAGAAAATAATAAAACTACAGTACACCCGATTTGGAAAATGCAAAAACATGTTCGAAAACAACAAAAATGTTGTTTCAAGATGTACAGAGTTTAAAAAATTAAGTTAGGATGAAAAATGGAAATTCGTAATGAAAGAAAATATGTTTTTCGTGCTTATCAACATCACACAGAATCTTGAAGTGCAAGAAACGATCAAAATGTGGAGTTGATCAAAATCTGGAGAATGATTGTGAAAAGACACACCACTGGCTTTTACACAATGAGTAAAAAGCAAGAACAGCTGAAAACAACCAGGATGATACAAGGCAGGAAAATATAAAGAGGTTTTCCAATCACAATGAGGAAAATGCTGGTCTTAGAGAACAGTCTAAGAATAGGTTGAAATAATTGGGGAAGCTCTATGCTGGTGGGGAAGATGCAGAAATATCTTGTGCTAGTGATGAAGAAGCAGAAAAACCGAAGAAAATTGATAAAAAATCTCACAAAGGGCTGAGCAAATTGGCGGACTTGGCAGAGACAATCAATAGATGGGAAGATGATATGAGCCATCCAGTAATTTCTCAAAGTACTACCACTACCACACCTAAAAAAACATGGAAACCACCCGCACCACAGCCTCCTATCACAAATAATCAGTCATCCCCCCAGAAATCAACTAAAAAACCTACAAAATTTCGAGCACCAAGTCCACCAAGTAGTACAACAAATAGTCCTAAAAAAAGTTTATTTAAACCCAAATCATCCAATGATAATAAAGAAAGTATTGAGGAAAATTCTGATAACAAAAAAGTAGTCTCCAGAGTCTAAGAGTAGTACCTGGTAGTCCTAAAAAGACTTTTAAATGCAGAAGAAGGTGCAATATCCAAACAAATAAACTGGGATCCTAAAATTGTGGATACATTGGGTGGTTAAAAAACAGAGAAATCTAACGCTAAATGTACCGTAAAATTCCTGCCAACAATTCAAGAAAATGAAGTAAAAAAATCTGAGAATAGTGAATTAAAAAAACGGCTCCTGTGGCGAATAAGGCCGCCATATTTGAGAATAACGTTCATAATAGTCCGGTAAGGCCAGAGAAAAATCCTGCTTTGTTAAGTTTGGCAGAAAGAAAAGCTCTTTTTCAGAAAAATAAAGGGAATGTCTTGATACCTAAAGCGCCTTTTGGATTGTCTGCTCCTGTTAAAGTTGACACCACAATGAAGGATTCGGAGAGCAAATTTATTGGAATTACTGAAAGTAACGCGAGAAATAAAGAAACCTTCACAAACAAGGAAGAAGAAAACGGAAAATTTAAGAAAAACATTAGTAAATTTGAAGAGAATAAAAAAGTTGAGGCAAATCAGAAAATACCGACTGTTGCAGTGGTGCACCAAGCTGGCGGTATAGCCAACACCATGGCAACATTGTTAGAGAACAAATTTACGATTTCCGAAGAAAAAATCTTCAACAAAATGAAGGCGAAGATACAGAAAGAAATGGATATGTTACTGAATAGATTTAACAAAAACAAAACAGATGGCAAATAGTGAGGACATAATTCTAAACATTCTACTTTATCTAGTACAGTTAGTAGTAAGAGGTTAGAGGCGTTAAAACAGGCGAACGAGGGGAGTTAGCTAAGAAAATAAGTAAGGAAGATGAGCTTCTTACCGCGCAAATATCGCTTCTAGATCAGAAAAATGAACTTATTGCTCAACGAACGAAACTAGCAAAAATACGGACAGAACAACAACACAAGATAAACGAGGTACTCTTGGAAGAGGTCAGCAACTGAAGAAGAAGTGAAGGGAATTCCAGTTGTACAGATTCATTTGTAAATGATCTGGAAAATTGGTCTGAAGGCAGACTAGCGAATGAAAATTATGTGGGAAATTGGTTAAGATGGAGTCGTGAAAATCAAGATAATCAAGTACAAAGAAAAGAGAAACTTACAAACCAGAAAAAAACAAGACAACTAGGTCGAAAGAAGTGACAGAAACGTAGAAAAGCTAGAGAACACAGAAATTAAAGAAAATCAAGACAGAAAATAATAAAACTACAGTACACCAGATTTGGAAAATGCAAAAACATGTTCGAAAACAACAAAAATGTTGTTTCAAGATGTACAGAGTTTAAAAAATTAAGTTAGGATGAAAAATGGAAATTCGTAATGAAAGAAAATATGTTTTTCGTGCTTATCAACATCACACAGAATCTTGAAGTGCAAGAAACGATCAAAATGTGGAGTTGATCAAAATCTGGAGAATGATTGTGAAAAGACACACCACTGGCTTTTACACAATGAGTAAAAAGCAAGAACAGCTGAAAACAACCAGGATGATACAAGGCAGGAAAATATAAAGAGGTTTTCCAATCACAATGAGGAAAATGTTGGTCTTAGAGAACAGTCTAGGAATAGGTTGAAATAATTGGGGAAACTCTATGCTGGTGGGGAAGATGCAGAAATATCTTGTGCTAGTGATGAAGAAGCAGAAAAACCGAAGAAAATTGATAAAAAATCTCTGGCCAAAGGGCTGGAGCAAATTATGGACTTGGCAGAGACAATCAATAGATTGGAAGATGATATGAGCCATCCAGTAATTTCTCAAAGTACTACCACTACCACACCTAAAAAAAACATGGAAACCACCCGCACCACAGCCTCCTATCACAAATAATCAGTCATCCCCCAGAAATCAACTAAAAAACCTACAAAATTTCGAGCACCAAGTCCACCAAGTAGTACAACAAATAGTCATAAAAAAAGTTTATTTAAACCCAAATCATCCAATGATAATAAAGAAAGTATTGAGGAAAATTCTGATAACAAAAAAGTAGTCTCCAGAGTCTAAGAGTAGTACCTGGTAGTCCTAAAAAGACTTTTAAATTTTTATCTTATAGTATTGCATTTTCGTGCAGCAAACTTTCATTCCCTATTCTACTCCCTAAGGGTATAAATTTCATAAATTCGCTTTACCTTTGTGCCAATTTTTATGTGTATAATCCAGAGGTCACCAAGTTTTATATAAATTTTTACTAACTTTACCCATTGGTTACCAATTCTTTTTGTAGGATTTCATTCTTCTAGACCAAATAGTAAGGAATTTTCATACAACACACTGTTCCGAGATAATTTTACTCTCTAGGAGGATGAATTTCCTAAAATCGCTTTGTGTAGCTAATTCACTAATGTCGTTTAAACGAACCTTTGTGCTAATATTTATGTATCTAAAGCTGGCGGCATGAACTCACTCTAAAATATCTAAAAACGTAATATATAATCTAACTGACACACCACTGACAATGACAAATAATTTATTTCAGGAGGTATTGTTTTGTGTGTATGTGTAGGTGTTTTTCAGGTATTTGTTTTAGTATTTAGTCGTTTTACACAAAGAAATAGCCATTAAGCACTATAAAAATACTTCATAACAAATCTACACTTTGAGCTTTTATATATGTATGGATTAATTATTTTTCCAACATATTTTACTTTGCAAATTTTTATAAATATTCAGACTCGCCAATATTGTACTCCACCGTGTCCAGCCTGTTTAGCCAAACGTAGGCCGATTCCTCTTCGGCGGCGTCGTGACCCTGGCCGAAGGAAGAGTCTTGAAGACGCTCATCCGCGCATAGGAATAAGTTGACTGCGTAGCGTATTGCGTATTAATCGATTCTGAAACTTTCTATCTCGTGTATAACATGTTACGCAAGTTTATTATTGTAATCTCGATTTTAATAGAAAGAAATTGCTTTATTGTCATAAAAAATTTTACAATTTTGTTGACAAAGCTTAAAAAAAGAATATAAAAAACATACAAAACTTCACTTAACAATAGAAAAACATATAAAACTAACAGCAAACATACAAAACTAAAACAATACTTTATACAATTATAGAAATTGTACATTGTCAAAAATTTATTTAATTAAATATAAATAAAATATAAACATACATGTAAATAAACAACTGTATATAATGTCAATACTAAATTTAAATGGATAGAAAAAACAAAACATTTCTTAAATTTAGTGAATGTGTGTTAAATTTAGAAACCTAGATATTACTAAAAAAATCGTTAACCGCGTAAAAGGCTTTTCTCCAGTAAGTATGATCTCAAGGCTCTGCGAAATGCAGGAAAGGATGAAATGGAATTAATTTCAGATGGCAGATGATTGTGCATTTTTTTTTGCATTGTGCCAATATGGAACTCTTTTACTAACCTAGAGTGAGGGGTTGGCAGATACATGTTATGCTCTGCGTTCCTAATTGGATAGCCATGAACTGGTTCTAGAGAAATACTCGATACGTGCTTAAGAACTAGGCAGACGGATTCGAGTATGAATAGGGGAAGGAAGAGTTAATATTTTATATCTTTTAAACAAGTCCCGGCAGTGAGCACGACTGGTTAGCCTCAGTGAATATCGCACAGCTCTCTTTGTAATTTGAAGATAGCGTTTTCAAATTGAGTCGCACAACACGCACCCCAGAATGGAAGTGCGTATCGGAGATGCGACTCAAAAAGGGCATAATAGGACTGTCCTAGATGTTGACAAATTAAGCACATTAGCAACTGATCTAAGTGCGAAACAGGCAGAACTTTATTTTTTTAGCTAAAGCATCGATGTGCAAATCCCATTTTAAATAGTTGTCCACAACAAGGCCTAAAATTTCACAGAATCAACGACGTCAATGGTGGTATTATCAAGTTGAAAAGGTAGCAACGTACTTCTTTATATGATAAGACTTTAGTTTTAGAGACGTTGAGACACAGATAATTAGAATCGCACCATGTTTTTATGTTGATTAAGTCGCTGGAAATGGTTCTATGAAGTGCTGTGGTGTCCGGGCTGCTCCATGTGAAACAAGTATCATCCATGAAGAGACAGATTTTACCACTGATGTCCAGACTAGCAATATCGTTGATAAACAAACAGAAACAAAATAGGACCTAGCACTGAGCCCTGAGGTACTCCGCATTCTATTGGCTTGCAAGAAGACACAGTCTTATCAACCCTCACACGCTGGTTTCTGTTGTTAAGGTAGGACTTAAACCATTCAAGAGGCGTTCCCCCTGATACCATAGTACTGCAATTTGTTAGTTAGGATGTTATGATTAATCACAATCGAAAGCTTTCGAGAAATCACAGAAAATTGTTGCTGTAACGAGACGGTTGTTCAGACTGGAGTATACATTATTAAACAGCGAAAACATAGCGTCATTTGTACATTTGTTACTCAAGAACCCAAACTGAAAGGGGGTGAGTATTTTGTATTTTAGAAGAAATGATACAAGCCTCTTTTTAACCAGTCTCTCCATGATCTTCGATAACGTGGGAAGGGAGTGCAATTGGACGATAGTTGGAAGCTTGTTCTTTATCACCTCCTTTATGCAAAGGAATAATTATCGCCGACTTAAGGCAATTTGGAAAAGCACCATCTTCAAATGACATATTAATTAAGGCTGAAAGATGGTTTAATGTGTACATTCCGGCATACTAGAGAACATTTTAAGAGTAAGTCCGTCAGTCCCTGCTGAAGATTTATTTTTAATATCATTTAATGTATTGTGAAGCTCGCCAACCCCACAGGCGTAAAGGAAGAAACTGTGCAAATTAACATTATAGTCAGAGAGAAATGATAGAGGATCCAGGGGAGGGTGAGATAGTATTCACTATATTCTTTCGCCACATTTACAAAAGTAATTGTTTAGGTCCTCAGGTGAAGTTGAGGTTGGCGTTGGACGAAGAAACCTTTACCCCTCAAGTCATTCACAATCGACCATGTTTCTTTGGCAATATTACCGGACTCAGTCAACCTCCCATTGTAATAGATGTCCTTGGCGGCTTTTTATAGTCTTATAAATTTTCCTGTAAAGTTTCACGTACTCGTGAAAGAAGACACTATCCGAGAATTTTTAGGGTAGAGATAAAGAGCGCATGTTTTTTTGCAGATGTACGTAGGCCCTTAGTAGTCCAGGGTTTATGATGTTTAATTTTGACAGGCCTGAGAGGAAAGGTTGCTTTTGGATGCCAGACCAGATAATGTTTGTGTAAATCTGGAAAATTCAGTGTCTACATCACCAGAGATTTATTATGCCAATCTGTTGTTAGACAAAGCTGCTTAAAATTTATAAAGTTTTTTCCGAAAAATACGTCCTAATTTTACGGAAAGTGTTTCTACTCTCGGATTTTATGGAAAATTTTGTTAATACTCCTTCATGATCAGAGAAGCCTGAGTTCAACACAGTACAGTCAACCAATTCTGGATCAAAGGATGACACGACATAGTCTATAGTACTAGAACAAGTTCTAGTGATTCTTGTTGGTGCATTAACATGCATTACTACACCAAAAGTCTCGAAGATAGACTGGAGAGATTCCCGAGCATCACACACACTGGAGAAGTCAATATTAAGGTCACCACACAAGATCAACCTGCTATTCACAGGCAGGGACTCTAGCAAACTCAGTAATTTCTGAAAGAACATATGCATATCTGCGTCAGGTGTTCTATAAATACAAACAATATAGAGGTCATAAGCAATGTGGTAGATGATAGAAAATTCAAACATTTTCTCGGCTAATAAGTGATCAAATTTTGTTATTGCCGTAAGGTTTTTGTTGGTAGACATTATCATAGTACCTCCATGAGATAAATTACTTCTATTAAATCTAGCTATTGTTGTGTAATTTTTCACAAACACGGGCTCATCGGTATTTAACCAATGTTCCGTTATGGCAATGATTTCAGGAAATTTGAGCTGTTCCAATAAAAGAAATAATTCATCTGTTTTGTGTCTTAAGGACTGAACATTGATAAGAAAAATACCTAGCTTGCTATCGTCCGATTTATCAGAGGGTGCTTGATCCTCTGTTCGCGTCAAATGAATTAAAAATTTTTATTTTTAGATGGAGAGCCACTGGAAAAATACTTGCTGTGGCTTTCCCTAGACTTCTGAAGGTGAAATAGCTTCTCTGATGAGAAAAAGGTCCTGAAGGCGGAGAGATCTGCCTCAACCTCAGCCACGCCAATGCCATACGCGTCGTGGAAGCGATAAAACAACTTGCGCAGGGAGTCCATGTCGCATGGGAGACCTTCCGATGCTAGCGCCAACTTGATGCTGGTGTTGGTGTGTCCCTCAAAACACGCACTGGGGGGTTGGTCATGGAGGTACGCAAGGAATAGCCTGACAGCTTTCAATATCGAAGGGTCCCTTAGTCTCGCCAACAAATAACGTCCATTGGCCGTGTCCGATTCACGCGATAACCGCACAATAGGTGGAGTCATTGGGTCCAAACTCAGCACCTCACCTTCCCTTGGATGCTTATTGATAATATTTTTCGCCTCCTGCTGCCCAAAGGACTTACTCGCAGCTATAGCCTCCCTGTCTGAACCAATTTTAACGTATTTGACCTCCTTGGCTAGATCTGTAGGTAAATTGGAAGATTGTGGAAGGCTTCGTTTCTCCAAAGTGGAAATCTTAGGCTGTTGAAATCCCATGGCAGAAGATCTTGATTTTTGCGGCGATACCTCCGAGGGAGTCAAAGATGGTTGGACATTGCTATTGACTACTTCAATTCCTGGGGGCCACATACTTATATCAAGCAGCCGCTCTAGGTGCCTTATATTCTGCACTCCAACTTTGAATTTTGAGAGTGAACTGTCCTCACTATTAAGCATAGGAAAGCAACGAATAAAGTCCGAAGTTCCAAGTTTATCCTTGATATAGTGAGCCAGTTGGTTTGCCGTAAAGGGAGATGGGATATTGGACACAACGACATAATGCCAGGCTTTTCTAATGGAGGGTTTGTGAGGTGGGGGAGTACTGACTTTAGAAGAAGTGACACCCACTGAGGCTTGGCAATCTGTCTGAGTCGAAGTTGACTTTTTTATTGCTGGTGGGCTACTCCTATTATTTTGCTTGCCTTGGGCAGCAAACTTTTCTATTGTGGTTGCCATCTGATTTACGCTCCTACGCAGCTCACTGACTTCCTTCAAAAGATCTACCTTTGAAGAGTCATGAACCTGGACCCTAACAGACTCATCCTGAAAGTCCATAAAAATGGATGATAGGTTGAGTATTTCTTGTTTTATTTCACTGATCGAATGAAATAAAGATTGTTGACCATTTTCCGAAATTTTGGAGTGGTGGCAGTGAATATCATCCATTTTTTTGTATAAAGACTTCCATTTGGAGTCATGATAACTCAATATGTCATAGATTTCAGTTATGACTGGAAGCAGGTCGTTGTTCCTTTTTAAACAGGTTCCCAGACCTTCAACAGTTTCTAGAGGGATCTGTGATTTCTGAAGCTGTGAAACTTTGTCATGGAGATACTTCATCGTGGGAGAATCACAAACATTGCAGAAAAACCTAATATTTTTGAACTTTTGCTGGTGGATCACTTTTGTGGTTGTCTTGTCCAGCCCAGTACAGGTCATACAAAAGTTGCGGCGGCACTCCCCACTACAACGAAGTCTATATTTGTCCTTTCCGAGATGGTTTTTGGCACGAATCACACTTTAAAATCTGCCATTTGAAGTGTAAAGGAAACAGCAAAATCGGAAAATATTAAATTAAACAAGACAGTATAGTTCAATAATAAAAACAGTGTCAATGTCAACGAAGCTAGGTCACGTTTAAAAAAATATCTATGTAAAAAATAATTATATAAAATAAAGCAGAAAACGCACGTTCAGCGAAAACTAGCGAACTGAACCGGGTCGGGTCAAGACCGAATAACAACACACGACAAATCCAAACAAAACAAAACAAAACAAACGTTCAATACCGGCGGTCCACAAACGAAACGAAAGCACGACCGTCTCGTATGACTGTTCGATATGAACTGATAGATAGATAAATGTGTGAAATGCCACCTGAATATCTTCCGCCATGACATGTTTTTACTTTTTTGTTATGATAAAGTGATTTGTATAAACTTTATTCAATAACGTATATTTTCCTCCATTTGTGATTTTTTAATTTTAAGCGAAAATTAAGTATAACATTTTAGGAAAAAGAAACACTGTAATATTTAAAAGAATAAGAAGAAATTAGTCTATATACTAACCAGTCTATATACTAAATAGTCTTTATACTAACCAGAATCCGGTGAATATACGCGGTCTCACCGGAAACATTACTTATTACTTCGCATAACTTGAAGAATATCTACTTTTAATAATGAACACTTCAGAAATACACACCAGTAAAAACATTTATTATTTGAGATTAAAACTCGGAATTAAATTATAAATATTAGTTACCTATGTTGTTATAGCTTTTATAGGCCCGTTTAACGACTTAATAAGTTACCTAGCGAAAAAATCTGTGCGCGTACCTACCACTCATTGTTACAGGTTAATCTGTTAAAGAAATATGTTACACAAGTTAAAAAACGCTAAAATTTTAATGGTATTACTTGGCATTATTGGCCTTTACAATGTAATTTGTTGGAATTGTATCTTCTTTAAATATAATTAGACTTTTTAACGACTTTTAAGTTACCTAGAAAAAATCTGTTCACGTACCTACCAGTATTGTTACAGGTTAATTCGTGAAACAAATGTGTTACATATTATTCGTGGTATTAGTGGTATTATACTGGAATCAGCTTGGCATTAGTGGGGCATTTATATAAGAAATTTTGGTATTTAATTTGTATTTTGGCAATACTTTGGCATTAGTATACAGACATTTGTCAAGCGGTTTATTCCTTTGTAGATAATCAAAAAGTTTTTGATAAAATTTGCTTTTTATGTCAGATCATTTCTATGAAAAAATTACATTAGATTTTTATGAAAGACGCTGGGGTAATTAAAAGATTGACTAATAAAGCTTGTCCACTTTTAAATAAGGGGTCACGAAATATCCTCCTTGGAGTGTTTGGGTTAAGGGAAGGGTGTATAATAAATTAATCGTTGTTTTATAATAAAACGATAAAACATTTATTTGTGAGTAAAATAATGCAATGGTTGGATATCTCCTCCTTTATAATTAGGTCACTAAAAATACACTAAAAATAATTCGAAAAAAAAAATCTTGTAATTTATTTAGTAATTACGTCAATATTAATTAATTGACTTTCTAGTCTATTTTATTTTTATGTACAAATATATTATTAAATTTTTTAAGCATTAAGTAATAAACACTTTGTGGCCCTCTCTTATATCGTAAGAGGTCACGAAATATACTTGTTACAACCCCTACAGAAAAAACAGTGTAAGGGGTGTAAATAAATTGTATAATCACTGTTTTTTTATAATAAAACTATAAAAACATTTCTTATTTGTGAGATTAAAAAACAAAACAATGCATTGGGTAAAATAAGTATATTCAATAAATATTTTATGTGTTATAACATAATATAGCCATTACTATTATACTATTATTATTAAAAAGAATATGTGTGTGTAACATATTTCTTTAACGAATTAACCTGTAACAGACATTTATATGCCCAGTATATTTTTGTTTTTTAACAAACCAATCAGGAAAAATCCAAAACCTACCGTTATAGGAGGTATAAGATGATTAAACTTATATAATGACAACTACTTATCGGATAACAAATTAATTACTACTGTCAGCTGTTCAGCTACTGTCTAGGTGGTAGAATATACCTAGAGTACCTACACTTACCTATGATGTAGGTAGATTAAAGCTTATTTTGACGTTACCTCTCACTTCGGTGTCACAAGCTGAATTTTCAGGGATGGAAGTACAGTACATGATATGGGGACCCTTATTCCGAAAGTAGTACAAAATTAGACCAGGTAAAAGGGCACTATCATCAAAATCGATATATTAATACCACCGTATAGAGAAAACAAATACTTATTTTTGATCCAGTACATAAAAAGGCTTCGTAGGGAGTAATTTTTATAATTATTTACAAAAAACATTTCCATTAGCGCTTATGACCAAAAAAAACTAAAACATGAATAATCATTTCAATTATGCGAAAATTTGGTTTAAAAAATAGATTTTTTTAATATAACTTTCATTTAACAAAAACGAAGGCCTAAAAATGAGAAAAAAAGAAACAATTTAAAAGTTTCGCTTATGTCTTGACAAGGTATCAAAGCAAACCCCATATTTTTTGCTTTTAAACTAATAAAGATATATCAATAAACAATTACCGATGTAATGGTTTTTGCGCGAGCTGGCCGACTGCCGCCGCTGCGCTGAGATTTCCTATACCCTTGTATATATGACGTCATGGTGTGGCAAATGTAGCATTTTAATTCGATTTGGGCTCTTTTATATAGGATAACAGAAACATTTTCAATGTTTCACACTTTTTTGAGCCACTATATAGAAGTTAAAATATTTTTCTGAAATACATCCTAGTACATACTTTAGGTTTGCACTTAAAAAAAATCGCAAGTTTTTTATTCTAGAAGCTACAGATGCCCGAAGCCGCATTGAGTGACCCTGTATATCATTAAATAATATACAATAAGTATAATCAATAGTTTGCAATTTTAGAATTTTGAGAGTATATTATTTTTTTTAAATGGTCATTATTAATTGTATGCACACTTAGTATACATAATATCAAAGATTGTGGATCTGAAGTCTTTTTATGTTCAGGGTGGACTATTTTGGTTGTTTCTATAGGGTATCTAGGAAACCGAGTAAGAAATATTCAAATTTTGATACTGCAGTCTCGGGTTCTTTTTTTGAAAAAATCACAATGGCGCAAACGGATCGTGGCTCTCTTGATCAGTTTCGAAGCTACAGGGGGATTGTCAAATTTTGTACTTTTTGAAGATGTTCGATAGTTTGTTTATATTTCAGCAACTACGCATATATGAATTATACATTCTAAAGGCACTTTTCTGTGTAGAATGCAGTGGCATAGTCAGACTTTTTACTTCTGTTTTTTTAAATAGAACCCCCTGTATATTTTTAAATTTCCTGCTTCAACTTGACATGGACTTCTCGAAAATATATAACACTCTATATTTATTTTCACTATTAACCTCAACAATTCAAATTTTTCTTAAAATATCCATTTAGTAGTAGGCCGCGCCGAGTAAAAAAAGTAAAGGGTTGTCATGGTGATCGGGACATACCTTTGATGGATGCGTGACAGTTCATTTCAACAGATTGAAGTGTGTGTATTTTAAATAATAAAAAAATGAGTAAATTTAAAAATTCTGAGAAATATAATAATATGTTAGAATGTTATATTGAGTCTAACAAACATAAGCAAATGGCAGCTGACTTATATTTTGAGCGGTATTTTGAGTGCGAGCAACCAAACCCAGCCATTTTTAAAAGGTCAGAAAATAGTTTAATCCTATAGCCACCTAGGTCACCTGATATCACTCCCTTGACTTCTTTCTCTGGGGCTTTCTGAAAAACGAAATTTATCGAAATGCAAATAGAACATTAGAAGAGTTACAAGATAGTTTTGTTGTGGCTTTGCAAAGTGTAACCAACATACACATTCGAAATGCTGTACCAACTCCGTCTAAATAATAATGGGCAGCAGTTTAATGTAGTTTTTATGTTTTTATTTTTTATATTGAGAACTGAGAAGCCCGATTGAAGTAAACTGTTGAGTTTCTATTAAAATATATTATGTTTTTTTGTTTCTGTTACATTTATTTTTTATTTGTTTCGTATTATTCGAATTTATTTAATTGCTAATACATGGATTAATTTGAAAGTAGATATTCGCTTGTTTCCTTTAATACTCGGCATGACCTACCAAGAGGAAAGTCGATATCTTTAAATAAATTGGAATTTTAAATTTAATAGTGAAAATAAACATATAGTGTTATATATTTTCGAGAAGCCCATGCCAAACTGAATCAGGAAATTTCAAAAATATACAGGGGTTGTATTTAAAAAAACATAAGTATAGTTAATATCTAAAAAAAATATTTTTTTCGAAAAAAGTCTGACTACGCCACTGTATTCTACACAGAAAAGTGTCTTTATAATATTTAATTCATTTTTGCGTAGTTGTTAAAATAAACAAACTATCGAACATCTTCAAAAAGTACAAAATTTGAGAATCCCCCTGTAACTTCGAAACCGATCAAGATAGCCACGATCCGTTTGCGCCATTGTGATTTTTTCAAAAAAAGAACCCGAGACTGCAGTATCAAAATTTGAATATTTCTCACGGCTCACGGTTTCCTAGATACCCTATAGAAACAACCAAAATGATCCACACTGTACAGGGAACGCGCCTCTCATACGCCACGGATGCTCCAAGGAGAACGATAGTTTGCATTAAAATGAAATTTTGTGAGCATCTGTAGGTTAATTCAGAGCACTTTTTAAAAATATAGAGAGTTGTACAGGGTGTCCCAAAAGAATTACATATCAAAGTTGTGTTTTTGGTAATGGAACACCCTATATATTAATTGATTTTCGGATTCTGGGAGAAAAATAAAGGTGAGTTTTACATTTTCTAGAAATTTTTTCTTACATATTAAACATTTTCTAGAAATAAAGAACAATTTTTAAATTATAATAAAAGCTACCTAAATTGGAATTTACCCGGTATAGCCTAATATGTAGTTAAATTAACTATTGTACTTTAAATCAAATTAAAACTTGATCCAAAAAGTTATACAGGGTGAAACAAAACTAATATTGAACATTGGTCACCTTTAAAAGCATGTTACTCTTTTATTTTAAATGCAAAACTCAGTATATTATTCCGTTATTCAATGGAGAATACATGTCTCTTCAAAATACTACTAAGGTTGCCTACCCCTCGAACCAAAATTTTCTTAGATATTTTCATTTACAGGATTTGATCTGGGTAGATCTTTATTATTTGATAAAATCTAGGGTGGCTGTGTTATATGTCTGACGTTACTTTAACATAGCTGTGTCTAATTAGTCCAACTGTAACAACTAGTTATCATTGTGTGCCAGTTAAAGCAAAAAAAATTCTCAGAAATTTGCCGAAAATGCAACTTTTTGTGCACAGTAATTTTATCTAGTCTGTTTTTTATGGGGATATATGGGAAAGACAGTGTTTAAAAAAGTCGACCAAGTATTGTCGACAACATGAGAGAAATTATTGTAGCTGCTTTTCGAGGGAGAACTCCACATAATGCCTTTTAAAATGAAAAGATCCTTTTGAAAAAACAATCATTTTATGCAGTTAACAGGAAAGGATGCATTTTGAGCATTTGATTTCATCTAGCTAATTTTTGTCACGTAATTATAGGTTTATATCTACTTTTAATTGTGTAAAATAATTAAAATATGTTTTAAACGTGTATCTTTTTATTATCGTTGAATATTTTACTCTACAATCTTTTATTTTTGTTTAACAAAAATTATATCACAGCCATCCTAGATTTTTTTCAAGTAATAAAGATCTACTGACGCAAAATCATAAAAAATTAAAATATCTAGGAAAATCTTTGTCTGAGGGGTAGGCAACCTTAATAATATTTTGAAGATATATAAATTCCCCCATTGAACACCGGAATAATATACTGGGTGTTCCATTTAAATTAAAGGAGTAACTTGCTTTTAAAAAGTGATTAATGTTCCATATTAATTTTGTCTCACACTGTATAACTTTTCGAGTCAAATTTCAGTTTGGTTTAACATACAATGGTAACTGTAAATAAATATTAGGTAGCTGTTATCGAAATTTAAAATTTACTCTTCATTTTCACAATATGTGAAATATGTCAAAATTCTTAGATTTTAGGTATATGGTTCTTTAATAAAACTCACCTCTATTTTTTTTCTAGAATTCGAAAATCAAGTAATATATATGGTGTTCCATTAGAAAAAACACAACTTTGATGTGTAACTTTTTTGGGGGACACCCTGTATAATTCTATATATTTTTATAAAATGCTTTCAGTTAACCTATATATGCTGTCAAAATTTCATTTCGATATAAACTACCGTTCTCCTTGGAGCTTCCATGGCGTATGTGAGGCGCCAACCCTGTATATGTTACAGACCACATGTGAAAACAGACCGTAAATATACGGTCTAGGCTGTATCTGTGTGGGTTAATTTTTTTCTTTTGTTTTGTTTTTTTGTTCCTAACCGTTTGTAGAAAAACAAGCTGCTTACACATATGGACTAAACTCTGCAATCCTTTTATACAGGGTTGTTCACCACATACGACACGGAGTATTGTAGCTAAACGATTAGATTTTTACAAATTGTAAGTTTTGGGTTCGTTGAAGGCCTATTAGAGCTACAATTTAAAAATATTTTTACAAGATACAGAGTGTCCCAAATAAATAAAAAATATCAAAGTTGTATTTTTTTAAATGGAACACCCTGTATATTATTACATTTTTAGTTTCTACGATTAAAATTAAGGTAAATTTGATAAAGGTTTATTACACTTAAACCTTACCGTTTTTGAAATATTTTCAATTTTGTGAAATTGCAGTCAAAATTTTAAGGCTTCATTTCTCCAAGGGTATCAAAGTTTTTAATACTAAATATTTACTGAAGTTTACTTATTGATCAGTTATTGTGTTGCAATAATAAAAATTATACTACCTCATACAGAGTGTCTAAAATTTCATTTTAAATAATTACTAGCTTTAAACGGCAATAACTTGTTTAATTTAAATGGAACACCCTGTATATTTTATGAGAATCAGATGCACAATTTAATTGTCTATCAAATTGTATTATACCATTTTTTACCTATAGCTTCAAGTTTCCGTAGAAAATGCATTTTCTTGTAATTTTAAATTCATTTATCAATATACCCATGGAATACTGACATTTTAGACTATTTTTAAAGATGTACCAAATTTTTAAAGAGTACAGATACTAATATTGTCGATATAGTTAGTTTATTTCATTAAAAAAAACTGTTTAAATATTTGTTAAAGAGGACCAATTAATATGATTCCAGTATTCAAACTACATTAATTGACTGTTTGCGTTGATTAATAATAATTGCTCCAAAAACTAAAAATCTGAATTTTTTATGTGACAGTGTAATAAAAAGTAAGACCTTAAAAATGATATTTCATTTTTTGACAAATGCTTATTTGTAACAACAGAGACATTCATTTTTATAACTTATTATTATATTGATTTTTGATTCAAATCCACATTTATTTAGAATAATTTATTCACGAACATAATTAAGTATGTAATTAATTAGTATTTGGGCGGAAATAATGGTGGTATATTTAATTATTGGTAAACTCTTTTGTAAAGATTTAAATAGTTTTCTTTTTGAAAAAATGGGCTAGTAATATTACCGTTTTGGTAAAAACGATAATATTACTATCCTGTACATTTTGTACATTTGTTACTTTAAAAACAATCTAAAATGTCAATATTCCATGGATATATTGATAAATGAGGTCTAAATTATAAGAAAATGCATTTTCTACGAAAACTTGAAGGGATAGGTAAAAAGTGGTATAACTATTTGATAGACAATTAAATTATGCATCTGATTCTCCTAAAATATACAGGGCGTTCCATTTAAATTAAACAAGTTATTGCCGTTTAAAGCTAGTAATTATTTAAAATAAAATTTTAGACACTCTGTATAAGGTAGTATAATTTTTATTATTGCAACACAATAACTGAATAATAAATAAATTTAGTAAATATTTTCAGTAAATATTTAGTATTAAAAACTTTGATACCCTTGGAGAGAAGAAGCCTTAAAATTTTTACTGCAATTTCACAAAAATTGAAAATATTTCAAAAACGGTAAGGTTTAAGTGTGATAAACCTTAATAAAATTTACCTTTATTTCAATTGTACAATTTAAAAAATAGAATAATATACAGGGTATTCCATTTAAAAAATACAACTATAGCATTTTTACTTATTTGGGACACTCTGTATCTTGTAAAATTATTTCTAAATTGTAGCTCTATTAGTCCTTCAACTAACCCAAAACTTAAAATTTGTAAAATCTAATCGTTTAGCTACAATACCCGTGTCGTATGTGGTGAACAACCCTGTATATGGGCTAGTCCTTTAGATATGATCCGTCTTACATAATATGTAAGACGAGTTTATGTAAGACCATATAATATGGTCCGGGTAACATATACAGGGTGGCGCACCTCATTCGCCTCGGTTGACTATACGGAAATGGAAAGATCTAGAAACAAAATATTTTGTGGGTATGTGTGGGAGGATTTGCACAATTTAAAATTATTTTGAAATATACAGGGTGTTTCAGAACTAAGATCCATATCAAAGTTATATTTTTTCTTATGGAACACCCAGTGTTTTATCATCTTTTTAGCCCAAAAAAGTCCTTTGTTATAAGGGTTAAATATGTTTAAAATCTTTGAGTTTTGAGATATTTAAATTTGCATGCTACAGTAGAATAGATTATTAACACACTGTACATTATATTTTCTGAATTAATTCTTGTGTTAACTTTAAAGGTATAAAATAAACTTTACTGAAAATGTTTTTTTTCTTAAATTTATACAGGTTGTCAAAAATTGCTGATCTATTTTAAGGATTTATTTTACATAAAAACTTCGTTAATTCAATCGAGAAGCAAATGCTCTTCAAACTATATTAGGGTTTCCTATACCTATCTTACTGAGATTTTGAATAAAAAGCAATTTTTAAATAATATTGCAATCAAGGTGGTTGGTCCATGGCAATTTTCTAGTGATAGTAACTATTTTCAAAGTCGACGAGACTTTATTATTTAAATTTATGGCAGTTTACTTTTTTATTTAATTTATCTATAATAGTTTAATAAATAATATTTATTAAATATGTATTTATTATTCTACCCAGAAAAACGAAGAAGTAGTCTGATTTATTTTACAATGACTTGTAGATATATGGATTTTCTATAAAAGAGCCAATTACGACAAAAAAATAAATTTAAGTAAGCTGTTATAAATTATAAATAATAATGTCCATAAACTAATGTCGACTTTGAAAATAGTTATGTCGACTAGAAAATTGCCCAGCCACCTTGATTGCAATTTTATTTAAAAATCGGTTTTTATTCAAAATCTGAGCTAGATAGGTACCTATAGGAAACCCTAATATAGTTTGAAAGAGCATTTGACTCTCCTTCGATTTATTTTAAAAAATATAAGGTGTTGCATTTGAAATAACGAAGTTTTTATATAAAATAAATCCTTAAAATAGATCAGGGATTTTTGATACTCCTGTATAAATTTAAGGTAGCAATACCATTTTTCAGTAAAGTTTATTTCTCTACCTTCAAAAACACAAGAATTAATTCTGAAAAGTAATGTACAGGGTGTAAATAATCTATTCTAGTATAGCATGCAAATTTAAATATCTTTAAATATCTCAAAAACCAAAGATTTAAAACATATTTAACCCTTATAATAAATGCCTTTTTTTGGGCCCAAGAATCGAAATGAAATAAAATACTGGGTGTTCCATAAGAAAAAATATAACTTTGGTATGGATCTTAGTTCTGAAAGACCCTGTATATTTCAAAATAGTTTTAAATTGTGCACATTCTCTTCCCACATATACCCATAAAATATTTTGTTTCTACGTTTCCGTTTTCGTATAATAAATAATTCTGTATAAAATAATAAAATATAGGAAAGGAGAGGCTAAATACGCATAATAAAGAAAAACAGTTGTTCAATGAACACTCAATATAGGCACATTTATTTTACAGTTTCAAGCGTATGTACTAAGTAATTTTAAAATTCTATTTACTAAAAATACAGCTACTTAGTTTATATAATCTATCACAAAATCATATATACTATCACAAAACATTTTGCTATACATATAAATTATAAATTGCAATTTTTCTTGATATGGATGAAGAGAATCGGAAATAAAAATCTGTTGTGAAAATTATAATATTCAAAATATTGAGATACATGTAACATAAAAGTTTATTGGCCATTTCAGATATACTCACCTTAAAAATATTGTTTTGTTTTGCAAAGGCTATAGCCGGATTAATAAGGAAACCTGCCCCGCGGCTTTTTTCACTCGCACTCAAGGGTTCGATTTGGTGTTGAATCAAAATAAGTTTTCGAGTTTAAAAAAAACTGTTTTTTCAATTTTATTTTTATTTTTATAGTAAAATTCAAAATTAATTAATGATGATAATTTTTCTAATTCTTAGAAATCTGAGACATGAAAAAATAATATGATCATGATTCTTAAACGAAAAGCCGATTTTTAGCGGAGGAAAAAAAATTAAAATCTTCATTTTTTAGAGTTTCAAACCAAACCCAACGGGTAAAAACGGGAACCCTATTACTAAGACTTCGCTGTCCGGCCGTCCGTCCGTCTGCCACAAAGGTCTATCTTATGAACCGTTATAGCTAGACAGAGTGGCGGATACAAAGGGGGGCCCATGGAACTCCCCTGTAATCCGTAAGTCGGGTTAAATATTAAGCTTTTGGGTTAAAAACGGCGCCCCAAATAGCATTATACTACATACTTTTTATAAGAGTTTTTTTTTCTTTTTCTTAAACCTTTAGAATTATATCCATATCTATATGGACTGGTGGTAGCAAGGCGGCTGCTGCTTCAAGAATAAAGTGCCTGAGAAAGCCCACTGTGGTGGAGCGAAACGTCGCATAAAAAAGGTTTCCATATTCAATTAATAAAAAAACCTCATACCCAAGAAAAGAAGAAAAAAAAAATTATATGGATTACTTTTTATTTGGCCCCCCCTAAAATAAATTCCTGTATCCGCCCCTGGCTAGACAGTTGACATTTTTACAGATAACGTATCTATGTTGCCGCTATAAGAACAAATACTAAAAACAAAATTAAATAATTGTTTATAAATAATAAAAGTACTTTCACTAAACATCTTTTAAATAAGAATTTTACATAGAATCTTTCAAGTCCTCGATGGCCGCGTGGTTAAAGCATTAGGACTTTACGTTGTTATGACGTTGGAGCCGTAGTAAGGCAGGTTCGAATCCTAGTCAAGGCGACTTTTTTTAATCGTTTTTTTTTTAAATTTTTATAAATTTATTTTTATTTTTTACACATTTATTATTAATTAATACAATTTTTAGAAATGTGTTTCTTCATTTTTTTAGATTACTTATACGCGCATTTAAAATTTCAGCTAAATCGGAAAAAAAGTTTATAATAATATAGTGTCTAATGTTGTATAGGTAATGAATGGTACGGAACCCTTCGTGCGCGAGTCCGACTCGTACTTGACCAATTTTTTCACCTTTTTGAAATATGTCACTCATTAAAAATCGTCAGAAAATATCTTTTATACTTCTTTACACTCAGGAATTTTTTGAAGTGGCGGACCAATATGAAAAAAATTAAAAAGTAATTTTTTTATCTAAAATCTTCTGTTTTAACTAACTCATATTTTGTTTAGTTTAAAAGT
Source organism: Sitophilus oryzae (assembly GCF_002938485.1). Taxonomy (NCBI): domain Eukaryota; kingdom Metazoa; phylum Arthropoda; class Insecta; order Coleoptera; family Curculionidae; genus Sitophilus; species Sitophilus oryzae. Next base: position 71,430 of record NW_022145960.1, on the reverse strand, counting down.
GCGTTAGAAAATATTTTTTCGTTAAAGATACATCCTTGCCAGAAATAAACATAAAGGTTATTATAAAAAAATGAGTCCAAGAAGATTTTAGAAAAAAAAATACATTTTCTGACGATTTTTACAAGTGTGACATATTTCACAAAGGTTAAAAAAATGAAGATTTTAATTTTCTTTCCTCCGGCTTTTCGTTTAAGAATCATGATCATATTATTTTTTCATGTCTTAGACTTCTAAGAATTAGAAAAAAAAATCATTATTAATTAATTTTGAATTTTACTATAAAAATAAAATTGAAAAAACAGTTTTTTTATGAAAATCTGGAAAACAGCAGGTTACAGAAAAAAAGCCGCAGGGCAGGTTCCTTAATGTCAGCTATAACTGCAAAACAAAACAATATTTTTAAGGTGAGTATATCTGAAATGGCCAATAAACTTTTATGTTACATGTATCTCAATATTTTGAATATTATAATTTTCACAACAGATTTTTATTTCCGATTCTCTTCATCCATATCAAGAAAAATTGCAATTTATAATTTATATGTATAACCAAAATGTTTTTGTGATAGTATATATGATTTTGTGATAGATTATATAAACTAAGTAGCTGTATTTTTAGTAAATAGAATTTTAAAACTAGTACATACGCTTGAAACTGTAAAATAAATGTGCCTATATTGAGTGTTCATTGAACAACTGTTTTTCTTTATTGTGCGTATTCTCCATAACCTATTAAGTGGGCAGATATCATAGGTATAAATTGCGAGGTTTTAAAAATCATAATCATTATTATCCTAACTGCGACTGTGAAACGTAACAAAAATGTATCAACTGATATCCTACATCTGCGCTTAGACTACATTGTTACCTGATCTTCCTGTTGAAGTCTCTGGCCATATTTTGAGGCTTTTAGACCCAGCTTCACTGTTAGTAACGGTGAGAACTGTAAGCTACTTGAATTTCGTTGTTCAAGGAGATCCAGTTCTAAAGAAAATATTACGAGAAGCCATTGAATTGGAGAATAAAAATCGACTGAAGATGCTGACTCAACCAAAAATGGTTGTGCAAATTAGTCGGCAGGATTATTCAAGGTTATTCGGAAGCAATATGCAAAAATATATCAAATCTACAGGAAAATTACTAACACTACGCCAGCCAAAGGACGATTCAACAAGGAGATCTTTATATGATATGAAGAAATACAGTCAAAAAAGATATAATCCTTATAGATTGTAATAACATATAAAATAAAATTATTCAAAAAAATATTTTATATTCAAAGTAAATTCTTATAGATTGTGATAACATATAAAATAAAATTATTCAAAAAAAAAATTTTATATTCGAATTAAAATTAAAAGTTAAATATTCTTAATATTACTCTTCCAGTAACTAAAACAAATGGATTCAATAAGTGAAAAAAACATTTGTTTTTAGATCTTCCTGTTGAAGTTTGGTCAAGGACGAGTCAACCAGAGTCAGCCAACGAACTGGTCAACAACGAAACCTTTATATGATTGGCAGAAATCCAGACAAAAAAGATATTATCGTTATAGTTTGTAATAACATATAAAATTATTCAAAAAAAAATTACATTCGAAATAAAATTAAAGGTTAAATATTCCTAATATTATTTTTTAGTAAGACGGGTCAACGAGGAAACCTTTATATGATTGGAAGAAATCCTGTCAAAAAAGATATAATCTTTATAGATTGTGATAACATATAAAATAAAATTATTCAAAAAAAATATTTTACATTCGAATTAAAATTAAAGGTTAAATATTCTTAATATTACTCTTCCAGTAATTAAAACAAATGGATTCAATAAGTGAAAAAAACATTTGTTTTTAGATCTTCCTGTTGAAGTTTGGTCAAGGACGAGTCAACCAGAGTCAGCCAACGGACTGGTCAACAACGAAACCTTTATATGAATGGAAGAAATCCAGACAAAAAAGATATTATCGTTATAGTTTGTAATAACATATAAAATTATTCAAAAAAAAATTACATTCGAAATAAAATTAAAGGTTAAATATTCCTAATATTATTTTTTAGTAGGACGGGTCAACGAGGAAACCTTTATATGATTGGAAGAAATCCTGTCAAAAAAGATATAATCTTTATAGATTGTGATAACATATAAAATAAAATTATTCAAAAAAAATATTTTACATTCGAATTAAAATTAAAGATTAAATATTCTTAATATAATTTTTTCAGTAATTAAAAAAATGGATTCAATAAGTGAAACAAACATTTGTTTTTAGATCTTCCTGTTGAAGTTTGGTCAAGGACGAGTCAACCAAAGTCAGCCAAAGAACGGGTCAACAAGGAAACCTTTATATGATGGGAAGAAATCCAGTCAAAAAAGATATAATCCTTATAGATTGTAATAACATATAAAATAAAATTATTAAAAAAAATATATATTCGAAATAAAATTAAAGGTTAAATATTCTTAATATTATTTTTTCGGTAATTAAAACAAATGGATTCAATAAGTGAAACAAATACGTTTGTTTTTAGATCTTCCTGTTGAAGTATGGTCAAGGACGAGTCAACGAGTTCAGCCAAAGGACGGGTCAACAAGGAAACCTTTATATGATGGGAAGAAATCCAGTTAAAAAAGATTTAATCCTTATAGATTGTAATAACGTATAAAATAAAATTTAAAAAAAAAATATATTCGAAATAAAATTAAAGGTTAAATATTCTTAATATTATTTTTTCGGTAATTAAAACAAATGGATTCAATAAGTGAAACAAATACATTTGTTTATAGATCTTCCGGTTGAAGTTTGGTCAAGGACGAGTCAAGGAGTTCAGCCAAAGGACGGGTCAACAAGTAAACCTTTATATGATGGGAAGATATCCAGTCATAAAGATATAATCCTTATAGATTGTAATTACATATAAAAAAAAATTATTCAAAAAAAATATTTTACATTCGAAGTAAATTTTTATAGATTGTAATAACATATAAAATAAAATTATTCAAAAAATATTTTTCATTTGAAATAAAATTAAAGGTTAAATATTCTTAATATTATTTTTTCAGTAGGACGGGTCAACGAGGAAACCTTTATATGATTGGAAGAAATCCTGTCAAAAAAGATATAATAATAATAGTTTGCGATAACATATAAAATAAAATTATTCAAAAAAATATTTTACATTCGAAATAAAATTAAAGGTTAAATATCCTTAATATTATTTTTTCAGTAATTAAAACAAATGGATTCAATAAGTGAAACAAATACATTTGTTTTCAGATCTTCCTGTTGGAGTTTGGTCAAGGACGAATCAACAAGAAAACCTTTATATGATGGGAAGAAATCCTCTCAAAAAAGATTATCCTTATAGATTGTGATAACATATAAAATAAAATTATTCAAAAAAATATATTACATTCGAAATAAAATTAAAGGTTGAATATTCTTAATATTATTTTTTCAGTAATTAACACAAATGGATTCAATAAGCGTAACAAATACATTTGTTTTTAGAAAAAAGAAATAAAACCGTTCCAAAAATAATACAATGTGATAGTCGATTACTTCATTCGCTTCACTGCATTTGTCATGGTTAAGTGGGCAGATATCATAGGTATAAATTGCGAGGTTTTAAAAATTATAATCATTATTATCCTAACTGCGACTGTGAAACGTAACAAAAATGTATCAACTGATATCCTATATCTGCGCTTACACTACATTGTTACCTGATCTTCCTGTTGAAGTCTGGTGCCATATTTTGAGGCTTTTAGACCCAGCTTCACTGTTAGTAACGGTGAGAACTGTAAGCTACTTGAATTTCGTTGTTCAAGGGGATCCAGTTCTAAAGAAAATATAACGAGAAGCCATTGACGAAGAAAATAAAAATCGACTGAAGATGCTGACCCAACCAAAAATGGCAGTGCAAATTAGTCGACAGGATTATTCAAGGTTATTCGGAAGCAATGTGCAGAAATATGTCAAATCTACAGGAAAATTACCAACACTACGCCAGCCAAAGGACGATTCAACAAGGAGATCTTTATATGATAGGAAGAAATACAGTCAAAAAAGATATAATCCTTATAGATTGTAATAACATATAAAATAACATTATTAAAAAGAAATATTTTATATTCGAAGTAAATTCTTATAGATTGTGATAACATATAAAATAAAATTATTCAAAAAAATATTTTATATTCGAATTAAAATTAAAGGTTAAATATTCTTAATATTACTTTTCCAGTAATTGAAACAAATGGATTCAATAAGCGAAAAAAACATTTGTTTTTAGATCTTCCTGTTGAAGTTTGGTTAAGGACGAGTCAACCAGAGTCAGCCAAAGGACGGGTCAACAAGAAAACCTTTATAAGATTGGAAGAAATCTAGACAAAAAAGATATACTCGTTATAGATTGTAATAACATAAAATTATTCAAAAAAAAAATTACATTCGAAATAAAATTAAAGGTTAAATATTCCTAATATTATTTTTTCAGTAATTAAAACAAATGGATTCAATAAGTGAAACAAATACATTTGTTTTTACAAAAAAGAAATAAAACCGTTCCAAAAATAATTCAATGCGATAGTCGATTACTTAGTCGATTACTTCATTCGCTTCACTGCTTTTGTCATGGTTAAGTGGGCAGATGTCATAGGTATAAATTGCGAGGTTTTAAAAATTATAATCATTATTATTCTAACTGCGACTGTGAAACGTAACCAAAATGTATCAACTGATATCCCACATCTGCGCTTACACTACATTGTTACCTGATCTTCCTGTTGAAGTCTGTTGCCATATTTTGAGTCTTTAAGACCCAGCTTCACTGTTAGTAACTGTGAGAACTGTAAGCTACTTGAATTTTGTTGTTCAAGGAGATCCAGTTCTAAAGAAAATATTACGAGAAGCCATTGACGAGGAGTATAAAAATCGACTGAAGATTAACTCGACTGAAAATTAAAAATCGACTGACACAACCAAAAATAGCAGTGCAAATTAGTCGACAGGATTATTCAAGGTTATTCGGAAGCAATGTGCAGAAATATGTCAAATCTACAGGAAAATTACCAACACTACGCCAGCCAAAGGACGATTCAACAAGGAGATCTTTATATGATAGGAAGAAATACAGTCAAAAAAGATATAATCCTTATAGATTGTAATAACATATAAAATAAAATTATTAAAAAAAATATTTTATATTCGAAGTAAATTCTTATATATTGTGATAACATATAAAATAAAATTATTCAAAAAAATATTTTATATTCGAATTAAAATTAAAGGTTAAATATTCTTAATATTACTTTTCCAGTAATTAAAACAAATGGATTCAATAAGCGAAAAAAGCATTTGCTTTTAGATCTTCCTGTTGAAGTTTGGTCAAGGACGAGTCAACCAGAGTCAGCCAAAGGACGAGTCAACAAGGAAACCTTTATATGATTGGAAGAAATCCAGACAAAAAAGATATAATCGTTATAGATTGTAATAACATAAAATTATTCAAAAAAAAATTACAGTCGAAATAAAATTAAAGGTAAAATATTCCTAATATTATGTTTCCAGTAATTAAAACAAATGGATTCAATAAGCGAAAAAAACATTTGCTTTTAGATCTTCCTGTTGAAGTTTGGTCAAGGACGAGTCAACCAGAGTCAGCCAAAGGACGGGTCAACAAGGAAACCTTTATATGATTGGAAGAAATCCTGTAAAAAAAGATGTAATCTTTATAGATTGTGATAATATATAAAATAAAATTATTCAAAAAAAATATTTTACATTCGAAATAAAATTAAAGGTTAAATAATCTTAATATTATTTTTTCAGTAATTAAAACAAATGGATTCAATAAGTGAAACAAATACATTTGTTTTTAGATCTTCCTGTTGAAGTTTGGTCAAGGACGAGTCAACGAGTTCAGCCATAGGACGGGTTAACAAGGAAACATTTATATGATGGGAAGAAATCCAGTCAAAAAAGATATAATCCTTATAGATTATAATTACATATAAAATAAAATTATTCAAAAAAAATATTTTACATTCGAAGTAAATTCTTATAGATTGTAATAACATATAAAATAAAACTATTCAAAAAATATTTTTCATTTGAAATAAAATTAAAGGTTAAATATTCTTAATATTATTTTTTCAGTAGGACGGGTCAACGAGGAAACCTTTATATGATGGGAAGAAATCCTCTCAAAAAAGATTATCCTTATAGATTGTGATAACATATAAAATAAAATTATTCAAAAAAAATATTTTACATTCGAAATAAAATTAAAGGTTGAATATTCTTAATATTATTTTTTCAGTAATTAACACAAATGGATTCAATAAGCGTAACAAATACATTTGTTTTTAGAAAAAAGAAATAAAACCGTTCCAAAAATAATACAATGTGATAGTCGATTACTTCATTCGCTTCACTGCATTTGTCATGGTTAGGTGGGCAGAGTATCATAGGTATAAATTGGAGGTTTGAAAATTATATCATTATTTTTTTTTTTTTTTTTTTTTTTTTACGTAAAAAAAATGTATCAACTGATATCCTACATCTGCGCTTACACTACATTGTTATTAAGATCTTCCTGTTGAAGTCTGGTGCCATATTGTGAGGCTTTTAGACCCAGCTTCACTGTTAGTAACGGTGAGAACTGTAAGCTACTTGAATTTCGTTGTTCAAGGAGATCCAGTTCTAAAGAAAATATTACGAGAAGCCATTGACGAAGAGAATAAAAATCGACTGAAGATGCTGACACAACCAAAAATGGCAGTGCAAATTAGTCGACAGGATTATTCAAGGTTATTCGGAAGCAATGTGCAGAAATATGTCAAATCTACAGGAAAATTACCAACACTACGCCAGCCAAAGGACGATTCAACAAGGAGATCTTTATATGATAGGAAGAAATACAGTAAAAAAATATAATCATATAGATTGTAATAACATATAAAATAACATTATTAAAAAGAAATATTTTATATTCGAAAGTAAATTATAGAATGTGATAACATATAAAATAAAATTATTCAAAAAAAATATTTTTATATTCGAATTAAAATTAAGGGTTAAATATTCTTAATATTACTTTTCCAGTAATTAAAACAAAATGGATTCAATAAGCGAAAAAAACATTTTGTTTTTATATCTTCCTGTTGAAGTTTGGTCAAGGACGAGTCAACCGGAGTCAGCCAAAGGACGGGTCAACAAGAAAACCTTTATATGATTGGAAGAAATCCAGACAAAAGAGATATAATCGTTATAGATTGGCAATAACATAAAATTATTCAAAAAAATTACATTCGAAATAAAATTAAAGGTTAAATATTCTAATATTGTTTTTCAGTAATTAAGAAACAAATGTCC